>NC_052157.1:43638286-43952909 GCF_902713615.1 Scyliorhinus canicula | reverse complement strand
ACTGTCGCTCCCCACCCCCCTCAAGACTTTGTTCCCAAGGACTGGGTTATATCACTTGCAGTCTTTACACACAGTAAGGTTTTCTTTGCTTGAAGAACAACTACTGAATTAAAAATAACCATCAAAATTCATCTTCCGATCATATAGTTTCCAACCCCCCCCCCCCCCCCCCCCCCCCCCCCCTCGCCCCATTTTATTTCCCTTTCTTGAGCCTCTCTCACACATGCAGCAACTTTTTACAAGCTTGATGTGATCTGCACAGATTTCCTATCAGTCTGAGAAGGAAGGAGTGCAAGTTAGAACAGCAGGAGAAGAGTAGACCTTCGGTGTTAATGCTAGATTCTTGGATCAAAAATGCACTCAAATTGGACAACATCAAATGTAACTTATGTATGGTGCAGCTAAGTATTCAAGTAAGTTAAACAAAGAGCAAACACTCAATGTCAGGGAATATTCTGATCATACTTTGGTTGCTGTGTGCTCAAAGACTGATGTACACATTCAAATCTCACCCTCAATACCCACCAAAGAATATTGTTTATCCTCCTGAAAAAAAACCAATGTGACATTTATGTCCAGCATTTATGTTTCATGCTCTCTTTAGTACTCGCTCACATCCTCTCACATACTTCAGAGACGCTCAAGTGCTCTTTACAACACAGATGAACATGGAAATCACCCTTTTAATTAACCACTACTGCATCTCTGATTGCAATGCTCACATAAATCAGAGGAGATGCGGTTTTAGGAGGACAGGACATTATAAACACAATTTAAGTGGCTGCGTCTTTGAGACTGGAAGGCTTAACTGCCCTGCAGTCTTCAAATGAATAGTGAGTTCAGTGAAGGGATTTTCTGTGGATCAGAATGCTGAAATCTTTGACTGATGCGTCAATTAAAAAGCAGGAGACAAGTGTCACAATATTTTCACTTTTGTTCTATTTGCGGGCAGATGTCACAGGGGAGGGACGTGGTGTTGCAATATGTTTAGCGAGTTGCTACAATACATCCTGTGGATTATACGTGCTGTGGATTTTATCTACTGCACCCAGAGTGCACTTTTGGTGGAGAGGTGGGTATTAAGCATAGTGGCAGGGGCACCAATTCAGAGAAACGTTTTCATAATAAATGGTGTTGAGGTTCCTAAGTGTTGATGGGCAGCATCTAGCCAGGCAACTGGTGAGTATTCCATCAAAAATTTGGTCTTCTGGGTAGAGATGAGGCACTCGTCACCAAGTACTCAGTTTCTGCCCTGCTCTTGTATCTGTTGATACGACTAATCCAGTTAGGCCTCTGGTGGGTATTGAGTGCCTTGTTCATGGCAGAGCATTCAGTAATGATCATAGAATCCCTACAGTGCAGAACGAGTTCCTTCGACCCATCGAGTCTGCACGGATCCACTCTGCCCTATACCAGCAACTCCATACCCTAACCTGCAACTCCCTGGATGCTGAGGGGCAATGTATCATGGCCAATCCACCTAGCCTGCACATCTTTGGATTGTGGGAGGAACCCGGAGTACCCAGAAGAAACTCACGCAGACATGGGGAGAACTTACAAACTCCATACAGGCATTCACCCCAGGGAGGATTTGAACCTGGGTCCCTGGCACTGTGAGGCAGTGTCGCTCTGAACGGAATTCAAATTTCACCATCTGCTGTGGTGGGATTCAAACCCAGTCCCTGGGTCTCTGGCTTACCAGTTCAGTGACAAACCACTAAGCCGCTCCTCCCTCAAGGTTCTCTGTTGAAGCTGAGGAGATGCCTTGACTTTATCATGATGGATATACCATTATCTGCCAGTTACATAGTGCAAATATGATCAGTGTGCTCTCAGCCCGCGTCTGGGTTTGTCCTTGTTTCCACAGAGGTCCAATATGGACTATTTCAAAGGAATTGTGAATGGAGTTGAGCAGTGACCCCATAAATAAATAGCACCACTTCCCTTATGATGTGGGTTCATTATTGAAGAGTTGTAAATGAATGAGTCAAGGTTGCTTGGTTGAGGAAATCCTGCAGTGATACCCTGGGCTCCAATGAATAGCCGCTAACAAATACAACCATGTCATCTTCCTTCTCGGTAAAGTGTAGCTGTAACTGCTGGTGGAGTGTTCCTTTGAACCCCATTGGTCTTAGATTTGTACGGTTTCTGTGAGTTTATGCCCAGGCCAGAGGCTTAAGCACACAATCCAGATTGACACGTTGATGCAGTATACAGGGCATGTTATACTGCAGTAGGTATGAGACCCTTCTGCCCTCTCAGGTGAACATAAAAGACCTCACAACAGTAATGAAGAGAAAAGATCTTTTGTGTCCCTGGCCAATGTTTTCCTCTCAACCAACACCTAAATCCCATGCTCTGCTCATTTATTGAATTGTTGCTTGCGGGACCCTGCTCTGTACAAATTGACTGCCACATTTCCTACAGTACCAGTCATTACACTTCAACAGTACTTCATATAAATGTAAACTCAAGTTTACCTGAGGCATACAAGGGGAAGTGTTGGCATAGCAGGGTTTTTACTGGATTACTGACCCAGGGATGCGCGTTTGAATCTCACCCTGGTGTCAGGAATGTCAAAATTATTATATATATATATATATATACATATTATATTTGTGGCAGTAATGTTGTTAAAAACCCTGATTTACAATACACACAGGCAGTGTGTCTACTAAAGCTGAAATTAAGAAGTCATAAAAATTAGTTCACCATTGCTTCTAACCATTTACATGTGTGCATATAGATGGGAAAATGGGATATTGGGCAGGATCTACTGACCATATCGCTCTCAAATGGAAGCATGATGCATCCAGTTGATGCTGGGTGAAGCCTCCCACGGGCTTCCTGGCAGCCACTTTGCCTCACGAGGCGGCAGGATCAGGAGCCCACCCACAATGGGCGGGACCTAGCCACCTACATACCTGCGATCTACTGGCCTCCTAGTATCTAACGACCTCCCCAGGGAGTCCCCAGCTGGGCGCCATTCACCACTGGCCGACACAAACATGGACCAGGCAGAACGGCACTCGGGTGGTCTCCCAGGCTATCGGATGTTCCAGGTTACCAGGGAAAGTGCAGGGTGGGCCCCCAGTCCTCCCCCTATAATGTGGGTACCTTGGCACTGCCAGGGTGGAAGCAAGGGTGTCTGAATGCGAGGGTAGCACTGTCGGGGGTCAGGGCCTGAGGGGGGCTATGATACGAGGGTGCAAGGGGATATGAAGGGTGTGTGTGGGGTAGGAGGGCAGTTAAGGAGAGGCCTCTGGGAAGTTGAGGTGTGATGGGTGGGTGGGGGTCCTGAAAAGGGGGGCAATAAGAGGGTATGGGAGGGCCTGAAGAGGGGGACCCCCAGAGACCCATAGTGTTGTATCCTCACTTGGGGGGATGTGGGGTAATGCCCATGTTTTGTGAGAGTGACATTGCCAAAGGGTGTGAGATGTGGGGACCCAGAAGCTCACTTGAAGATCAGGGCACCCTTTCAAAATGGCGGCCCAATCTCGAAGTTCAGATCCCCAATGACAAAAATAATTCTAAGGGAGCACTAAACAGCGAGAAACTCCCACGGCTCAAAAAGGGACTAAGTGCCGTTAGATAGCAGCGTGGAACTCACCGGCACAGCAAATAGGAAATTCCCAGCGAAACCCACGTGGATCGTACACTTGACATCAAGCGTGCTTTTGGCGGCAGGTATGTGCTTTTGCCGCCAAATCACAGAGCAGAGCTGCTCTATTTTCCAGCTGCTGACAACAGACTGTGAAGGTGGATCATTTTCTTAAAAGTAAGTGATAGCCAGAGACTCAAATAGGCAGTGTATCTACTGGACAGGATGTCACAACAGAATCTGCTGGAGAGAGCTGTGCAGAAGAGTCCATGGCAGGACAGAGCAGTGCTAGTGTTAGTTCAATACAGAGCTTCAGAACCTCTGATTAACAGCCGACAAAGAAGAAACTTAACTTGGGAACAAACCAGTATAAAGATGATTTCTTGAGGTATGGTTTTGTCAATTGTGCCAATGCAAATAAGGATGCAAATCCCATGTGTGCTATATTGATGGATGTATTGACAAATGAGAGGAGAAGTTTCAGATTTTGAAAGAGAAGTGGTGGTGAAAAATCCCTTTTGAGGTTGAGACCCTAGAGTCAGTTATTAACCTGCAGCTGACTCCAAATTAAAATACCACGTTGCTATACCTGACCTGCGATACCACATTGAAAATATGTCAAAAGCCCTTGAGGCTGACAGCAATTAGAGTAGCACCTCCCAGGAGCATCCAGTGCTGAGTAACACAAGCATTTTGTTGCTATTGGCCTTCATGATGACCTACATGTGCGAGGTTGGATTTCATTAAACGTTTTCATGAAATGAAGACGGTACAAAGGAACTGGCTCAGGTCTGCACCCAATATGTGCATTGCTTTTTCCTCCTTTGAACCTGATTCAAGTGAGACGTGAGGACCAAGCAGGCTCCACTTTCGCATTAAAGGTAAATGAACGTGACATATGCCGTGAAGATTGGATGGTGTGGGTCGCAAATGTCGGCCGGTTAGGAAATGTGGGTCCTGGGAATAAAAATGTGAAAAACACTGAACTAGATCATGGCTTACTTGTACCTGAACTCCATTCAATCAGCTTTATTCTGTATCCTTTACTATCGTTAGCCAACAAAATCCACCAATCTCAATCTTGAACATTTTTGTTGACCCAGCATCCACAGCCTTAGCTGACTTCACTTCTGAATGACCTTGGAATTATACTTCCTTGTTCTAGATTCTCCTACCAGAGGAATTGTTGTTCTGTGTCCACCTATTTCTCATTTTAAAATACTCGATTAGATCACTCCTCGATCTTCTAAACTCAAGACAACACAAGCCTGGTTTATACCACCCTTTAAGACCTGGTATAATCCTAGAAAATCTGCTTGGTAGCCCCACCAAGGCCAATATATCCTTCCGCCGATTCGGTGCCCAATCCCTAAAATCAGTACTCTAGATGGAGTCGGACCAAGGCTGTATACAACTGAAGCATTACTTCCTCAGTTTTTGACCTGTGCATGATATAGTCCATTAACTCCATTCATCACTCAGGGATGTAACAGAACCTTGTGAATTACTGCAGCTCGTAGTACAAAATGGCACCAGTCATTACTGTAGTGAAAATGGGAGTTGGTAGCCCCAAGAAAGTATTAAGATCAAATCCAAACAGAAGAGGTACAAAATTCACTGCATGTCTAGAAGAGGAATATTCATTTTAATTTAAGAAAGCTAGGTTAATATTTACCACACAGAAACTTATGAGCGAAATGGGGTCGGTGGGATAGGTGGGGGGATGGGTTGGTACGAGAGCAGACATGATTCCGCTTTTGTTATTTAAGTAATTTTGTTTGATCTGAGCCACGTTTCTCTCTTTCAAAAAAAAAGGACAGTAGTCTAAATCGTGATCCACCACAACCAGTTGGGAATCCTTTAATCTTGTGCCCACTGAAGATTCATTTACAAAGCAAAACTCCAAATAGGAGTTAAACTAAGCTTACTAGATTTCATTGTTAGTCAGTTACGGAGGGTTCCTAATTACTGTCTTATTGTTAAGTATATTTAAAATACATTGAATGATATAATTGCCAAAATAATGGAGACAGAAATTTGATAATGCAGGAAGATTTCCTACAACACACATAATATAATTTGCAGGTTCAATCTTTACGTATTCTGGAGGCAATTAAGGAAACCTGAAACATTGATTGGTATAGAGATTAAAAATTAATTGAAACATAAGCATTAACTTTCAGGGAGTTGCGAAGTAAATATTATTTGGGGAGTTAAGAGATCCTCCCCCTTTAAATCATTTTCTCGGCGTAGAAACACACTTTGGCGTAGCGTAGAATCTGCTCTTCCCAATATGGCATGTCATTTATTGCCTAAGGTTTTAATGTCATGACCATTTAATTGGACAGGAGTGCTCTGCGGCACTGTCTCGAGCGATGCAGGCTCCTGCCTATGATTCTCCACTCATATTATTTTAATTCTCACTGCCTCGTGAAGTTCTTATGAAAGTGACAGGTTGCAGAATATGGGCAACGGCCACTTCAGTGCAGCACTGATGGAAGGAGCTGCATTGTCAGAGGAGGCATCTTTTGGAAGTGATGTTCGGCTAAAGAATTTCGGCCTTGAAGTGAAGGGTGTATTGATGTGCTGATGACAGAAGGATGTTACTTGATCTATTTCCTGCAATTTGCACTGTGACAGCGCTCTACATACATCCAATCCTGTTTAGGGGCATTTTATGGTCCATTTAAAGTGCAAATGGCTTCAGCATTTTTCATCTTCATCAAAGTGGTCACCAATACATTGCAAAAAGCCCCAGGGCCTTGCATATTTCTTGAAACACTTAATTTTTAAAAATTTGTTCATGGAACTTGGGCGTCATAAGCTGTGCAGGCATTTATTGCCCATCCCTAATTGCCCTTGAAGGGGCAGTTAAGAGTAAATCCATAGCTGTGGGTCTGGAGTCACAAGTAGGCCAGACCAGGTAAGGTTGGCGGGTTTCCTTTCCTAAAGGACATTAGTGAACCATTTTTGCAAGAATGGACAATGGTTTCATGGTCATCAAAAGACGTTTAATTCCAGACTTTTATTTAATTCTCATTTCACTATCTGCAGTGGTGGGATTTGAACCTGGATCCCCAGAAGCATAACTCTGGGTCTCTGGTTTACCAGTCTAGTGACAAATTAATGAATTCCAGTGTACTCTTTGGTAGAGGTTGAGGGCCCTACCAAAATGAGGCAACTGAACTCAAGGCCAGAAAATTGGGTACTCGTCTCAATTCTACTGAAGTGGAAAACCTCTGCCTTTTCTGATCTCATCCATGTTGCTTGAGTGGCTGCCATGGGGGTGAACACCCTATGGCATGCCTCCTTCCTCTGGCAGGCCCCTCCCCGGATCGCCACCCTGCCCTGGACTAAGCGGCATAAAGTCCCAACCTGTTGGCCAAATGAAAAGCCTTTGTGGCGGGAAACTGCTCACAGAAACCGCCTTATCTCTTAAACCTAGGGTGGAAATTGGCACATCAGTGGAGCTAGCAGCAGTAGAGGCTCCACAGATAAGAGTTGGAGCAAAGATCCACAAGATGGAGACCACCAAAAACAAGTGTGCAAGAGTTTAATCACGTCATCAATATGCACAAGTTGGACATTCAGCGGGAGAATGCTAGAGTAGAGAAAGGGAGCGGGGTTTTCCAATCCTGCGGCAGAATGTCCACACCGTCGTAAACGGCGTCGTGCTTTATGATGGCGTGAACGGGCCATTGCCAGGATTAATTCTGGCCCCTACAGGGGCCAGCACGGCGCTGGAGCAGTTCATGCTGCTCCAGCTGCCAATCCCGGTGCAAACTGTGCGCCGTGGGATCCGTGCATGCACAGTGGCACCGGCACCAACATGCACATGCACAATGGTGCCGGCGCCAATGCGCACATGTGCAGTGGCCTCCTTCAACGCGCCGACACAACATGACGCAGGGCTACAGCCCCCAGTCAGAGAAGCCGGCCCGCCGATCGGTGGGCCCCGATCGCGCGCCAGGCCACCCCCGGGGCCAGACCCCCCTTCCCCGCCCCCGCAGGCCGCCCTCCGACCATTCCAATCCAAGTTCCCGCTGGCTGAGAGCAGGTTAGAATTGCGGTGGCGGGACTCGTTTTTTTTTCACCGCCGCTCAGCCCTTCTGGGCCGGAGGATCGGCCGGCCGGCCGCATAGAGCGGCCCGAGACCAGCGCCGCACCAACCACCGTGCCGATTTTCTGCTGCGTGCCAGCGTCAAGGCGGCGTGGCCCGGTCGAGGGGATCCTCTGGCCCGGCCCAGGGCTGGGTGAATCCCGTCCAAGAAGAATGGGAACTGTGGCAAAAAGGACCATATTGCCAAAGCATGTTGGTCACATCAAACTTCACCACTAACTAGGATGTACACGAAAAAGAGAACATGTAAGTCTATGAATCAAGTTGACAAGCTGATTGACAAAGTTGAAGATCCTTTGGGGATGATGTACTTGAAAAAGTTCAAGAGCGGAAACTAGGCATCTTGTCAGTAGGGGGCAATCAACAACATTTCTGGATATTCCCGAAACTTGGGGGTAACCAAGTCAGAATGGAAGTGGATACGGGAGAAGCTTTATCATTGATACCAAGGACAATGTATAACCAGCAGTGAAAAATCTGCCTTTGAAATCATTGCACCATCCTCACATAGTTACTGTAGCTCAACGGCAACCATCCATTTGGAGTCAACCATCAGGTTAGCATCCACCTTTCAAGTCTGCAAAATCTGTGAAAAAGGATTATTGAAAAGGTATAGAACTGGACTTCCGGTGGCGGCAATGCGGAGCTAAGCCGCACGTTCGGCAGCTCCCGCTTGTTTTGGATTTTCAGGCTCTTTTAAGAGCCCGCAATGGCGCTGTTTCAACTTTTCCCCTGGGGGGAAACACAGCCAGTGTGCCCAGCAGCCGGTGGATGGACTGGACTCGCAGCGGAGCGGTCCAAAAATCGGTTTTACCTCAGAGAACGGCGAGAGGCAGAAAAGGCAAGATGGCGGCGGGCGGGGAAGCAGCGTGGCAGCTGTGGGCGTGGGAGAAGCAGGAGCTGCTTCAGCGCTCCTTCATGGAGCTCAAAGCAGAGATTTTGGAGCCGTTTAAGGCCTCACTGGACAAACTGGTGGCGACGCAGACGGCTCAGGCCGGGGAGATTCGGGAGCTGCGGCAAAAGGCCTCAGAGAATGAGGATGAGCTTTTGGGCCTGGCAGTGAAAGTGGAGTCGCACGAGGCACTGCACAAGAAATGGCAGGCGAGGATGGAGGAGATGGAGAACCGCTCCCGCTGGAAGAATCTACGGATTTTGGGCCTCTCGGAGTGGCTGGAAGGTTCGGATTTGGCAGCCTATGTGGTCCTAATGTTAAACTCGCTGATGGGTGCAGGGTCGTTTCGTGGTCCCCTGGAGCTGGAAGGTGTCCATCGAGTGCTGCAGCGGAAGCCCGGGCCAAACGAACCGCCCAGTGTGGTGCTGGTCCGTTTTCACCGCTTGGTTGACCGGGAGTGCGTGTTGAGGTGGGCGAAGAAGGAGAGGAGCAGTAGGTGGGAGAATACGGACGTTCGGATTTTTCAGGACTGGAGCACGGAGGTGGAGAGGAGAAGGGCTGGCTTCAATCGAGCGAAGGGAGTGCTCCACAGGAAGGGGGTGAAGTTTGGCCTTCTACAGCCGGCTCGCCTCTGGGTCACGTACAAGGACCGCCAGCTCTACTTTGACTCTCCGGAGGAGGCCTGGGCTTTTGTCCAGGCTGAGAACTTGGATTCGGACTGAGGACTGGGGGGCTGGGGGGAAAAGTACTTTGCTTGGAGGCTTTGTCCTCTTGGGTATCCTTTCACCCATGGTGGCTGTTTTTGCTGATGGTTGTTTCCTGTTTGTTTTTGCCGTTTTTGCTATTTGAGTTATGGTTATTTGGGTTCTTTCGGGGCTTCTTTGGGGCTGTTGGTTATTTATTGTGGTGGTTTTTTTCTTGTTTTTTCCACTGGTGGGTTGGGGAGTAGTTTAGGGTCCCGATGGGTCATGTGTCCGTCTTTTTCCCGCGTGTTGGGTCGAGGGGCGGGGCTCAGGTTGGAAGCGCGGGCTTTCTTCCCGCGCCAGAGGAATTGGGGGCGGGGCCGGCGCTGGGAGGGAGGGATTGGCGGCTGTGTTGCATCCGGATGGGGGGGTCGTGGTTATGGCAGGTGTAGCCGGGGTCAGCAGAAGTCAGCTGGCTCACGGAAGTATAATGTTGAGGGTAACGCAGCTAGGGGGGGCCCTAGCTTGGGGGGGGGGGGTTTGGGGGGGAGGAGGAGGGGGGGGTGCCGGGTTGTTGCTGCAGGGACTGTGAGGGAATGGATGGTGAATGGGGGGTTGGGAGGGGGATTTGCCACCGTGGGGAGCGGGCTTGGGGGGTTCCCCGGGCATATAGTGGGTTGAGGAAGGGCTATGGCTGATCGGCGTAGAGGGAAGGGGATGGCCCCTCGGGTTCGGTTGGTCACATGGAACGTGAGGGGGCTGAATGGTCCGGTGAAGCAATCCCGGGTCTTGGCTCACTTGAGGGGGCTGGGAGCGGATGTGGCTATGCTCCAGGAGACGCACCTCAGTGTTACGGATCAGGTGAGGCTAAGAAAGAGTTGGGTGGGACAGGTGTTTCACTCGGGGCTTGATGCAAAGAACCGTGGGTGGCAATTGTGGTGGGTAAGAGCATGTCGTTCGTCGCGTCCAAAGTGGTGGCAGATAGGGCAGATGGGAGGGGTGGACCCTTGGAGGGTTTTGAAGCCGGGGGGTAGGGAGTTCTCCTTTTTCTCCCATGTTCATGAGGCGTATTCCCGGATTGACTTTTTCGTGCTTAGCAGGGCGCTGATCCCGAGAGTGGTGGGGGCGGAGTATTCGGCGATAGCCATTTCTGATCATGCTCCACATTTGGTGGACCTGGAGCTGGGGGAGGGGAAGGATCAAAGCCCGCTGTGATGGTTGGATGTAGGGCTTTTGGCAGAGGAGGAAGTGTGCGGTCGGATCCGGAGGGGTATCGAGGGGTATCTGGAAACCAATGATAACGGGGAGGTGCAGGTTGGGATGGTTTGGGAAGCGCTAAAGGCAGTAGTTAGAGGGGAGCTGATCTCTATTCGTACGCACAGGGAGAGGGGGGAGAGGGTCGAGAGGGAGAGGCTGGTGGAGGAGATGGTCAGGGTGGATAGGAGATATGCAGACACCCCGGAGGAGGGGCTTCTGAGGGAGCGGCGCCGTCTCCAAGCGGAGTTTGACATTTTAACCACCCGTAAGGCAGAGGTGCAGTGGAGGAGGGCACAGGGGGCGGTGTATGAGTACGGGGAGAAGGCAAGCCAGATGTTGGCTCACCAGCTCCGGAAGCGGGAGGCAGCTAGAGAAATTGGGGGAGCCACGGATGTGGGTGGGAACTTAGTGCGGGGTGGGAAGGACATCAATGGGGTGTTCAGATCCTTCTATGAGGGGCGGTACCCCCCGGGGAAGCAGGCGGGATGGACCGCTTTTTGGATAAGCTGGAGTTCCCAAGAGTAGGGGACGAGCGGGTGGCGGGTTTGGGGGCCCCAATTGAGCTGGAGGAGTTGGTGGAGGCGCTGGGAAGCATGCAGACAGGGAAAGCGCCGGGGCCTGACGGGTTCCCGGTGGAAGTTTATAAGAAATTTCCAGATTTGCTGGGCCCGCTGCTGGTGAGGACCCTGAATGAGGCCAGGGAGGGGGGGGGCTTGGCCCCCGACGATGTCCAGGGCAATTATCTCTTTGCTCCTGATGCGGGACAAGGACCCCCTTCAGTGTGGGTCTTATAGGCCGATCTCGCTCCTTAACATAGATGTTAAGTTGTTGGCAAAGGTGCTGTCCAGGAGGGTGGAGGATGTGGTCCCGACGGTAATTCATGAGGACCAAACGGGGTTTGTAAAGGGGAGACAATTGAATGCCAATGTGCGGAGGCTCCTGAATGTTATGATGATGGCGCCGGTGGTTGGGGGGGGGGGGGGGGGGGGGGGCACCAGTTGTCGCTGTATGCAGATGATCTGCTGCTGTATGTCGCGGACCCGGCTGAGGGGATTCCATAGGTGTTGAGGATAATTGAGGAGTTTGGGGACTTTTCGGGATATAAGCTAAATGTGGGGAAAAGCGAGTTGTTTGTCCTGCACCCGGGGGGTCAGGAGAGGGAGATAGTGGAACCCCCATTGAGGAGGGCTGCGGGGAGCTTTAGGTATTTTGGGATCCACGTGGCTAGGACCTGGGGGGCTATGCATAGGCTTAACTTTTCGAGGTTGGTGGGGCAGATGGAGGAGGAGTTCAGGAGGTGGGATGCGCTGCCGCTCTCGTTGGTGGTCGGTTAAACCAGTCGGTTAAAATGACGGTGCTCCCGAGGTTTTTGTTTCTTTTCCAGTGCCTCCCCATGTTGATCCCGAAGGCTTTTTTCAGAAGGGTGAATAAGTCGATTCTGGGATTTGTGTGGGCGCGGAAGGCCCCGAGAGTAAGGAGGGTATTTTTGGAGCGAAGAAGGGATGTAGGGG
The DNA here is from genome assembly GCF_902713615.1 of Scyliorhinus canicula. NCBI lineage: Eukaryota > Metazoa > Chordata > Chondrichthyes > Carcharhiniformes > Scyliorhinidae > Scyliorhinus > Scyliorhinus canicula. The sequence continues at coordinate 43,940,845 of NC_052157.1, read as the reverse complement.
GCCTGGCACTGCCCAACCTGTGTGGATATTATTGGGCGGCGAACGTGGCGATGATTCGCAGGTGGGTGATGGAAGGGGAGCGTGACGCATGGAAGAGGCTGGAGGTGGCATCCTGTGCGAGTCTGGAGGCCCTGGTGACGGCCCCACTTCCACTCCCCCCGGCAAAGTACTCCACGGGTCCGGTGGTGGTTGCGTCCCTCAAAATCTGGGGACAGTGGAGGCGGCATATTGGGGAAGTGAAGGCCTCAGTTTGGGCCCCGATATGGGGCAATCACCGTTTTGCGCCAGGGAGAACGGGTGGGGGATTTGGGAGCTGGCACAGGGCAGGCATCAGACAGTTTGGGGACCTCTTCTTGGATGGGAGGTTCGCGACTCTGGAGGAGCTGGTGGGGAAGTGGAACCTCCCCCCTGGGAACGCTTTTAGGTATATGCAGGTCAGGGACTTTGTTAAGAGGCAGGTGGAGGAGTTTCCGCGGCTGCCGCCAAGGGGGGTGCAGGACAGGGTGCTCTCGGGGACGTGGGTCGGGGAAGGGAAGATCTCGGCTATCTACCAACTGATGCAGGAGGAGGAGGAGGCCTCAGCAGATGAGCTCCAAGCGAAATGGGTGGAAGAGCTAGGGGAAGAGATTGAGGATGGGACGTTGTCGGACGCCCTGGAGAGGGTGAATTCTTCCTCCTCTTGCGCACGGCTCAGCCTAATTCAGCTGAAGGTGCTGCACAGGGCTCACATGACAGCGGCGGGTTTGTTATGTTATTTTCTTCTTTCTTGTATTGCTATTTGTTATTATTTATTTTGGGGGGGAGAGTTCTTTTCTTGTTCTGTTTTGGCGTGGAAACACGCCTTGTTTGTTTTAAATTGCAGGGAGAAAATTTGTTATTGTTATTAAAAAACATGAATAAAGATTATTTAAAAAAAAGAAAATGTATAGAAATGATCTTTAAAAATAAGCTTCCTGAGGCACGCTGGCTTGAAAATGATTTTTGAAAACGTAGTTCCGTCTCCAAATCCTAAGCTTTTCGCTTTCTTCGTCCTATGTAACATTCTGCAACAGGCGTTTCATTCTTCCAGAGTTTTAAATACTGATATTTCACAGAACAGTGCCATTTGTCTCTAGTATTCTGCTTGGGACAGTAAAAAATGTCTGCTTCATGTCACTGCCGAAAAATACAAAATTCCTGGGAACGAGAGGGACTAAAATCTGGAGAGGACCGTGCATTCCTAGCCAATAGTTCCCACACATAAATGCACTCTGCCATTCAACTGAAATAACCCCCTTCAGCAATGAAGTGACAATTGCAGAATTAAGTTACTATTTATAATTCAAATGCCAGTTGTCACTTGCTGAATTATTTGGGTCAGTGGCAGCGTTGAACAAAAGACCAATCTCATGTCCCATGAATTACAGCTGAATAAAGCCATTTAGATGCCCAGAAGAACATTTACCCCAATGCATGCTTAATCGAAACTAAATATTACACAGTGGAACAGTCTGGCCGAGTGAATTCCATAATTGCAAACTGATAGCCTTTGCTCTTTATTGCTGCCTATGTGAAAAAATGTCTGTCCTATTTCTGTCAATAAATCAATGATCCTTTATTTCTTACCCTTAGCTTCTCTGAGTAAGATAAATTCCTTCTTGTGGAGTGTAGCGAAGATTCACACCATGCTCTCTTTATCAAGCTGCACGCTCAGCAGAGTTTATTTTTCAGGTTGGGGGAAGAGCTTCTTTCTTGAATGCAATGTCTTTGCTTTATAATGTTAAACGAGTTGGACACCACTAACAGTTGTTATTTTGTTTTTAGTAAGGCCTTGCGATGAGGCAAAGGCCAAAACGGAAATGGCTTCGCAAAAAGCGACACTTCTTCATTTATTATCTGAATACTAAAGTGTCACCCATGGGAAGCTTTTTGGAGCAGATCGGCTCCTTTAAGACAAGGACCGGGGAGGGGGGGGGAACCATTGAGATTTTCTTTCACACGACAGAGGAGCAGAGGTAGGTTAAGCTCTGGAATGCTCTCCCTTAGGGACAGCGGAAGCAGATTCGACAATAAAATTCAAAAGGTAATTGGATAAATACTTGAAAAGGATACACTTTCACAGCTATGGTGGAAATAGCAGGAAAGTGGTAATAAGTGGACAGCATTAGCATTAGTCATGTGGACACAAAACATTGGGCGGGTTTCTTTGGTCCACCAACTGTGTGTTTCTCGACCATGTGCCGTTAGCTGGAGGTGGGATTCTATCTTCCTGCCGAATGTCAATGGGATTTCTCATTGTAACTCCCCCCTACACCCCATGCCGCCGCGAAACCTGCTGGCAGGGCACGCCATTGGTGGGAAAATTGAACCGCAATTTCGACAACTTTTTCAGTTTTTAATTCAGATTTCCAGTATCCGCAGCATTTCGCTTTTAAATGTATCAGGGTCAATTTTCATAATGATGATGTATTGGGCAGGCAAAGAGTGTAATGACTGCACAGCCTCTGCCTGATGGCGGTAAGCGAGAGGCCCAAGCCTTTTTTTTTTAATGGGCACTGTTCCACGAAGGCAAACTGAAAGACCATTCTTAAGAGAAGTTTATTCTGGACAAAGTACTGGCAACCATCAAACCACATTTTTGGCACTGGCTATTAAAATATGAATTTGTTCGTTTGGACATGCAAAAAGGCTGGGCACTGATGCTGGGCACGACACAAATTATTTTTCCGTGGCGTTTTAAGAAAGTTATATTCATGGCTATTCAGTTTCTCCTTCAATGATTCCACCTGTGCTACCGTTCATGCCTCATCTACTGGATCTTCGCCTGGATTCTTTCATTGCGAGTCTGCCCCGTTACCGCTAATAGAAAATTTGGTGCTCAGTCAGAACTCCTATTCACTACAGCAGGACCAGAGAGGACAGCTGCCGAATGGAGGACAGCAGGTGGAGAATCCCACCCCTTATTTCAGCAACTCCAGCATTCCATCCCCCCCCCCCCCCCTCCCCTCCAAAGGCTAGGCATTATTGTCTGTTCCACTCAACATTAATTACTACCTCCATTCATCATCACACCTGTCCACTCTTTTAACGATGTGCATTTTACAGTTGTTTGTTCTTTAAGGTTGTGTAACTTCAAGCCCAAGCTCCAGTCCTCTTGCAGAACAGTAGCTACGGTACTGTACCTCTTCCATGCCCTTTAATAAAGGAAAGAAAACCTTGTTTCAGGGCAGCACGGTGGCGCAGTGGGTAGCGCTGCTGCCTCACGCCGCCAAGGTCCCTGGTTCGATCCCGGCTCTGGGTCACTGTCCGTGTGGAGTTTGAACATTCTCCCCGTGTTTGCGTGGATTTCGCCCTCACATCCCAAAGATGTGCAGGGGAGGTGGATTGGCCACGCTAAATTGCCCCTTAATTGGAAAAATGAATTGGGTACTCTAAGTTTATTTTTAAAAATTAAAAAAAAAACCTTGTTTCTTTAAACTCTGCAAAGACACAAGGGGCAATCTCCCAATTGCAAGCCCCTGGCATGGAGCATTGTCCACTGGGAGCATACAGCAGTAAATTGTGTAGACAACCGATGATTTTATATCCATTTAAAATTATTGGAAAGAAAATTGTGGGCTGCGTATGCACATTTTCTTTGCAATCCCAATGGGTTCCACACCAGAAGCATGCAAATGGAATATTTACTCAATTTCTTTTTTCACAAGTCTGATCCATGGGTACAGCTTCTTACCTCTGATGACTCCACCCTTGCTATTTCATTTTTCAATATTCTTGGCCTCACAATGTTTACTGAACTGTGGTTTCCCCTTTTGTGCCAAACATTTCGTTCACCCTCAATAACTATTTACTCTCTATAAAACCCATGTCTATTACAGACTTAAGTACTGCTTCCCCTCCAAGATGACTCTTTGAGCACCCTTCTTGTGCCTCCGAGAAAAAATAGCAATCCTTTGGGGACGTCTAATCTCCAAAATCGCTCTCTCTTACTCTCCATGACAACTATTCTTGTCTCTCACTTTCTATTTTTATTAATATTAACATCTTGCTTTAAACAAAAACAATAAGTCAGCATTTGCGTTAATGATTTTCCTGTTGTTTTTCAACTTCAACTATTCCATCCTACAAACTCGCACTCCTATTCCCCACTTCACTCAGATCAAAAAAAATCACATAGCTTCCTATTTCCCTTTCCCAAGAGCTTAACACGGCAAACTCTGGAACTCCCTCAGCGTTCCCTTGGCCTCCAATTTTCTGACTCTAAAAGCAAACATGACCTCAGCTAATCGCTACTTCATGACTCATGGTATTAATCTCTGGGGTCGTACACAATGGGTCTTGGTCCTCCAGCTTGGCTTTATGTTTAAAGAACAGAATTACATCCACAACTTTCTTTGGGTGAATTTATTAAATTTAGCCACGTGCGTACAGTGAGCCACTGGACAGAGATCAATCCATCTGCTATACAGTTTAAGTGGAGGTTCACATTATGCACCTGGACCACTGTGTATAGATTTGGTCTCCTCAACCTGAAGGAATGGAGCAAAGATTCACTTGACTGACTCCTCAGATGAGGGGGATGCCCTGTACGCAGCATTTGAATACGCGAAGCCATAGAATTTGCAAGAATGAAAGACGATCTCACCGAAACCTTTGAAGGTAAGGGGGTTCAACAAGGTACACGGTGGAAGAATGGTTCCTCAGGCTGGGGAGTATAGAGCTAGGGTTTACATTCTCAGAATAAGACTAAGGCAAGGAATGTGTATCTTCTGGAATTCCCTATCCCAGAAGAATAGGGATGCTCAGTCATTGAGCATATACAAGACGTAGATTGATAGACTGTTGCTCTCTAAAGGAGTTAAGGGGATAATGAGGAAAGGTGGATTATGAGGTAAATTTAGAATTTAGAACAGTACAGCACAGAACAGGCCCTTCGGCCCTCAATGTTGTGCCGAGCAATGATCACCCTACCCAAGCCCACGCATCCACCCTATACCAGTAACCCAACAACCCCCATTAACATTATTTTTTAGGACACTAAGGGCAATTTAGCCTGGCCAATCCACCTAACCCGCACATCTTTGGACTGTGGGAGGAAACCGGAGCACCCGGAGGAAACCCACGCACACACGGGGAGGACGTGCAGACTCCACACAGACAGTGCCCCAGCTGGGAATCGAACCTGGGACCCTGGAGCTGTGAAGCATTGATGCTAACCACCATGCTACCATGCTGCCCAAAAGAATGAATGACCTGCCCGGTTCCTATTGCATATTACGATGTGGCATTTGTGACCTACAAGTAATCTCCAAACTATCATATTAGCTGCAGGGAAATGGAAGAAAATTACACCAAATAACAGGAAATAATTTTACAATGGTTTGGGATATCATTAATGAACCTAAATCAGGAATAAAAGCACAAATTCATTTTGAATTTTCTTTGTGGCAATGCCTTTGAAATCAACATCCACTTTTTCCTGACAGCCTTCATTGTTTCATGTTCACTGAGTGTTTGGGAAAGAATTGCAAGATTTAAGTGAATCTTTTTGCCAGATAAATAGGCAAAAGTTTAGGAAACACACATCAGCCCTACAGTTACTAGCAATTAATATTTTATTTTTAATGTACAGAATTCTGGATCGACTCCACTGAACATGTACTTTGAAGCACGGATTTACGATGAGTAATTAAAGAAGGGTAATTAAAGTTACCTGACAAATTCCACTGATGCACATGTTCAAGGATTCGGTATTGCATCGGGTACCATCGAGTACTTTTGGCGATAACTCCACAATCAAAGACGTTCCCTGGGCTTGGCACTTCAGTGCACATGGAGCTTCATGATCATTGTAGAGGGGAATCCACTCGTAATACTGTCCCTGGTATTTCACATCATTGTGTGCGGAGCACTGCTGATGTCTGAAGTCACCAGTTTCAGGGGGACATTCCTTTAGCAGAGAAAAAATGAAATGTAAATGCGAGAAAAATTAAAGTTTTTGGACGCTGCACTTTACTGCATGTTTTTACTTCATGCGGAAATAAACACCATGATAGCCAGGAATTGACACTGCAGGCAAGTTACAGTACAAACGCTGAAGGTAATATTGAGAAACTGAGTTCATGGGCCAAAGCCCAAATTGCAAATCAGCTCCAAGGCTGAGGTATACCAGAAATGTTGTGATTTAATGGTACATAAATAAACAAAGTATGTTGGGCTGAAACATTCTCCACACACAGTGCAAAAATGCAATATTGGCAGAAAGTGCTGCTTTTGAAAATGTAGAATTAGAGGACGTCAGATTTTGGGACTATAGACGATTCAGGCCCGGTCTCTCATTGTCGGCAGATCCTTTAAAGAAGATCTTCCCAGGCTTTTCCCCATTGCAACCTCCATTTTAATACTTTACACTTGGTGCAACCCCATAGTGAAAAGGACGAGGGCTGTGTGAGTTGTTGACCCAACAGGGGCATGAAGTTCACATGCTGCCTACATCGTGAGGAACAAGCACAAGCTTTTGAGGCCTATCCAATTTTAATCCCAATCTGCCCAACTATTGTTGAGTTGCAATCAAAAACGAAAAAAAATATTGAGCTACATGGCCAAAACTGCAGGATACAAGTCAGAAGCTATCATGATCAATCTGCACGGTACTCTGATTAGATTGTGTGCTGGTTATTGACATACAAAGGAGACATTGCTCAGTAATAGTGCAATGACCTCCCAAGTAAGAGTGTTGGAGTGTTGTGAGTTCATTGCAATCCAGGGACTTGTGCATTATTTAGGCTAACACTCATTTGTAGTACGAAGGAGTTTTGAACATACGCACCACAAAACTACCAGTCAATGACCACTTTCAATGCGAAAGAATCGATTTAATTTGATTCGATTTATTTATTGTCACATGTACAGTGAAAAGTATTTTTCTGCGACCGAGGGAATATACACAGTACGTACATAGTAGACAAAAAGAATAATCAACAGAGAACACTGACAAATGGTACATCGACAAACAGTGATTGGTTACAGTGCGGAACAAGGGGCCAAACAAAGCAAATACATGAGCAAGAGCAACCTCGGGCGTCGTGAATAGATATTCATTTCCCCTTGACATTCAAAAGAATTACCATCACCGATTGCCCCACTATCAACATCCTGGGGGCTACAATTGACCAGAAACTGAATGGACTCGCTATATAGAACATAGAACATAGAACAATACAGCGCAGTACAGGCCCTTCGGCCCTCGATATTGCACCGACATGGAAAAAAAACTAAAGGCCATCTAACCTACACTATGCCCTTATCATCCATATGCTTATCCAATAAATTTTTAAATGCCCTCAATGTTGGCGTCTTCACTACTGTTGCAGGTAGGGCATTCCACGGCCTCACCACTCTTTGCGTAAAAAACCCACCTCTGACCTCTGTCCTATATCTATTACCCCTCAATTTAAGGCTATGTCCGCTCGTGCTAGCCACCTCCATCCGCGGGAGAAGGCTCTCGCTGTCTACCCTATCTAACCCTCTGATCATTTTGTATGCCTCTATTAAGTCACCTCTTAACCTTCTTCTCTCTAACGAAAACAACCTCAAGTCCATCAGCCTTTCCTCATAAGATTTTCCCTCCATACCAGGCAACATCCTGGTAAATCTCCTCTGCACCCGTTCCAAAGCTTCCACGTCCTTCCTATAATGAGGCGACCAGAACTGTACGCAATACTCCAAATGCGGCCGTACTAGAGTTTTGTACAACTGCAACATGACCTCATGGCTCCGGAACTCAATCCCTCTACCAATAAAGGCCAACACACCATAGGCCTTCTTCACAACCCTATCAACCTGGGTGGCAACTTTCAGGGATCTATGTACATGGACACCGAGATCCCTCTGCTCATCCACACTACCAAGAATTTTACCATTAGCCAAATATTCCGCATTTCTGTTATTCTTTCCAAAGTGAATCACCTCACACTTCTCCACATTAAACTCCATTTGCCACCTTTCAGCCCAGCTCTGCAGCTTATCTATGTCCCTCTGTAACCTGCAACATCCTTCCGCACTGTCTACAACTCCACCGAGTCATGACCTACCCTTCACAAAACCATGCTGACTATCCCTAATCATATTATTCCTATCTAGATGATTATAAATCGTATCTTTTATAATCCTCTCCAAGACTTTACCCACCACAGACGTTAGGCTCACCGGCCTATAGTTACCGGGGTTATCTCTACTCCCCTTCTTGAACAAAGGGACCACATTTGCTATCCTCCAGTCCTCTGGCACTATTCCTGTAGCCAATGATGACCTAAAATTCAAAGCCAAAGGCTCAGCAATCTCTTCCCTGGCTTCCCAGAGAATCCTAGGATAAATCCCATCCGGCCCCGGGGACTTATCTATTTTCACCTTGTCCAGAATTGACAACACTTCTTCCCTACGCACCTCAATGCCATCTATTCTAATAGCCTGGGTCTCAGCATTCTCCTCCACAATATTATCTTTTTCTTGAGTGAATACTGACGAAAAGTATTCATTTAGTATCTCGCTTATCTCCTCAGCCTCCACACACAACTTCCCACCACTGTCCTTGACTGGCCCTACTCTTAGCCTAGTCATTCTTTTATTCCTGACATACCTATAGAAAGCTTTTGGGTTTTCCTTGATCCTACCTGCCAAAGACTTCTCATGTCCCCTCCTTGCTCGTCTCAGCTCTCTCTTTAGATCCTTCGTCGCTTCCTTGTAACTATCAAGCGCCCCAACTGAAACTTCACGCCTCATCTTCACATAGGCCTCCTTCTTCCTCTTAACAAGAGATTCCACTTCTTTGGTAAACCACGGTTCCCTCGCTCGACCCCTTCCTCCCTGCCTGACTGGTACGTACTTATCAAGAACATGCAATAGCTGTTCCTTGAACAAGCTCCACATATCCAGTGTGCCCAACCCTTGCAGCCTACTTCTCCAACCAACACATCCTAAGTCATGTCTAATGGCATCATAATTGCCCTTCCCCCAGCTATAACTCTTGCCCTGCGGGGTATACTTATCCCTTTCCATCACTAACGTAAAGGTCACCGAATTGTGGTCACTGTTTCCAAAGTGCTCACCTACCTCCAGATCTAACACCTGGCCTGGTTCATTACCCAAAACCAAATCCAATGTGGCCTCGCCTCTTGTTGGCCTGTCAACATATTGTGTCAGGATACCCTCCTGCACACATTGTACAAAGAATGACCCATCTAATGTACTCGAACTATATCTTTTCCAGTCAATATTTGGAAAGTTAAAGTCTCCCATAACAACTACCCTGTTACTTTCGCTCTTTTCCAGAATCATCTTCGCCATCCTTTCCTCTACATCCCTAGAACTATTAGGTGGCCTATAGAAAACTCCCAACAGGGTGACCTCTCCTTTCCTGTTTCTAACCTCAGCCCATACTACCTCAGAAGAAGAGTCCCCATCTAGCATCTTTTCCGCCACCGTAATACTGTCCCTGACTAGCAGCGCCTCCCCCTCTTTTGCCCCCTTCTCTGAGCTTACTAAAACACCTAAACCCCGGAACCTGCAACAACCATTCCTGTCCCTGCTCTATCCATGTCTCTGAAATGGCCACAACATCGAAGTTCCAGGTACCAACCCATGATGCCAGTTCCCCTACCTTATTTCGTATACTCCTGGCATTGAAGTAGACACACTTCAAACCACCTACCTGAACACTGGCACCCTCCTGCGAAGTCAAATCTGTGCTCCTGACCTCTATACTCTCAATCTCCCGTACCCCAAAACTACAATCCAGGTTCCCATGCCCCTGCTGAATTAGTTTAAACCCCCCCAAAGAGCACTAACAAATCTCCCCCCCAGGATATTGGTGCCCCTCAGGTTCAGATGTAGACCATCCTGTCTATAGAGGTCCCACCTTCCCCAGAAAGAGCCCCAGTTATCCAGAAATCTGAATCCCTCCCGCCTGCACCATCCCTGTAGCCACGTGTTTAATTGCTCTCTCTCCCTATTCCTCATCTCACTATCACGTGGCACGGGCAACTACCCAGAGATAACAACTCTGTTTGTTCTCGCTCTGAGCTTCCAACCTAGCTCCCTAAAGGCCTGCCTGACATCCTTGTCCCCTTTCCTACCTATGTCGTTAGTGCCAATGTGGACTACGACTTGGGGCTGCTCCCCCTCCCCCTTAAGGACCCGGAAAACACGATCCGATACATCACGTACCCTTGCACCTGGGAGGCAACATACCAAACGTGAGTCTCTCTCGCTCCCACAAAATCTCCTATCTGTGCCCCTGACTATTGAGTCCCCAATTACTAATATTCTACTCCATTCCCCCCTTCCCTTCTGAGCAACAGGGACAGACTCCGTGCCAGAGGCCCGTACCCCATGGCTTACCCCTGGTAAGTCGTCCCCCCCACAAGTATCCAAAACGGTATACTTGTTACTCAGGGGAACGACCGCAGGGGGTCCCTGCACTGACTGCTTCTTCCCAGTCCCTCTTACAGTTACCCATCTATCTCTAGTCTTTGGTGTAACTACTTCCCTGAAGCTCCTATCTATGACCCCCTCTGCCTCCCGAATGATCCGAAGTTCATCCAGCTCAAGCTCCAGGTCCCTAACACGGTTTTTGAGGAGCTGGAGTTGGGTGCACTTCCCACAGATGAAATCAGCAGGGACACTGACGGCGTCCCTCACCTCAAACATTCTGCAGGAGGAGCATTGTACTGCCTTCCCTGACATCACCTCTAGATTTAAAAAAAAACAAGAAAAAGAAAAAGAAAGGAAGAGCTTACCTGATATTACCTCAAACCCTGCTCCCGCTGAAAGGTAAGCAAATTTAAAGGCACTCACTATGGCTAAATACTATGGCTGCAAGAGCAGGTTTGAGGCTTAGAATCCTGCGGACAGTAAGTCACCTTCTCACTTTCCAAAGCCTGTCTGCCATTTACAAGTCACAAGTCAGAAGTCTCATGGAATATTTTCCACTTGCTTGGATGAGTGCAGTTCTAATAGTACTCAAGAAGCTTTACACGATCCAGGCCAAAGCAGCCCACTTGATTGGCACCCCATCCACCACACCATGTAAACATTCACTCCCTCCACCACCGATATAGAGTGTGTGACATCTACAAGATGCACTGCAGGAACTCACCAAGGCTCATTCGACAGGACCTTCCAAACCAGCGACCTCCACTACCCAGAAGGACAAGGACAGCTGGCACATGGGAACACCATCACCTGCAAGTTCATCTCTAAGTCACACAGACCATCCTGACTTGGAAATATATCTCCGTTCCTTCATTGTCATTGGGTCAAAATCCTGGAACTCCCTCCCCTAATTACACTGTGGGTGCATCTACACCACAGTGGTTCACGAAGGCAACTCATCACCACCTTCTCAAGAGCAATTAGGGATGGGCAATGAGTGCTGGTCTACTGATGCCCATGTGCTTTGAAAACAAAAGGAAATTTGTACATGCTGTCATTTGGATGAGATGAGGCCAGTTTGTCCTCTTGCATGCCTATAAAAGATCTCTAGCAGGATTCTCTGATCCCTCAGCCATGTGCTTCTCGGCTGCACACTGTTCACCGGCAGTGGGATACTATCTTCCCGCCGCTTGTCAATGGGATTTCCCATTGTAACCACCCCACGCCGCCAGGTAACCTCGTGTCACTATTCAAAGAATAGCAATTGAGTTCTCCCTTGGCCACTATTTGTCCCTAAAACAATGTCAGTGAAGCAATTAATCTGGTCTATATCACATTGCTGTTGTGGGATCTTGCTGTGCAAAAATTGACAGCTATTGTTTTTGGATTGCAACAGTGCTGAGACAGTAAAATGCTTTGGAAAGTTCTATTAGGATGTAGTCAGGTAATGGACCATAAAGGGCAGCCAGTGGCGCAGTGGTTAGTAGTAATGCCGCCTGACAGCGCTGAGGACCCGGGTTCGATCCCGGCTCCGGGTCACTGTCTGTATGGAGTTTGCACATTCTCCCAGTGTTCGCGTGGGTCTCACCCCCACTATCCAAAGATGTGCAGGCGATGGATTGCCCCTTCATTAGAATAAATAGAATTGAGTACTCTAAATTTATATTAAAAAATGAAATGTGGAAGTTTTTCTTTCATTCTTGCACCAATAATGTGTGCTGGATTTAGAACATAGAACATAGAACAGTACAGCACAGAACAGGCCCTTCGGCCCTCGATGTTGTGCCGAGCCATGATCACCCTACTTAAACCCACGTAACCCGTATACCCGTAACCCAACAATCCCCCCATTAACCTTACACTATGGGCAATTTAGCATGGCCAATCCACCTAACCCGCACATCTTTGGACTGTGGGAGGAAACCGGAGCACCCGGAGGAAACCCACGCACACACGGGGAGGACGTGCAGACTCCACACAGACAGTGACCCAGCCGGGAATCGAACCTGGGACCCTGGAGCTGTGAAGCATTGATGCTAACCACCATGCTACAGTGAGGCCCCTCATTTGAGTGAACAAAGAACAAAGAACAAAGAAAAGTACAGCACAGGAACAGGCCCTTCAGCCCTCAAAGCCTGTGCCGACCATGCTGCCCGTCTAAATTAAAATCTTCTACACTTCCGGGGTCTGTATTCCTCTATTCCCATCCTATTCATGTATTTGTCAAGTTGCCCCTTAAACGTCACTATCGTCCCTGCTTCCACCACCTTCTCCGGCAGCGGGTTCCAGGCACCCACTACCCAGGCACACTCTAGGAGTGTGTTTGATATATTTATTTAAAGGCATTTCACAACCATTAACATAAGTTTACAACATTAAGAAATCCCCCTCCTTCATGAGCATGGCATAAAAGTTACTGAGATTAGTGTCATAGAACATAGAACAGTACAGCACTGAACAGGCCCTTCGGCCCTCAATGTTGTGCCGAGCCATGATCACCCTACTCAAACCCACGTATCCACCCTATACCCGTAACCCAACAACCCCTCCCTTAACTTTACTTTTATTAGGACACCACGGGCAATTTAGCATGGCCAATCCACCTAACCCGCACATCTTTGGACTGTGGGAGGAAACCGGAGCACCCGGAGGAAACCCACGCACACAGGGGGAGGACGTGCAGACTCCACACAGACAGTGACCCAGCCGGGAATCGAACCTGGGACCCTGGAGCTGTGAAGCATTTATGCTAACCACCATGCTACCCTGCTGCCCTAAAACATATCACCCGAACAGGGACTTGAACCCTGGACCCTCAGATTAAAAGTCTGATGCTCTACCGACTGAGCTATCCGGGCCCTTAATAATCAAATGATTATTTTCTTGACTGTTGTCAAAATCATCTTTAATTGGTTTACACAAGTACCTATTGCAACTGTTGAAGACAATGGAAACAAACTCAGGAAGACTATACGATTAAAACAGATAAAGTGGTATTACGATGTGTACCTCCAGACGTCGCATGCACAGTCTAACTGGGAAAAGAATGGATCAGTGAATAGTGGAATGGACTCCAGGCCCATTAACAGATTTGTGGTATGCTGCACATGTAATCCCAAGAATGCCATTGAAGATTATGGTGTGGGCAAGAACGACAAGCCTAATTTAACTGGGTAAGAGCTTACAATGATGGTAGTTACTGTATGGGCACTGGCTATGGCTTGCGCAATGTCAACTTGTCTGTTCCAATCGATAAACTTGCTATGTTTGGGAAATTAAAGTTTCTTAAAGTTTTGTTTCACTATTAATGTTAGAGTTTCTAATACATTTTGGCCCTGGTATAATTTATAATATTATAATGTGAACACCTGAATAAACATCGGTTCCATCATTCCTGAGCCTGCGGCAAATCATTTGCTCTCAAGTTTGCTCTGTATAACAAGAAGATCTCACATTTGGATTCTTGAGGTGAGGAGACATTATGGCCTGGATTCTCTGTTCTGCAGACTAAGTTCGCCCGCCAGCAGAGATTAGCTACTGGTCTCCACCGGCGCTAGGAGTGGCGCCCATGTGCGATTCCCTTTCCTTTACCATGCTAATTTATGCATGGGGGAGAGCTCACCAGATTCCGTCAGAACCCCGGTATTGGGCCGCTATTTTTAGTGGGCAGCCGGATGCCACTGTCGGGTGGCACCCCCCTAACGTACTCCACCACAACGCAAATCCTGCCCCCTTTCCCGGTTACAGATTGGTGCATCCTACCCCTCCACAACAAGAATAACGAACAGGTCAACCACCCCGCAGCACACACACATGAGGGTGACCCACCCCTCCCCACCACTGACTCCCAGTTCCCTCATCAGATACCAACCATCAGAGACCTCCCTGCAACCATGTCAGAACCTCCATCAGAGGCCCTATCAGAGATCTCCATTAGTTATCCCTGCCTGAAAGTGGAAGAGCAGTCCAGGCAGTAGAGTGAAAAATCACTGCATTTTCACTCATCTTTCCCTTACATGTGCTGCCTTAGACAAAGGTGTTTTAAGCAATAGCTGTTAGAACTGTCAGAGGCTTCTTCCAAAGCCAAGTACACTTCAAAGAGCTTCAAATCCCTTGACAGCCTTTGAAATGCAAATATTCCATTCAATTTCACGCAGAAATGCATTGCAAGAGCCAGTGAATGAGTTTTATTTCTCCAGAGACAAGTGCTTGGTGGATTGTTGATCTATCTTTCCCGTCAGGCCTGAATGCATCTCAAGTACCCTGCTTTGATGTTTCTAAACACCCTTGCTTTGATTGACAATTCCTCACCACATCAAAAGCAGCTAAGTGCTTTTACTTCAAAGCACTTAGCTGCTTTTGATGTGGCAAGGAATTATCAATCACAACAAGAGTATTTATAAACATTAAGTGCTTAGCTGCTTTTGATGCCCCTCATTGCCAGCAGGGGTAGGATTTGCATTGTGGAGGGACTTCTGATTTCCTTTTGGGGGCACCTCTTGACCCGTCGTTGGGTCCACTGCATCAGGGCCACGCTTGGGTGAATTTGCACCTAAACCCGCACGGAGGATTATCGGCTGTACGGGATGGTGTGGTGACTCGGGCTTCCAGCCCATTAATAAAATGGAAATGGATTTCACAGGCATGGGGCGGGTAGCGTGCTGAGGCCGCCGGCAGAGAATCGGAGCATTGCAAGAGGTTTGTTTTTCCCTCAAAGCTCCATTGCCCGCCAGATTGGGAATCCTGATACCGGCATCGGGCAATGGAAAACCCATCCCTACATTTAAGAGATTTACAGGTGGGTGAATGGATTATTTCCAGATAACGTTGAACGTTTTATATTCAGCACATCACAAGAACTAGGAGCAAGAGTAGGCCACTCAGCCCCTCGTGCCTGCTCTGCCATTTGATAAGGTGATTGCTGATCTGACTCTGACCTCAATTCAATTTTCCTGTCTGCCTCCCCATTGTCCATATAAATCAAACATCTCTCTGACTCAGCCTTGAATATATTCCATGACCCGACTTCACTGCTCATTAGGGAAGAGAATTCCACAGACTAAGAGGATCCTCAGAGAGAAATAACTTCCTCTCATCTTCGTCTTAGATGGGAGACCCCTTAATTTTTAAACTGTGTCCCCATGTTCTAGGCATCTCCACAGAGGGAAAAACTTCTCAGTATCCAAAATCATTCATTGTTCACTTCCTTTGGAGTGGCAAGTTAACTGCTTGACTTCTTGAGGGTTAAGATCTACCAAATATTGTTTTGTGACACAAAGTCATTTAATCGCCCCATGAAAAGGATCTACAAAGATGTACATTTGTGAGATGTCTGTGCTCTCCACCCAATTCTATAAGAAGACACGTGCACCACACGTGGATTGGGACGGTGTTTACATCTTGGACTAACAAAATGGTCAGCTGGTTAAGCAGTTATCTTACTGTTTTTTTCAGATGGGTCACTGGTATCTGCTGTCTTTGTCCTTCTAGTGGTTGTGGGTTTGGAAGGCGCTGTCTAAGGCGTCTTGGTGACTTCCTGCAGTTTATCTTGTAGATGGTGCACATGGCTGTCACTGTTCGTAGATTGTGTATGTTTGTCATTCGGGTGCCAATCAAACGGCCTGCTTTGTCTTGGAATGTTTCGAGCTTCTTAAGTGTTGTTAGGCAGTGATTCCGACCTCAGGTGACTGTGTGGAGTTTGCACAATCTTCCCGTTTCTGCGTGGGTTTTCTCTGGGTGCTCCGGTTTCCTGCCACATTCCAAAAGATGTGCAGGTTAGGTGGATTGGCCATGCTAAATTACCCCTAGGTGGGGTTTAGGGATAAGATGTGGTACTGGCCTAGGTTGGTTACACGTTGAGAGGGCTGGCCCAGACTCAATGGGCCGAATGGCCTCCTTCTGCACTGTTGGGATTCTATGATTTGTTGGAGCTGCATCCAGGCAAGTGGGGAGTATACCATCACTCTCCTGACTTGTGCCTTGGATATGCTGGACAGGCTTTGGGGAGTCAGGCGGTGAATTACTCGCCGCAGGATTCCTGGCCTTTGACTTGGTCTGGTAACTACAGTATTTATATGACTAGTCCAGTTCAATTTCTGATCAATGGTAACACCCAGGATGTTGATAGTTGAGGAATTCAGGGATGGTGATTGAATGTCAAGGGGCAACGGTTAGATTCTGTCTTGCTGGAGATGATCATAACTGAGCCATGGTTCAAGGTGATAGGTTCACAACGTTGAGCGGACTTAATCAAATCAGATGCTGCAGTCCCAGAATGCTCTCAGTTGAATGGTACCTCAGTTAGACAGAAATTCAGGCAAAACATTATTGGCTGGAGAATGGGTTGAACTGGCCAATATTATTCTTTTAACTAAAACAGATTAACCAATCATTCATTTCAGTTTTTGTCTGGCGGGTTAACCTGCTTATATAACAATACCTACATTTTGATTCTAATCCATATTTGTAAAGCTTCTTGGGACTCGCTGCTCCTCCAGATGTCGTCTAAACAACCTGAACCCTAAGAGATAGAATTTGTCTTATACAAGGGGGCTGGGGGTGGTATTCTTCTCATGATGCACATGTGACTCTCTCCCTCATTCATTGACCCAATGTCAGCTAACTCAATGGTTGGGATTTTCCAGCACCCCCCCCCCCCACGAAAAGTTTTCCAACTGTGGAAGCGGCTCACCATTGGCCACTGGTGCAATCTTTCAGCCCCGCCGAGGCCTATGGCGTTTTGTGCGGTTCACACATCCCACCGCCGGGGACCTTGCGGGGTCACCTTCAGCAGGACCACAAGATCCCACCAGCGGGAAGGGCCAGAAAACCCCTCCCATTGCCTTTTTTGTGAAAGATGCTCCTTTAGAAGCAAATTGACGAACATTGGCATTCATTAAATATAAAAAAAAGCTATTGCATCCAGGATTTGAAATATTCCATGTACTAAACTTACTCCAGGGAAACCCTGGAGAGAGGTTGACTGGGAAAATAAATCAATGAAAAGAACAATATTATGTGGCAGCCTGGTGCTCAGATCCAGAATTGCAGCCATACTTTCTGAGACCAGGAACTCTCGGCTGCGCTGCTAGTGGCAGTGCCATTTTCCCCAGGGAAAATCGGGAACAGGCTGGAGGTTGTTCCTGAGGATCGTCTGGCAGTGAGCTATGAAGCTGCTGGGAAGCATGCTGCTGCCTTACAGGTTAGCTGCAGTATCATGTAGGAGGATCATCCTAACTCATATCTCACTCAGCCTTGAAAAGTCATTGAATTTGACAAGGCAGAATTAGACAGATGTCTGTTGGACAAGGGAAGTCAAGGGTTATTGGGACAGGGGAAGACAGGAAAGTGGAGCTGACACCACAGCCAGACCAACCGTGATCGTAACGAATGGCAGAGCAGGCTCAAAGGGCTAAAGGACCGACTATTCCTATGATCCTATGTTACGAGACCTGAGAAATGAGATTTGCCAAGAGTTAGAAATCCAGATTTTGCACCTCTGAGCAGGAATTATTCAACTGCTGGAATACGTCCCATAATTCGTTTGCAATGTGGTTGAATTGAATAATTATTCTCCTTACTGACCTCATTAACACTACACCCTGTATGCTTCACCCGATGCCGGTGTTATCTAGTTACATTGTGTAGCCCTATTATGTATTTTCTTTTATTTCCTTTTCTTTTCATGTACTTAATGATCTGTTGAGCTGCTTGCAGAAAAATACTTTTCACTGTACCTTGGTACACGCAACAATAAACAAATCCACTTTTTCACTTTTCAACTTTCCATGTTGCTGTTCTAATTTCTATTTTCACTTCCATCTTCTTCTCATTATGAAAACAAATAGGCGCAAGTAAAAGAAGAGTGCTTGGAAAGTAAGACTCTTTATTGTCCAAGAGGTGGGCCAAAATTTAATCTTTGTTTACCAAGGGGGATTGCAGAAGTAAGTTGCTTATATGCCAAGGTCAAATTGAGCAAGTGTCTTGGAGAAAAATACATAATTTGCTGGCAGAGGAGGAAGGTGGCTTTGTTGGATCTGAGGTCTATTCCGGCACTGAAAATGTTCACGTTTCTCTGATTTCATTTTTGATTTACTTGCCTCCGTCTTTTGCTTCTTTGGTCCTCTTCCCCTTTTCCGGAGCTGAGTTGATGAGTGTCAGACAGGGGGAAGACCATGGAGGATATTTAGTGGGACAGTTAGAAGAACAGAGTGGGCCCAGGAGGGCTAATTGTGTGCCACCTCAATAAACGAAGGTTAAGAGCAAAGAAAACCTCCACAACGTCATATCTCTGTGTGACTTGACATCAAAGAAGTCATCAGTTGACATCTTCATTTTTCTCAAACTATAGAGCAAAAGGCAGTACCAAAAAGTCATACATCTCAAGATTCAGGCGATGTTGCTAAACCACCTAATGATCCCTGCAACAGTCCCTCCTCAATCAATTACTGCCTTGAATACAAAACCTACTGTAGCTCAATGTTTCCCTCTAGATAGCAAATATATTTTCCCTATGACGTGCAGTGAAATAAAAACCCAACAGGGACAATTTTCGGACTCTACACTGCCAGCTGTGAGCCACTCTAAACGCTGGGTGGAATATCATGCAACATGATGGGCAGGTAGCACATGGCCCGATTTCTGATACACATTCCTAGTGGGCGAGACTCGCTGATGATCACACTGCCCAATAGCCTTTCGGATCAAATAATGTGATTTAACAATAGGGGCTGCCATCCATCAGTGTCAAGGTGACATCCTCTGCTGGCAATGAAACAAAACGTGCCAAAAGTGGAATAAAACAGCCACCACAAGCCCCAACTGTGTATACATTCCACGCAAGTAAAGAAAAAAGACAGGCTGGAGTTCATTTCAAGGGCATAATACATCTCTGAATTCACAAGACATTGATAAACTACTTAAACTTTGGCCTTTAAATTGATGAAGTTATTTAAACATCTTGATGCATTTCCGCCTTGTGATGCGCCCCAGCCTACCTTTGTTTGATGGTAAAAGTAAATTTTCAGAGACAGCCAAGGGACATAATCTTTGAGAAAGGAAATATGTAACTTAGCAATTACACAAGCACTGAAGGTATTCACTGAACTAACTTTACTCGCCACACATTAGCAACTCCATGCTGCTCACATATTGACGGTGTAAGCTAACCAACCTGACCATTAATCAGTCAATGTAGTTACACACACTGCTTCAGCTGCACACTCACATGGAGCAAATCACCTTTACATTGTGGGTTGAAGCAGTTTTGTGCAGCATGTAAGCAATACTATAGATCTGCCTAGCTTGAATCATCTGTTTCTACACAATGCTATGTGTCTTAATCTTAATAAAGGGTCACCAACCCTTTATCCATGTAAATTAAAATGTTGAATGGAACTTGCGCATACCACAGCAGAGAATAATGCAGCAAAACGTTCTACAACTCCCTCCCCTTTTGCAAGCAAAGATTGAAAGCTGCAGTCCTGAACAGAAAAATATGATCCACTGCAGAATGTGAAGGTCTGCCCATTAGCTCAGGGGTTGCCAAACGGAGGGTCATGACCCCCACCAGGGTGACAAGTTCCCTCTCCAACATAGTAGTAGTGGCAGCCATGGAGCAGACACTCTGATTTCCAGTCCTGACATTGGGCTCTGAGGCCACATGATCATAAAATATACGAGCAGATGCAGGCCACTCGGCCCATTGAGTCTGTTCTGCTGTTCTATGAGATCATGACTGAACTGATGCCTCTTGACAGGTGTGCGTGCAATTTGTTTCTTGCCTTGGACTAGTGGGCACAGCAGCCGAACAAAATCACCTCTGGGGCCTAGTCACTGCCTCCAACAGAGCCTGCAAAACGGGAGGTGAAAAATAACACTGCTGCCTGTTCTCCAACATCTCTGCCGCACCTTCATACTTCTTTCAATGTTTACCGCTTTCATAGTTCTACACCCCAACTCTCACAAATCACCCCACCTCACAAATGCCTCCCCCATACTCCTACAACTATCCCTACCCAACACTCACATCTGTACTCCCCATCTCTCTCAAACCTCCCTCCCCCTCACCCCGCTCTCACAACCCTCCAACATCACTCACCCCACCTCGCTCTTAGAAGGCCAACCAACACCCCAGTCGCTCTCGCTCTGGGGTCATGACAATTTCAGGGTCGCAGTGAGAAAATGTTTGGGAGGTAGTGCATTAGACAGATGAAGCTTCAACCAGAGATAATCTCAGTGCACACCCTTCTTACACTACAAAAGTAGGTATGGGCTTAAACCTCTGGCATGCAACGCAACAGCTTTCAGCAATTCTTGAGTCAGTCCAACAACTGTTATTCTTTGTGTATTCAGAATCTGTTTGCACGCCTGTTTATCATTCACTTGGTAGACAAGTCCTATTGGTAAAATTAATCTAGTCCCTGCCACCCATGAATTATAAAGGGCTATAAATAAAATAAATAGCAATCTTTTTTTTTTAAAACTGTTTTTGAAAGTACATAGTTTTCTCATGACTAACCTATCTGCAAAGCAGTTAAACCCTGGAGTGCAGATTCTCTGATTAGATGTGAAGTAGTCAAAGCGCAACTTGCAACTGCCTGACCTCATGAGCAATGAACCAGCCATAGTTTCCAGGTTGTGTCCCATTAAAATATCTTGGACAAGCAGTAAGTGTCAGAAATTCCTCTGATTAGGAGCCTGCCTGTTGCGGGATACGGAATACTGTGCAACTGAGGTATTAAAGACTCGGAGCAACTTTCAAGAAGCAGGCTTCGCGAGAGACTATTTTTGGTACATTGTTCCAATACTGACCACCAGGTCAGCAAGAGGACTGTGAGAATCCTGCTACTTTCTGCCGTACAACAGGCAGACCCCATCAGGCAGCGTAGCACCGGCCTTTCAGGGCAGCTGCCGACAGCTGCAGGAAAAGCTTTAGTGTCCTTACTGGACCAGGCAATAAGACAGGAGACAGTCAACGATGGCATGGTACCATCATACCTACCACTTGTAATCAATTGTGTCTCATACTCCAAGAACTTCAATTGCTTAATGTCAGTGCCCATAAGGTTTGGAGGCATACACTACGCTCCTGCCTTTCACCTGTGACGTGGGAACAGTGAAATTCTTGGACAAAAGAAGTCAAAGTTCCATCAAGTACAATGAAATTGATTGGATTGGGGCAATCAGTCTCAGGAATTGGTCTATCGCAGACACAGACATGAAAAGAGGTACCCCCCCCCCCCCCCCCCCCCCCACCCACCATGTGGAAAGTGTTGGGAATCATCTTCTCCCTCCCAAGCCTTCTACACTTACCTGCCTCAAATTACTCAGACTATCCAAGGTGACATTTTCTGAAATAAATCTATTTTGTTGCTTGCAATGAATGGTTCAATATCACCGACTTGCACCAACTCCCCAGGGAGTCTGCGCCCCAAAATGACCATGTGTTCACTGAAATGGCTCCTACAGGATGGGATTGCCAGTTAAATGCACACATCTTCCCGATTATGGGGTGCATGCTGAGAATTGCATTTTACTTTGCAACAGGGGAACAAAAGATCAATTGTCCCATTTGCTTTCTTGGAGGACAACTCTCATGAGGAGATGACAAAATAATTCCTGGGGTCAAGGGTGGGGGTGGAGGGGGGCAATGGGAGATGGGAGGCTGATGGATTGGAGAAGATAGCATAGCGTGGTGGGTCATGATTGGTCAAGAACTCCATTATAGCTGTATTATGTGATGACCAGGATGGTAGAAAGCAAACTGGATGGATATCTATGGGTTCTTGCCAAACTGCTTCTTTGCCTTCTTCTCTCACATTAACCATCATTACACTATCATCTCTCCATTTGACTCCATCCCTCTTCCTGTCAGATGTCTGAAGCTGCAGGCAACTTCGCTGTTGTATTTGACCAGTAGATGGGCTCCCCATCCACATGTCCGTGCGATCTCAAAGACCATGGGCACGATCGTATGGCCTCGTCGGCCCTACGCAGCATGCAACAAGACCCATTAAATCTCGCAAGGGGCCTCTTGCAAAATTTGCAACACTCTGGTGCCTCGCAAGATCTAACGAGACCTCGCAAGACGTCCTGATCTTGATCTTGCTCTCACTGGGCAGGATCAAGAATTATACATTGAAGTGAAAAGTTAACCTTCCTTCACGACCTCACCCCTCCATAGCACTCTAAACTCTTACTCTTCCAGTTCCAAAACCCTCCAAGATACCAGTCTTCCTCCAATTCTGGTGCCTTGAGCATCCCCAATTTTACTTTCGACACCATTGATTGCCGAGCTTTAAACTACCAAACCTAAACCCCTCCACCTCTTTACCCCTCCTTTCAGATGCTCTTTAAAAGTTACCTCTGACCAAACTTTTGGTTATCTGCTCTAACACCTCTTTATGTGGCTCTGTGTCACATATTGCTTTCTAATGGTACTGTAGAGCACCTGGAGGCTTTTTACTCCAGATGCTATATAAATACAAGTTGGTATTATGAAACCCTTAGTTCACCCTTTCAATTGAATGTTGCATGAGTTCCACTGCGAAGGTGACCATTCTAAACACTAATTTTTCTCTATGTGTGCCAGAGGTGGGGGGGGGGGGGGGGGGGGATAAAGGACACACAATGTATCTAACATTGTTACCACTCCACAGCATGCACCATCTATCCACTCTGGCATTGGCATGGAGATGTCCATCTTAAGAGTGAGTTTGTGATGTCTGCTCCACAAGAGGTAGGACACTGGTGACTGGATATTACTTCTCAGCCACAGCACCTTGGGAGTGCAATTATACCTTTCATGATTTGTAAAGAAGGATCCTTGCAGAATATCAAATGCTGGTGGAGGCATTGTGGACTATCCGAGACAAGAGTGCTGCTGGTGGCAGCACAAGTGGTTATGTTCAAAGTTCGAATGGCCAACACTTTGTTGGCTAGTTTAACAACTACACAGCTCACTTTGAAGTGTGTGGTAGCTTCATCTTCAGTGGAGACCGCTTCTGACTTTGATAGGCTCACCAACCGGCCTCAGACAACTGGGAGGTAGGTATTATTAGGCCTATTTTCCTATAGATTGCTGACTCAGTAGCTTCCACCTTATTTTGAAATTGTGTCCCTTGCTTCTAGACTCCCAAACCAGGGGAAACATCTTACCTGCATCTACCCTGTCTTCCTTTAGGTATTTTGTAGGTTTCAGTGAGAACACCTCTCATTCTTTGAAACTCTAGAGAATACGGGCCCAGTTTTCCCAATCTCTCTTCATAGGACAGTTGCACCATCCTCGGACAAGTCTGGTGAACCTTAGTTACACTCCCTCTACGGCAATAATATCCTTACTGAGGTAAGGGGATCAAAACTGCACACAGACTTCAAGTGTGGTCAAAACAAGCTTCTATATAATTGAAGCAGGAGTGCACTACACCTATACTGAAATCCTCTTGCGATAAAGACGAACATTCCATTAGCCTTCCAGCAGGATGGTAGCCTTGTAGATAGCACAATTGCTTCACAGCTCCAGGGTCCCAGGTTCGATTCCGGCTTGGGTCACTGTCTGTGCGGAGTCTGCACACCCTCCCCGTGTGTGCGTGGGTTTCCGCCGGGTGCTCCGGTTTCCTCCCACAGTCCAAAGATGTGCAGATTAGGTGGATTGGCCATACTAAATTGTCCTTAGTGTTCAAAATTGCCCTTAGTGTTGGGTGGGGTTACTGGGTTATGGGGATAGGGTGGAGGTGTTGACCTTGGGTAGGGTGCTCTTTCCAAGAGCCGGTGTAGACCCGATGGGCCGAATGGCCTCCTTCTGCACTGTAAATTCTATGATAATCTATGATAATAGCTTGCTGCACCCACATGGACAAGGTTACCCAGGTCCCTTTATACTTCTACATTTTCTAATTTGTCACAAATTTAGGAAAAACTCTGCACATCTGTTCCTTCTGCTAAAGTGGATAACCTGACATTTTTCCACAATATATTCCACCTGCCATGATCTTGCCCACTCACCAAGTTTGTCCAAATCCTCCTGTAGCCACTGTACATCCTCCTCACAACACACATTCCCGCCCAGCTTTGTGCCATCTGCGAACTTGGAAACATTACATTTGGTTCCCACGTCCAAATCATTGATATATATTGTGAACAGCTGGGGCCCAAATACTGACCCTTGTGGTGCCCCACTACTAGCAACCAGCCAACACAAGAATGATCTGTTTATTTCTACTCTTTGTTTTCTATCTGTTAGCCAATCCTTAATCTATGCCACCATATAGAAATAGACATAGAAAATAGAAGAAGGAGCAGGCCAATCAGCCCTTTGAATCTGCTCTGCCATTCATTATGATCATGGCTGATCATCAAATTCAATACCCTGATCCCACCTTTCCCCTCAATATCCCTTGATCCCTCTTATCCTAAAGGATATTGCCTCCTATCTAATCTACTTTAATTTTGCTAATCAATCTCCTGTGGGAACCTTATCAAAAGCCTTCTAAAAATCCAAATACCATATGTCCATCAACTCTCCTTTATTAATTGTATTAGTAACATCCTCAAAATCCTCAACATGTTCATCAAACACGATTTCCATTTGTAAATCCATGGTAACTAAGCCGAATAATGATGATGATTATCCAATTGAGTGTATATTTATCACATCCTTTATAATAGATTCTAGCATTTTCCTGACCAATGATGTAAGGCTAACAGGTCTGTAGTTCTCTCTTTTTTCTCTTCCTACCTTCTTAAACAGTGGGATGACATTTGCGACATTCCAATCATCAGGAACCATTCAAGAATCTATAGAATTTTGGCAGATGATCACCAATGCATCCACTATCACTATAGCAACCACTTTCAACTCTCTGAGATACATAATATCAGGTCTTGGGGATTTATCAACTTTCAATCCCATTAATATGTCCAATCCAACCTTTGTACTTGTACTAATTTCCTTCAACTCCTTTTCTTCCAAATCCCTTGGATCTCTACATCTGGGAGATTTTCTGTATCTTCTTCAGTGAAAACAGACACAAAGTAATCATTTAGCTTCTCTGCCATTTCTCTATTCCCCATTATAAATTCTCCTGACTGCCTGAGAAATATATTAGAGTCTGTTGAAGATGCAACTGTTAGGATAGATAGTGGGGAGCCAGTAGATGTAGTTTAATTGGATTTCCAAAAGGTACTCAATCAGGTGCCACATGAAGGGCTCATGGAGTAAGGATCCAGATAGGATGGGATAGCACTGCAATTTCACGGCGCCGAGGTCCCAGGTTCGATCCCGGCTCTGGGCCACTGTCCGTGTAGAGTTTGCACATTCTCCCCGTGTTTGCGTGGCTTTCGCCCCCACAACACAAAGATGTGCAGGATAGGTGGATTAGACATGCTGATCCTGCCTGTTCATCCTAATGCTCACACTCTCTAATGCCCTCACATGCTTCATAAAGTCCGACCGCCTGAATGGGAAACAATACTCTGGTTGAGGACAAATCAGGAATTTATAAATGTCTATTTTAATTTGCTTGCTCTTGTACTCCATTAAGCTCTGGACTAGTATGTTAACCATGTTCTCAGTCTTCCCCAACATCTTCAATGATTTCTGCACTAAAGCCCCTAGGTCTCTCTATTTGTGCACCCTCTTTCGAATCATATCCTTTTTCATTGATATTGCCTTTCCTCGTTCTTCTTACCAAAATGTATCAATTCACATTTCCCTACATTTCTCACAATTTTCATCTGCCACATGTCCACCCATTCCACCAGTCCCCTCCCTGGCCTGATCCCTGGCATGGGCAACCTTGCACTTGGATACTGCCACCCAGGCACTCTTCCAGGCTGGAAGGAGCATTGTCAGGGTGGCAGGCTGAGAGTGCCAAAGTGCCTGAGTGCCAGGTTGCCCATGCCAAGGATCGGGGGGGGGGGGGGGGTGCTCGAGAACCCCCTAAGAGGTAAGTTGGGGCAGTGGGGGTTCCGGAAGCTACTGTGGGGAGTAGAATGTGGGTCAAGAGATCAGGGCGGCACTAAGAAATAGTACCCAAATCTCTTCCTGGAAGTAAGATAATTGCGGCCTCTGTGGGGCGTCCCCGAACGAGACCAGGCCAGAAATAATGACTGAGTCCCGTTTGATAGTGGGGTCTTTCTCGGCGCTGCTAGCCATAGAATCCCTACATGCAGAAAAGGCCATTCAACCCATTTAGTCTGCACCGAGCCACCAAAAGAACACTCTACCTAGGTCCACTCCCATCCTCTCCCTTTAATATCATAACCCCACCTAACCTGCACAGCTTTGGACACCAAGGGGCAATTTTAGCATGGCCAATCCACTTATCCTCCTCACAGTTCACAATACTTCCGAGTTTTGTGTCATTTGCAAATTTTGAAGTGGTGTCTTATACTCTCAAGCCTAGATTATTAACATATATCATGACAGAAGTCTGTCTACACCACATCAACTGCATTACCCTCATCAATCCCTCTGTTGCCTCATCAAAAAAACTCAGTAAGGTTAGTTAAGCACAACTTGACCTTAACACATCCATGCTGGCTTTTCTTAATTAATCCACCCTTGTTGAAGTGCCATATATTTTTGTTCTACATTGTCACGCCTAAAAGCTTACCCCCACTGAGACTAAATTCACTCGGCTCTTGTGACTGGGTTTATCCTTGCACCCTTGTAAAACAAAGGCATAACATTCACAATTCCCCAGTCTTCTGGCGCTACCCCTGTATTTAAGAAGGATTGGAAGATCATGGTCAGTGCGTCTGCAATTTCAATCCTTTCTTCCCTTGACATGCTTAAATGCATCCCCTCTAGTCCTGGTGACTTATCTACTTTAAATACAGCCAACATTTCTTTCTTTTAATTTTTCCATTAAGGGGCAGTTTAGCATGGTCAATCCACCTACCCTGCGCATCTGTGGGTTGTGGGAGTGAGACCCACACAGACAAGGAGAGAATGTGCAAACTCCACATGTACAGTGACCCGGGGCTGGGCAGTGAGGCAGCAGTGCTAGCCGAATGCGCCACCATGCCACATCAGCCAACATTTCTAATGCTTCTTCAATCAATCTGCTATCTCAATAACTTCTTTGTTCATTAGGATAGATTCAAAAAGAATATTTATTACATCAACCAATGCCAATGAATGGTGGCCTATAAAATATATTGGGGTAATAGCAACTCTAGCGCTTCTTAATTCTAACCAAATGGATTTTGTCCATGACTGCTCCTGGATATCTTCTCTCTCTCCAACACTAATATTTTTCTCAATCAATAATGCCACCCTTCCCCCTTTCTCTCCTTCCCTCCATTTCCTGAAAAATTGTGTATCCAGGGATACTTTCAGCATTTCTTTAGTCATTCGGGGTGTTGCTATGGATGGATGCCCTTTTTTGTCCCCTCACAGTAATGCAACTAATCCCTACACAAATGGCGTTCTCCTCCAAGGTCACCCATTGCTTATTTATTGTATTACTGGGTTTATCATTGGGTTGATCCCTATTCAACTCACTGAAAGTAAACTTTTCTGTTTGTGTGACTTCACCTTTAATTGTTACCTCACTCTTCCCATAACCACTCTAAACCTCGGGTGACTGTCTGCGTAGAGTTTGGACTTTCTCACCGTGTCTGTGGGGGTTCCATCCGGGAGCTCTGGTTTCCTCCCACAGTTCAAAGATGTGCAGGTTAGGTGGATTAGCCATGCTAAATTTCCCCTTTGCGTCCAAAAGGTTGGGCCCAGGTCGGGTACTCTTTCCAAGGGTCGGTTCAGGCTCGATGAGCCAAATGGCCTTCTTCTGCACTGTAGAGATTCTAATGATATTCTAATCACTGTTCCCCAAATGATCCCATTGAAAAATTATCATTTGCTTCACTTTATTCCCAGGACTAGATCAGCACTGTTTTACATTTCGGGCTGGAGACACACTGAAAATAGAGTTTCCTTGTATAAATTGCAGGAATCTCTGCCATGGCAAGGTCGTCATTTTCACTGTTTTTGCCCCCATCTAGGATGATGACATTTCCAATGATCAGTAATCCATGGCCCACAATGTTACCCCCCCCCCCCCCCCCCCCCCCCCCTCCACCCCACACACACACACACAGCAGGTTCTGAGGGGGGACTGGGGAGGTATGGAGTGTGGAATTGATTGGGCGAGTTTTCCTCCGGGATCCAGCCCGCCCTGAGCTGGTCATGATTTTACGCCGGGGCGGGCAGGACCTCGGACTGGAAGGGCGGACCGGAAGCCTGCCCTTGCCCTAATTTAGGCAAGGAGCCTTAATTTTCACCCTGAAAATTCTGGCCCATGTTTTCTTTCAGCATCTTTCTGTTCAGCAAGAAAGAAATCGTTGAGCAATCCTACCTGACATAAATGCTTGATTTTTGTTTTAAAAAACATTTTATTAATTTATGATTTTATGATAACAAAAAATACAAATACAAATGCAAACATAGTTCAGTGCATAACACCTCCCCCCTCCAAAGCAACAACAATACCCAGCCAACATTCCTTATATACCCAGGCTGGGATTCTCCGAGACCACGCCGGGTCGGAGAATCGGCGGTGACGCGGGAAATTCCCGCCACGCCGCTCCGACGCCGGGACGCGATTCTTCGGCATCTGGAGAATCGGTGGCAATTGCGCCCGCGCGGTTGTTGGAGCACTGGTCGGGGCCGCTGAAAGAAGTCCCCATGGCGATTCTCTGTGGTCGACCAGCCGAATTCCCGCCGAGTTCCAGCTTGTCCCCCCGGCGTGGTTCCAACCTGGCGGGTGTTTGGACCTGCGGCCGCGGTGGCCATCCTAGTGGGGGGCGGGGAGATCTGACTCCGGGGGGCCTCCAGGCCCACGATCGGTGGTTACCTCCTTCCGCGTGGGCACGCTGTAGGTCTCCGCCATGTTGCGTCACGCCGGCGTGGAGACAGTGGTCGCGCACATGCGCAGACCCGTGCCTCCGTGCAGGGCTGTCTTTCGGCACCGGAGCACCGTGGAGTACTCCGGCGCCATTCTAGTCCCCTGAAATCATGAGACTAACTGGGCCAGGAAGGCCCGTTGACACCGGCGTACATCACTCCGGGTGTACGCTGGCGTGAACACGGGATTTTGGAGAATCCCGGTCCCAATTCCCCAATCCCTCCATCTCCTCTCACTGATCCCGCCTAATCTGAACTAAACTAACTTCCCCTACCCCCCCCCCCCCCCCCCCCCCCGGACGTTCCTAACAGTTTAGTTTTCCCCGAAGAAGCCGATAAACAGCTGCCACCTCCAGATGAGTCCTCCACCACCCCCTCCCCCCTCCACCAACCCCCCCCCCCCCCCCCCCCCCCCCCACCCCCGCCCTGGCTCGGCTCCACTCCAACAGCACTTTCCTGACTCACTGGGTTTAACCCGCTCATACAAACCCAGAGATCACCACAATAATCCGCTTACAAAAAGGCCTTTAGAATAAAAATAGGGAGACACTGGAAAAGAAACAAAATTCTCAGGAGAACTGTCATTTTTAGGGTCTGTAACCTCCCCGCCAATGACAACGGGAGCATGTCCCACTTCCAAAAGTCCTCCTTCATTTGCTCCACTAACAGGGCCAGATTCTGTTTATGTAAATGCTCCCAACCCCGAGCCACTTGAATTCCCAAGTATCGCAAACTCCCTCCCATCACTTTAAACGGCATCTCCCCCAGCCTCCTCTCCTGCCCCCTCGCCTGGATCACAAAACTCTTATTACAGATACAGTGCTCTCAAAAGCTTATGGTACACGTCTCACCCCTCTCTCATCCTGTTACATTCGTTCATTGGTATCATTTTTTTCACAAAACGTTGATTTTATGGATCTCGCCTCTTTCTGTTCTGTGCTGTCCTCACACATTCCACAGAGGTCCACAGAGTTCATTGTATCCATCATCCATTTCCTCCTCTGCCTGTCTCTCCTACTTCTTCTGCTGCTCTTCCCCTCCAATAACAGTCTCTCTTTACCATCTGCTCCAATGAAGTGACTGAAGCATTGTATCTTTCTGTCTTTGACGTGATGCACCAATTTCCTCTTTCCTTCAACCACTCTTTCATTCATCGCTCTGTCTGCGTAGTATCTGCGACACATTCCCGCCTATATGTCCGCACCGGTTAGACTGGGCAGTTAAAGCTGGCTTTGGTTGTTCAGGAATCTATATTGATTGTCTGGAAGCTCTGCAAACACCTCATAAGTTAACAGTTATAAATAGTTCTGACCTTATCCACCTGTGATTGAAGCAGGTGTGATTGAAGCAATTTTGTAGGTCTGCTCACCATGGATGCCTAGCTTATACAATAGAAATACAAGTGAGTTGGAAACAAGTGAATGCAGGGCATATGGAATCACTTTTCATCCATTTATCCGCAATCAACTGAAAAGATGCTACCACTTGCTCCGCGTAAGCAAAAGTATGGCAGAGACAAATCGACTATTCTGATTTCATCACGCCACAGCCTTCAAACTATCAGTAATTGGTTCTCAGAATGTTATTGGGAAAATATTTTATTCATCAATGCTAATGTCACGGGCACTCACAAAGCACACGTGAAAGGAAACATGCTCACTTTGTGTAATTCCTCCATGTGCAACAGCAGACAGGAGAGCAGTAATTCACAATAAGTACTAATCAGATGCATTTTATGCCGTACTTACCACATTGCTGCAGGTTTTGTACCTAATGTTCCGCCCTTCACAGTGCCTGAGAGAAAGGAAATTTTTTTTAAAATGAGACACAGTCTTTCAAAGCATTAAACAAACATGTGTCAGGCACTTTATAAAAGCTCCCATTATAAACTAGTTTTAACATATGCGTATGACTCAACAAAGGAAAACTCCACGGTCACAAAATCCCCTAATCCCTGATAATTTTTAATGCTCTTCACTACTAATAAATTTGGGTCGTCAGCCAAGACCGTAAGCCTAGTGCAGCAAATTAAATCATTCTTGACAAGGGCCTTCGCTCTGGTTCTGAATCAAGCTAAATTTTTCTTCACCTGTCAAAACATTAGTAGAAAATACCTGCCAGGGCGTATGTATAATGAAGCCAGTCATTGACTGAAATCCCACTGAGCATGGACAAACATAGTCAATCCTGAAAGGCTGAGTTTATAAAACTTTTTTTTTTCCAAAACATTTCCTACAACTATCATGATCAAATGACTGCTGGCCAAATAAAATTCCATTCTTCGCTGACATTTTTTTGAATAAATCTATTATGCGTGGTTAACCACCATTAAAAAACATGCAACAGAATATATTAGTTTCCATTTTATCTCATGTGCCCATTGCAATTAAGGCCTTTCAAAACGAACTTCCTTCCAAAAAAAATCCAAGTCTGTTCAAGATTAGAGTGAATAATCTGTTTTTTTCTGTCAGTCTAATGCACAAGAAACTACTGTTCTTATTATTCATTATACAAGCAGTTTGAATGTGGAATTACTGAGACACATTGCCAGTTTCATCACCAACATCACAAACACAATAAAGCACTATAAACCTTTTGCTATGCATGTAAACCCAGGTAAACACAGGGGCAATCCCTTACCTAAATTGATCTTCAAATTAAACAAAAACCAACACAATTTGCCTCACTGAAAGACTTGCCAAGGGACAGAGTTGAAATAACTTTGTGCGTGTGGTACCAAATATTTGAGTGTGCAGAACGAGAATCTGTTCCAGTCTCTCTCCCACATTGTCAATGTCGGTTTGCCACCTTGCAAACATCGTCAGGCGTTTGCCCAAGGACAGCAGGTGGCATGGTGGTAATATCGCCGGGCTATTAATCCAGAGTTCCAGGGACACTTGCTTTCAAATCCCACCAGTGAACTTTAAATTCAATTAATAAGCGAGGGATATAAAGCTAGTCTCAGTAATGGTGACCGCGAAACGATCATCGATCGTTGTAAAAACCCATCTGGTTCACTGATGTCCTGTCGGCAAGTAAATCTGCCATCCTTACCTGGCCTACATGTCACTCCAGAGCCACAGCAATAAGCTTGACTCTGAGCTGCCCTTTGAAGTGGTCCAGCAAGCCACTCGGTTCACAGACAATTAGGGATGGGTAACAAATGCTGACACAGCCAGCAGAGCCCATATCTCATAAAAGAAAAAAAAACATCTTCATCCATGGCAGTCATACAAGATCAATCAAACAAGCTATATTGCTTAAATTTTGGATTTACAATCTTCTAAGACTATTCTAAACCTCCTACCACTCCATTGAACTGGACAGTAATTGCTCCGACAAACAATGTGACGGTTTTAGAGACTTGAGACGCAACGAGATTGGCAAACCTCACGAGAGGCCTCTCATAAGATTTCCAATGCTGCAAGATCTAACACTCTCAATAGGTGTGAACCAAATTTGCTTATTCAAGTGAGCAGTTAGGCTCACTTGAATACGTAAGCACCAGAGTTACCCAGGCACGGGATCGAACGGCCTCACCTTGGAGACTTCGACCAAGCCCGTTTAGCAATGGTCTTTACAAACGTGGACCAGATGTAACGGTACTTGGGGGAGTCTCCTAAACAATCATAGGCCCCTGGGTGGTCGGGCTCTGGACAAGGTGGTACCCTGGAACCCCCCCAATGCCACCTGGGCACTGCCAGCCTGCAATCCTGGGTGCCAGGCTGCAGTGCCAGGGTGGCTGAGTGGCATCTTGTCTGTCCCAGGGATTGGGCTTGGGGCTGCCCTTCCCTTATGAGGTAGGGTGCTGGGTTGCTGGAGGACCCTCTAATTGGTAAGTTGGGGCTTTTGGGGGTATGGAGGTCGCGGTGAGGGGATCAAGACGTCAGGGCGCCATTCCTGCACTGGCGAGCTGAGCTTGGTAGTGCAGGAAATGGGTCTAAGTGAGGCTTCACCAAGCCCAAAAAATCAGAGTCCCGTTTAATAGCGGGTAGTTCTAGGCACTAGAAGCGCCAGGAAACACCCAATTAAACACGTCCAAACTGGGGATCTATGTCTTTTCCATTAAATTTCACCCTACTTCTCTCTCACTGCTGCTCACCACATAAATTGGACATATTATAAATATGATGATTCAATCTTTGACATTAGCTGTCAGCTTTTATATGTTGCTTCCCTGACCAGACCCAAGTTATCTTCCTCCTTCTCAGACTGCCATAGGCCAGTCTTGTCTCATGATCCCAACCTTCCCATGTTTGCCATTTCAACTTAGCATCTTGCTCTCATTCCCACATGTCTGTCCTTGGCTTGCAGCAATGCTCCAGCGATGCCCAACACAAACTGGAAAAACAACACCTCATCTTCTGATTAGGCATGTTACAGCCTTCTGGTTTCAACATTGAGTTCAACAACTTTAGATGTAAACTTCTCCCTCCATCTTAAGCCACTCCCCCCCCCCCCCCCCCCCCCCCCCCCCCCACCCCCCGGGCCCACTACCACCACCACCCGCACTTCTATAGTTTGTTGTTTTTCAGCTCCCTGTCCTGGCCAATTCTACTACACACTTGCCCCTTGTTGTAGTTGCTCCCACTAACACATTCAGCTATCTAACCGTCCGCCACTAATAGCAGTCTTCATCCCTTAATTACACCATTAATGCTCCCCTAACATATACAGGACAAATTTGTCAATCTTTCCTTTGCCCGGTATTCAAGTGAGCTTAATTCTCAGGGACATTTGTTTCCATTTGGAAACAAATTGACTCATTAGCGATAGACAGCATGGTTTTGTGAAGGGGAGGCCGTGCCTCATTAACATGATCAAGTTTTTTGGAGAGGTGACAAAGATGATTGGTGAGGGGAGGGAAGTGACTTCAATAAAGCTTTTGACAAAGTGCCTCATGGCAGACTGGTACAAAGGGTGAAGTCACACGAGATCAGAGGTGAGGTGGTAAGATGGATACAGAACTGGCTCGGTCACAGAAGGCAAAGGGTAGCAGTAGAAGGGTGTTTTTCTGATTGGAAGCTTGTGGCTAGTGCTGTTCCACAGGGATCTGTGCTGGGGTTTCTGTTGTTTGTAGTATACATAAACGGTTTGGAGGAAAACGTAGCTGGTCTGATTAGTAAGTTTGCGGATGACACCAAGGTTGGTGGAGTGGCAGATAGTGTTGAGGATTGTCAGAGGATACAGCAGGACATAGATAGGTGGAGACCTGGGCAGAGAAACAGCAAATGCTGTTTAATGTGGACAAATGTGAGGTAATGCATTTTGGTAGGTCTAACATAGAACTGAAATGTACCGTAAATGGCAAAACTCTTAGGAATATAAAAAGTTAGAGAGACCTGGGCATGAAGGTCCACAGATCTTTGAAAGTGGCAAAACATTTGGATAAGGTAGTCAAGAAAGCACATGGAATGCTTGCCTTCATGGACGGGCATCGAACATAAAAACTGGCAAGTCCTGCTGCAGTTGTATAGAACCCTGATAAGGCCGCACTTGGAATATAGCGCACAATTTTGGTCGCCACACTACCAGAAGGATGAGGAGGCTTTGGAGATGGTGCAGAGGAGGTTTACCAGGACATTGCCTGGTCTGGTGTTAGCTATACCGAGAGGCTGAATAGACTCGGGCTGTTTTCATTAGAACGACGCAGGTTGAGGGGTGACCTGATAGAGGTCTACAAGATTATGAGGTGCATGAATAGGGTGGTTTGGCAGGCACTCTATCCCAGGGTAGAGGGTCAGTCACCAGGGGGCATAGGTTTAAGGTCCATGGGGCAAAGTTTAGAGGAGATGTGCGAGGGCAGGTTTTTTTACGCAGAGGGTGGTGAGTGTCTAGAACGCATTGTCGGGGAGGTTGTGGAAGCAGATACATTAACAGTGTTCAAAAGGCATCTCAACAAATACATGGATAGGATGAGTATAGAGATATGGCGCAAGGAAGTGCGGAGGGTTTTGGCCAAGGTTGGTATCATGACCGGTACAGGCTTTAATGGCCAAAGTGCCTGTTCCTGTGCTGTATTTTTCTTTGTTTTATTCCTGGTCTTCTATTCTGACCACCTCCTCCATCCCCTTTCTAACTATACAATGCTTTACATTTCAACATTTCTGCAGTTCTGTAGAAGGGTCATTTAGACCTGAAACCTTAACTCTGTTTCTCTCACCATAGATACTGCCAGACCCACTGATCTTATCCAGCATTTTCATTTTTATTTCAGTCCTGTATCATGGTGGATGCTCTGGTACATCTGGTGTAGCCGGTGTAATGACTCCAGATGGAGGAAGTGGCTAACCCAGTCAACTTGCCTTTTTATTAGCAGCTTGCCTCAGTATCAATGTTATGAACTCATCATTGCATTCAAATCATGTTGGGTTCCTGTACTTCCCAGGCACTGAATTGCATAGGCTCAACTAATGCTTCGTGCACGGCACTTTCATTCATCAATTGGTATATAATGTCTGCCCTTTTAGCCTCATCCAGTGTGCCTTCGAAGTGATACCCCAGTAGGAGGATTACGTATGATAACAGGCTGCTGATCAACAAAGATACCGATGACTCGCATTTCCTGGTGCTCAGTCATTCGATGGGCCTGCAACTGCTGGCAGTATGTTTGAAAGTTAAGCTGGCTGCCTTCTCCTGCACACAACTTAACAATTATTTTAGGCCTCAGAGAGGCTGAGGTAGGCAGGTGGGGCAGAGGCAGCTGTCTGACACTCGTCACTTCCGAACGCTTCCAAATGTTAGGCCATCCTTGAGCATGTCCGGCATTCTGCGCTGAAATAAATCACTGGGTTTTGTTTTTAAAATCTCAAATCTGCGATCAGTGTTGGCTAACAGTGATCTGTGTTAATTGTATATTAATTGTCTGTTTAACAGAATTTGGGTGGTGGGCATTGATTGAAGAAATCACCCATGCTGATAGAGGTCTACAAGATTATGAGGTATATGGATAAAGTGGTTTGGCAGGCACTCTATCCCAGGGTAGAGGGTCAGTCACCAGGGGGCACTGGTTTAAGGACCATGGGGCAAAGTTTAGAGGAGATTTGCGAGGGCAGGTTTTTTACGCAGAGGATGGTGAGTGTTTGGAACGCATTGCCAGGGGAGGTTGTGGAAGCAGATACATTAACAGTGTTCTAAGCGGGCTAAAACTGTGTTTGTTGGATTGGAGGTACATGATTTGTAATGTGTGTTCCTGTAACTAAAATCTTTTATGTCTCAAAGGATTAGGTTCCAGTTTGATGTGTCACTATCCGGTAAGAAATACCGTGGCGTGTCCCAGTTTTGTAGAATAATCTGACGAACATGAACTAGAATGGAGCATAGGGTAGGATTTTCCAGCCCTTCCCGCTGGCAGGATCTTCCAGTCCCTCCGAAGTCACTCCTCTCTGGTAGGTCCTCCGCTGAGTGACAGAGCTGGCCATTGCATAACTAGCAAATGTCCATTAACTTCAGGAAGATCCCACTGGCAGCCAGGGCTCATCAATTCTGCCATGGAAAAACCTGTCGCGTGGGTGCTGAAGTACTAATACAACGCAAAGGTGTCACTGCATTGCAAGCACGTAACATTTAATGGTTTTCTGAGGCACACAAAAATAGTTAAATTATGTTCTATTCCAGTTCATTTTAGTCATTTTTTCTTATTGCTTTTTTGTCGCCAATGAATGTCTGCTTCCCATCATATATTGCCCTCCAGCTAGGAAAGTGAGCACGTCTATAATGTGGAATTCTTCAAATCTGCTGTCACCACTGCTCTCCAAACAAGCAGAAAATTCTCAATGAATGCAACAAAGTTCAAATAACGTAGTTCTGGGATCCAGTTCAGAATCTACTGCTGTTAAACAATCAATGCAGAACTAGCTTCCCAAGAAATGTTTTGTCTGGATCAGGATGTCTACAGAAATCAACATTCGTGGGGCGTTGCATCAATGGCAAAACGACGATCTATTATTCATTCTGAGTTTTACCTGACAAGGTGGTGTCGCCGCCACGTGCTCGGCCATTTAAAAAGCAGGTCAGAGACAACCAGATAGGCCGAGTTCACATCCCAGAAGGACTAGTATTCTTATTTCCCCATTTTACTGTTTTTCCTTCTGGAATATAGGATGCGATTTAATGGAAATGAAACAGAGTCCCGTGTCGAGCGCATTTTTCCAGGTGTTTCCCGGCACTGCCAGTGCTGGGAATGGGACAATTAAACAGGACTCAATAACGTGCTCTTCTCGCCAATGCAGAATTTTTAAATGGTGCCCCATCTCTAGACCCCCATGGCCTCTGGACCAAACCCAACACCCCAACTCACCAATAAGGGGTTCATCGTGCCCCCCTGCACCCCACCTCATAAGGGCATCCCTGGGTCCGATCCTTGGTCTGATGCCAACAGGGCATCTTTACACGACCACTTGGCACTGCCCCTGCATATCTGACAGTGCTATCTTGATGCCACCCTGGTACGGCCAGGCTGTCAGGCTGTACCAAGGTGGAATTGGGGGTGCCAAGGTACCGATTACCTACAGGCCCCCGCTCATCTGGAAGGGCCCCCATATTTAATAATATGGTCTTTAGGTGTGAACATGGTTGGCCTTCGTACCCATGGTCAAAATCCTGCTGACACTATAGGCTCTTAAAGCCTATATGCCTGTGTGCCTGGGTCATGTTTGTGGAAATCAGTGCTAAACGACGCCTGCTCATGGTCTCCAAGGTAGCATGGTAGCATAGTGGTTAGCACAGTTGCTTCACAGCTCCAATGTCCCAGGTTTGATTCCCGGCTTGGGTCACTGTCTGTGTGCACGTTCTCCTCGTGTGTGCATGGGTTTTCTCTGGATGCTCCAGTTTCCTCCCACAGTTCAAAGATGTGCAGGTTCGGTGGATTGGCCATTCTAAATTGCCCTTAGTGTCCAAAAAGGTTAGGTGGGGTTACTGGGTTATGGAGATAAAGGAAATGAAGGGGATAGGATGGAGTCGTGGGGCTTAAGTAGGATGCTCTTTCCAAGAGCTGGTGCAGACTTAGTGGGCTGAATGGCCTCCTTCTGCACCGTAAATTCTATGAAATCTATTCTATGAAAGCCATTAGGACTCGGGCACTGGGTAGAACCAGGATAGACATATTCAAGTGAGACTGACTGCTCACAACCTGGGTCCCGACCTCAATGGTCGGGATCCAGATTGCGACGCCATGCGAGATCTCGTTAGATCTCGTGACCATTACAAGGCCGGCAAATCACGCGAGAGGCCTCTCGCGAGATTTACCGGCCCCATTGCATCCCGTGCCGAGCGCGGCGAGGCTGAAACATCATGCCCAGAGGCTACACTAGATAAAGATGGCAGATTTCCTTCCATAAACAGCATTAGTGAGCCACATGGGCTTTTGCAACAATCTGGTAGTTTCACGACCACCATTAATCAACACAGCTTCTTTCTTCCAGATTTGTTCAGCTAAAATTGAAATTCACGGTAGCACAGTGGTTAGCACTGTTGCTTCACAGTACCAGGGTCTCAGGTTCAATTCCCGGCTTGGGTCACTGTCTGTGTGGAGTTTGTACGTTCTTTCCGTGTCTGCATGGCTTTCCTCCCACAAGTCCCGAAAGACGTGCTGTTAGGTCACTTGGACATTCTGAATTCTCCCTCAGTGTACCCAAACAGGCGCCAGAATATGGCGACTGGGGGATTTTCAAGGTAACTTAATTGTAGCATTAATGTAAGCCCGCTTGTGACAATCAAGATTATTATTATTATTATTATTATTATTATTATTAATAAATTCCCCAACTTCACTTCTTGGATTCAAACTCTAGTCATCAGATCATTGGCCCAGGAACACAACTACACTATTATCATACTCATTTTTGGATTTTAATTCAGTTTATGTAATCATTCAGTCAACAATTCAAATTAGAATGCGTATACTGACTGACTATGTTTTCCTTCTTCGCTTTTACTGTAAGAATTATGATTGGACATCAACTATCCTCCTGTACTTGGCTTTTATTTCTTTATGAGCATATAGTGTCAGCAGGATTTTGACCATGGGGACTAAGGCCAACCATGTTCACACCTGGAGCGGCATTCTCCCCTACCTGGCGTGACGGAGGGTCCCGGAGTAGGGGAGTGGCGCCAACCACTCAGGGGTCGCGCCTCCCCAAAGGTGGGGAATTCTCCCCACCTTTGGGGGCAAGCCCCGCGCCGG
Organism: Scyliorhinus canicula; assembly: GCF_902713615.1. NCBI lineage: Eukaryota > Metazoa > Chordata > Chondrichthyes > Carcharhiniformes > Scyliorhinidae > Scyliorhinus > Scyliorhinus canicula. Next base: position 43,901,345 of record NC_052157.1, on the reverse strand, counting down.
AGCGGTTGCCACCAGAAGACCGGCGCAAAAAACCGGCGCCCCCGGCAGTGGGGCTGGCCGAAAGGCTTTTGCCGGTCCGCGCATGCGCCGGCAGTGACGTCAGCGGCAGTGGCAGGCACGGAAGAAAATAGTGCAGCCAGGGCACTGGCCCGGAGTCTGAGCGGGGGGCCCCGATCGCGGGCCAGGCCGCCGTGGGGGCACCCCCCGGAGTTCGATCGCCCCCCGCCCCCCCAGGACCCCGGGGGCCTGCTCGCACCGCTGAGCCCGCCGTTCCAGAGGTGGTTTAAACCTCGGCGGCGGGAGAGGCCTCCCAGCGGCGGGACTTCGGCCCATCCGGGCCGGAGAATCACCGCAGGGGCCTCTCCGATCGGAGTGGCGAGATTCCTGCTGCCGCCACTTCCCGGGTGGCGGAGAATCTCTGCCACGGCAGGGGCGGGATTTTAGGCATCTCCAGGCGATTCCCCGACCCTGCTGGGGGGTCGGAGAATTTCACCCCTGAAGACCACGGGCGGAATTCTCCGTTCCCGGGAAAAATCGGGAAGGCCGTCGTGAACTCGGCCGAGTTTCACGACGGCCTCGGAGGCTGCCCCTCTCACCGTATTCACCCCCACCTGGGGAGGTAGGAGCAGCGCTCCATTCTTCTCGGCCGCCGGGCCTTGACGCTTGCGTCAAGGCGGCGCGCCGAGAATGACGCGACGGCGGCGCATATGTGACGTCAGCCGCGCATGCGCAGGTTGGCCGGCTCCAACCTGCACATGCGCAGCTGACGTCACGACGGCTGACAGCTCAAACCCGCGCATGCGCGGTGACCGTCTTCCCCTCCGCTGCCCCGCAAGACGTGGCGGCCTGATCTTGCGGGGCGGCGGAGGGGAAAGAGTGCGTTGCTTTGAGACGCCGGCCCGACGATCGGTGGGCACCGATCGCGGGACAGTCCCCTCCCGAGCACGGCCGTGGTGCTCACTCCCCTCTCCGCCCCCCACAAGCTTCAAACGGGCCTTTGGCGCCAATGTTCACGATGGCAGCGACCAGGTGCGGTTGCGGCCGTCGTGTAACGGTCGCGAACGGCAGGCCGCTCGGCGCATCCGGGTCGGAGAATCACCGCTCGCCGTGAAAAACGGTGAGCGGCGATTCTTCCGACCGGGGGGTGGGAGAATCGCGGGGGGTCACCAGGGAGGCGTGAAATGAGTCACCCGGCCCTCCTGCGATTCTCCCACCCGGCGTGGGGAGCGGAGAATCGCGCCCCACACTTGTACTTTCCAACAGGTATAGCAGGATGATGATTTTGGTTTTTAATCATTGTACAGGATGGACCCTGGTTCGGCCAGCATTTATTGCCCATATCTAGTTTCCATACCAAGTTAGTGGTGAGCTGCCTTCTTGGACTGCTGCAGTCTCTGAGGTGTAGGTCTATCCACAATGCTGTTCGAGTGGGGGTTCCAGGATTTTGACCCAGCAACAGTGAAGGAATGGCGATATATTTCCAAGTCAGGATGGTGAGTGACTTACAGAGGAACCTCCAGCTGGTGTTGTACCCAGGTACTTGCTGCACTTGTCCTTCTAGTTGATGGTGGTTGTCAGTGTGTAAGGTACTGCCTCAGGAAACATGGTGAGTTCCTACAATGCATCTTGTAGATGGTACACATGGCTGCCACCGTGCGTCAGTGGTGGAGGGTTTGAATGCTTGTGGAAAAGGGAACAATCAAGCGGGCTGCTTTGTCCTGGATGGTGTCGAGCTTCTTGAGTTGTTGGAGCAGCACTCATCCAGGCAAGTGGAGAGTATTCCATTGCACTTCTGACTTGTGCCTTGCAGAAGGTAGACAGGCTTTGAGGGGTCAGAAGGTGAGTTACACGCCATAGCATTCATTGCCTTGATCTGCTCTGGTAGCCACATTATTTATATAGCTGTTCCAGTTCACTTTCTGAGCAATGGTAACCCCCAGGATGTTGATTGTGGGGATTCAGCGATGATAATGCCACTGAGTATCAAGGGGCAATGGTTAGATCCTCTCTTGTAGGAGTTGGTCATTGCCTGGCACTTGTGTGGTGTGTGGTTACTGGCCACTTGTCAGCCTTAGCCTGGATATTGTCCAGTCTTGTTGCTTTTGAATATGAGTTGCTCCATTATTTGAGGATTTCAAATGGTGCTGAACATTGTGCAGTCTTCTGCGAACATCCCTATTTCTGACCTTATGATAGAAGGGAAGTTATTGATGAAGCAGCTGAAGATGGTTGGGCCTAAGTCACTACCCTGAGGAACTCCTGCAGTGATGTCCTGGAGCTGAGAGGATTGACCTCTAACCACCACAACCATCTTCCTTTGTGCCAGGTATGACGAGGAGCCAGGAGCCCCCTCCTCCAGTGAGTTGTTCAATTGTCCACCACCATTCATGGCTGGATGTGGCAGGACTGCAGATTATTCTCCTGTAACCTTGTTTCTTCTTCCTCCATTTCCTACCCCAAAGAAACACAGAGGGCGCGAATCTCCGCACTCACGACGGGCCGGAGAATAGCGGGCGGCGCAAATTTGTACGGCGACGCTGGTCCGACGCCCTCCCGCTATTCTCCGAACCCCGCACAAACTCCGAGTCGCCATTCCCGCCAAACGCCTCTATTACGCCCCCGACACGACTAGAATCGCTACTAATTGCCCACCCCCCCGCTATTCACCGGCCCGGATGGGCCGAAGTCCCGACTTAATCGCGCACTGTTTACACGGCGTGAAACACACCTGCTTTTTAAGTTCGTCAACCAGTCGGGCTGGCTGACGACAGCTTCGAGGAGGTTAGCGCACCGCTCAGCGCACCGCTCAGCGCACCGCTCAGCGCACCGCTCAGCGCACCGCTCAGCGCACCGCTCGACTCTGGCCACAACGGGGAAGGCATCCCTGAGAACGGGAGGGGGGTCCAGAGCGGGGGGGAGAGGGGGAGACGGAGGGGGGAGTGGGGGAGACGGAGGGGGGAGTGGGGGAGACGGAGGGGGGAGTGGGGGAGACGGAGGGGGGAGTGGGGGAGACGGAGGGGGGAGTGGGGGAGAAGGAGGGGGGAGTGGGGGAGACGGAGGGGGGAGTGGGGGGAGATGGAGGGGGAGTGGGGGAGATGGAGGGGGGAGTGGGGGAGATGGAGGGGGGAGTGGGGGAGACGGAGGGGGGAGTGGGGGAGACGGAGGGGGGAGTGGGGGAGACGGAGGGGGGAGTGGGGGAGACGGAGGGGGGCAGTGGGGGAGAAGGAGGGGGAGTGGGGGAGACGGAGGGGGGAGTGGGGGAGATGGAGGGGGGAGTGGGGGAGATGGAGGGGGGAGTGGGGAGATGGAGGGGGGGAGTGGGGGAGACGGAGGGGGGAGTGGGAGAGATGGAGGGGGGAGTGGGGAGACGGAGGGGGGAGTGAGGGAGACGGAGGGGGGAGATGGAGGGTGGGAGTGGGAGTGGGGGGGGGGGGGTTAGGGAGGGAGTGAGCGAGTGAGCCGTCCAACCCCGTAACAAAATGTCTGCCAGCGTGCCATGGTGTGCCGGTCACAAGGACACGGCCGCTGTTTGCCCTGTGGCTTACGGCCACAGGCCACTGACGCACCCGTGAGGAGGACATAGTTTACTGGCCGTTGGATGCAGAAAGTGACCAGGGGTCAGGCTGCCCGCGTGTCAGCAGCGCGTCCAGGCCACCGGGACACACAGGTATCCCGTGGCTGGCGACTGCCGAGTTGTCGACTAACCTCCGTCTAACATGTCCCGTTTCTCTGCCCCCACCACCCTTCTGTAGATTAGCACAATGTCTGCGAACAGAACGGCTATGTTCCGCGCAGTGGTTGGGGCCGCTGCACTGCATTTGGAGATGCAGCAGCATCCACACCCACAACCTGCAGTGGATGCAGGGCCAGCTGCAGCAGCAGAGGGAAGGGCCGAGGAGTTGCCAGTCGTCGAGCAGCATGGGGAGGAGGAGGAGGGGGAGGAGGAAGAGGAGAGAGTGAGGGTGCAGCCACGGCGCCAGAGGCGACGACCAAGGCCGAGGGTGTACCGTGTCCGGGTATCTTTCCTAACAATGACGGACATCACCTGCAGGAGGAGACTCCGGCTGCGTAGGCGGACCGTGATACATATCTGTCACCTCGTGGCGCACCTCGCCCCACGTGGAACGGGGGGAGGACACGCGATCCCGGATGCCATCAAGGTGACGGTCGCTCTTAACTTCTATGCTACCGGCTCCTTCCAGTCTCCGAGCGGTGACGTCTCCGGGATCTCCCAGTCATCGGTGCACAGGTGCATCCGGGATGTGACCGACGCCCTCTATGCCATCGCTGACATCTACATCACCTTTCCCGAGGACCAAGCAAGTCAAGACTCACGAGCTCGTGGATTTGCCAGAGTGGCCGGGATACCGAGGGTGCAGGGGGCAATCGATTGTGTTCACGTCCCCATGCGTCCGCCTGCAGGGGACAGGGACGTGTTCACAAACAGGAGGGGAACATACTCCATGAATATCCAGGTGGTATGCGATCCCCACATGAGGATCATGAACGTCTGTGCAAGGTTCCCAGGCAGTGTGCATGACTCCTACATACTGGCGCAGTCGTTCATCCCTGCGATGTTTGAGGGACGTCCCCCCCGGCTGAGGGGCTGGTTGCTAGGCGTCGGGGTTTATCCGCTGAGGTCTTGGCTGATGACGCCTATACGGAGGCCTCAGACCAATGCGGAAACACGATACAACGAGGCCCATGCAGCAACCAGGGGTGTGGTGGAGCGCTGCCTTGGCCTCCTGAAGATGAGATTCAGGTGCCTGGACCGCTCCGGAGGGGCCCTGCAGTACCAGCCAGACAGGGTCGCTCGCATTGTTGTGGTCTGCTGTGCGCTGCACAACATCGCGATGCAGAGGGGAGATGCCCTGCTGCAGGAGGCGGAGGGAGAAACCAGTGGCAGTGGTGCCAGCACAGAGGAGGAGGAGGAGGAGGAGGAGGAGAGGGAGGAGGAGGAGGAGGAGGAGGAGGAGAGGGAGGAGGAGGAGGAGGAGGAGGAGGAGGAGGAGAGGGAGGAGGAGGAGGAGGAGGCTGGCGGAGTGGTGGGCGCAGCACGCAGACACGACCCAGGTGCTGGTGATGTCTAGGAGGCGGCACAACGGACCCGGCAAGGACGGCGGGCACGTGACGCCTTGGTGGCAGCACGGTTCACGCGTCGCATGTGACGTCCCCGCTGAACACCAAACCACCACCTGCATCGCTAGTCGTGCAGAGGGTCAACACACAACTGCCACCACCACAGCCCCCCCACCCCCTCTCAGTGTACAGTGCTCCACCTCGATATCACCCTTACCACTGGGTCCAGACGGTATGGCACAACATTGATGGCTGTGTCAGCGGGTGTGATCAGTGCCATGTGGAATGATGACAGCCCGCTCTGCAAAGAGCTGTGAGCTCAGAATCGTTAGACAGAGTCTGACCCATGGCAATAGCTGAACCATCCACCTTGGTGGCCACTGAGATCGTCACGGACACTCTGTCACGTGCCCGCGTGGGCTAGCTGTGGGAGGGGGTGGGGGGAGGGGCAGGGACTGCACACCCGGCACCGAAGTTTCACCGCTCGTCAACCCCAGCGACACTCGGTCACCATCACGATTCCTGTGGCTGTGGAACAATCACACGGTATTACAAGTAAAGTGGAACAGTGTGTTTAATGTTAACAATAATTTACAGGTGCCCTAGCCCCTACAACTAAACTGTGCCCTTCACCCGTGCCAACTTACTCAGTGTCTATCTTAGTTGCCTTACGGGCCTACCACTACGTCTAAGTGATTCCCCAGATGATACAGCAGGAGTGGAGGAGGATTGCTGCGAATCGCCCCCTTCGACTCGTTTCTCCTTGGCCAAGCGTTTCCTGGGGCGACCCGGCCTTGATGGGCCAGGCTGCTCTGTGGGCGTCTTGGGTGACGTTGTGCCACCCTGCTCTGCCTGCTGCCCACCCGATGCACCAGGGATGGGACGGGGGGAGGCCGAGAATTCCGGGACGTCCCGTGATGGAGTTAATGGGACGGGCCCCGAAACCTCCTCCTCCCTCGGGGAGCCCGGTGGCCCCCGGGCCTCACTTTGGGACAGAGGTGCGAGCGGGGAGGTGCCCCATCGTGCCCCCGACACCAGGCGATGCCAGTCCTGGAGGCCTGCAACGGTATCCACCAGGATCCGAAGGTTTGCAGACACGGAGTCCAGGGAGTTAGACATTCCCGCTAGGGACTGTGCGACCTCAACCTGTGAGTGCACGACGCCATCCAGCACATGTGTCAGGCGGTTGATGCTCTCGGCGACTGACTGCTGCGACTGGGCCATGACCTGGTGAGACCAAGGCCTGCAGGGCGCCGGCAATGTCGTTTTGCCTCTGGCACATTGCTGCCTGTGAGAGGGCAACCCTGCCCAGGGCCGAGGATGACACGTGCACATTAACCCCAACGCCTTGCATAACCTGACCCATCGCAGAAACCGTTTCACCCATTGCCTCCACCGCGGATGCCACCCGTGCGGTGTCGGCCTGGGTCTCTGCCATGAGCGGCACCACTCCCTGCTCGTGGACGCGGTTCGACTCCTCTAACAGCGTCTGCAAAGTCTGGAAGACAGCCCTCATCCCGTCATTGTTTCCCTGGGTTTCTTGAGGCATCGGCTGTGCGGGTGGGTTGAGAAACTCCAGGAACTCCGAAAATGTCTGGGAGCCAGCTGCATGCTGGGCCTGGTCTGGCCTCCGCGAGTCCGGGCCCTCGGTTGCTCCGACCTCCACCTGCTGTACCTGCTTAGCTGTGATGTGCGAACCAGACTGTGACCCAGGAGACTCATCACTAAATAGGCCCACCGGGGTGAGTGTCTGTGGGATGATGGATGGTGTGGGAGATAGCAGTGCCGCAAGCCCGAAGTTGTCGCAATTTAGCCCCTCCTCAATGGTGTGGGGCCCCTCAGAGTCCGGAGGGTTATCGCAGGCCATTTCCGTGGCTTGTGGTATCGCCACCCTCTGGGCGTCCTGCTCCGCAGATTGAGTTGGGGAGGATGGGACTCCCCGCTGATCAGGCACCCTCTGTCGTTCGTCCCCAGGTGAGGTGGGGGCAGATGCCTGTGACCGTCTGCAGCCAGACGGCCCTGGTCGTTCGGCATCACGTCCTAGGGAAGAGAATGAGACGGGTTATTTAGATTCGCTCGGCCGGGCGCTGGACGGTCCCAGTGGGCAGTGTGTGAAGGGACAGAGGATGGGGGAGGTGTCCAAGTGGGCAGGGTGTGTGAAGGGACAGAGGATGGGGGAGGTGTCCAAGTGGGCAGGGTGTGTGAAGGGACAGAGGATGGGGGAGGTGTCCAAGTGGGCAGGGTGTGTGAAGGGACAGAGGATGGGGGAGGGGTGGGTGTTTGTCAAGGAGGGTTGTCTCACTTGCTGCAGATCCGCCAATCTCGCATAGCGCGACTTCCCGGGTGCCAGACCCCTCCACAAGGTCCAGTGCCCTCAGCTCAAATGTGGTGAGGGGATGCAGGTTGGGCGAACCCCCTCCAGTCTTGTGCCGCTCACGGGTGTTGTGAGCGGACTTGGCCTGTTGGGGGACGGGACATAGGTATATCGTTACAATACGGCAGGTATCAGCAGTCCGTTCAGATACTGGCACAGTTTGGGGGTCAAGTTGTCATAAGACCATTGCATCTCTCCACGGAGGCCAGAGCGCTGGGTCTGTGATAACTTTGTGGACCACTCTCAAATAATTCTGCCCCAATCCCCCTCCCCCCCCGTGCCAGTGGGGCAGGTGGGTGATTAAGTTAAGGGGGGAGGGATGGTTGTGACCAGGGGGCACCTTCTTGGCACCTACCCTGGCAGCCCTGGTGAGGTCGTGCAGCTTTTTCCTGCATTGCTCTGCAGAGCGAGGGGTCTGCCCCACAGCACTAACGGCAGCAGCCACCTCACACCAGGCCTGGCGTACCGCGCTGGCAGGTTGGCGATGCCCTCTACGCGGGCAGATGATGCCCCTCCTCTGCTCGACGACATCGAGCAGCGCGTCCACATCAGCCTCTACAAACCGAGGGGCAGCTCTCCTGGGCTGCGACATCATGGCCGACAGGTTCTGTGCTCGCCCGCGCCTTTTTACGGCGTCGGGTGGCGTCACGTGGGCGTGTTCGTGTCGTCGCCGCGTTGCTTCGTAATGGCGCACGTAATTGACGTGGCCGCGTTACTCGCCCATTTCCCGGAAGTGAATACGTCGGGAAATGGACCCTTCCCGACCGTCGTGAAACGCCCCCTGTTTTTCCCGCCGATTTCCCGATTTTTCGAGAGTCGGGAGAATCGCGCCCATAGATTTTAGTCTTCCCACTGTCACTTTGGATTAAGATCAGCCAGCTCAGCAGAAGAATGAAATTCATTATCATGCCAGAAAAATAAGTTGTGGGGGTGGGAGACAGTAGAAATTCAATTAGTAATGACTGAGAGTTAAGTTGGGAAGGGTAGAAGAATCCATGACCAAATAATCATGCATGGACTCTCAATTAGTGTGGGGCTAATGGGTCCATAGACCTTTTCTCACACCTGGTTTAATGTCCTTCTCAGCCCACAGAGTAACTGGTGAGTTGAACTGTGTTGTGGCATTTGGAACTAACTTTATTGCATTTAGGTGCTGAACCTAATGAAATGCATAACTGGAGTATAAAATTAAATCCAAGTTTGGATTAAGGATTTTATAAAATGTGAACAATGGAACATGCATGTGGATCAGATGTGTTTATCTGGAGCTCATGTTAACTAAAATACAAAGTTTCTAACTTCTTTAATTCATGGGTAACTTTCTTACTTTGAAAGTCCAAATATGTTAAAAACCATCATAGGATTCCACTAGATTGACTTCTTCCTCTCTCATATCTTTCTATCACATTAATTTTTATCAGAATTGAGGTTAACAACATTTACAACTGTTTCTGTTTATACAATGGAAAAATGCTGTACATGCACAATCTGCACATTCCCGTCTGCAAAACTGAAGACTGGAACAGATAAGTGTTGAAATTAAAGCTTGCCATTGAGTACCATTTAGTTCCAAAGTGGTGCTGAGTTCACAAGTTGATTGCAATATTTGGCAAGTCAACCAGTACAAATATCTTGTTCGCTGTGTTTATTGCAAGCAAAATATTAAATTCCAAAACTGATTATAACATATACAGTCCCACAGATTTGGTCAATGTTGATTCTTCAGAATTGGTCTATTGGCTGCTCTCCTGTGATATACAACTTCAAGGAAGAGGCTGTGAAAAGTACAATTGTTTCGCCTTCTCTTTGAAGAAAGCTACACTGGAACAAAGAAACGAAGAATAGAAGACTTTTGTTTGTGTTATGGGTAGGATTTTCAGTCCTCTCAGCCCTAGGATCGGAAATTCCCATCCGAGGTCAAAGGACCTTTGGCTTGTCTTTCATATTTACCATCCCATCCGTGATGATTCAGACTTCTGACGTCTTTTGCAGTAAATTAATTGTAGTTTTTGTTGTAATGTCAGGAAACACAGCAAGCAATATTCGCCCATCAAGGTTCCAAAATCAGCACTGTGATTATCATACAATCATAGAGAATCATAGAATTTGCAGTGCAGAAGGAGGCCATTTGGCCCATCAGGCTGCTCCGGCCCTTGGAAAGAGCAACCTACGTGAGCCCACAACTCCACCCTATCCCCGAAACCCAATGACGACACATAACCTTTTTGGACACGAAGGGCAATTTAGCATGACTAATCCACCTAACCTGCACATCTTTGGGAGGAAACTGGAGCACCCGGAGGAAACCCACACAGACATGGGGAGGACGTGCAGACTCCGCACAGACAGTGACCCAAGCCAGGAATCAAACCTGAGACCCTGGAGCTGTAAAGAAACAGTGCTAACCGTTGTGCTACCATGCCACCCCGTGACCTGGTTATCTGTTTTGTAATGCTAATTGAGTGGTCAACAACTCCCTTCCTCACCTTTGAAATAATACTATTGGATTTTTTTGTGCCCATCTGAGGGGATGGATGGGACTGGGTAAAACAAATTCCATTGGAGCTAGGAGATCAATGTGTGTTGAGGCTTGGTAATTGGATTAGAGCCCTGTGACCAGGGCCTGGCTTGGAAGCAGTGATTGTTTGTTATTTTTCAGAATTATTCAGAGGTTCATTTGACATTTTCAACAAATGATCACCCCCATAACCCAAAGATGTGCAGGGTAGGTGGATTGACCATGCTAAATTGCCCCTTAATTGAAAAAAAATGAATTGGGCACTCTAAATTTATTTTTAAATAGCTGAGAGAGAAGATTCAATAGAAGTCCAAAGATGTGCAGGTTAGATGTGTCTAATTGCCCCTTAAGTGTCCAACGTTTAGGTGAAGTTACAGGGATAGGGCGGGGAAGTTGGCCTAGAACATTTAGGGGTGGGCAATAAATGCTGACTCTGACTGCGATGCCCACATCCCATGAAAGAATAACAAAAAAGATCCTTTCCATGCTGTATAATTTGCTGTGTGACAGATCCGCAACCAGGCAGAAATAATCTGGATGTCATGATTGAGCAACTAATGAGCTGAAGGGTTCAATGCAGGACAGTGGCTGCTGAAGTTTGAGCAGAGGCCAGGTGACTGTCAGCCTGGAGTTCTTTGCTTCCCATTTGAGCTTCAGGTGGCAGCTGGTGCAAGAGAGGATATGACTGGGACAATCTGGCAATTGACAGTGCTTGAATCAGGATGTAAAACAAAGAAAATTGGAACACCAGCACCAAAAACGCATTTTTACAATGTAGTTTGGAATTTTTTTTCGTTCTAATGTTGTTGAAACAACGGATTGCTGAGCAGATGGGTGGAACCCGAGGAGACCCAGCAATGTGCTCAGATTTTGGCTTTTCTTTCCTTGGCTGATGATTAAACATCCTGATTTGCAGTCTGGTGTAACCAATCATTCTTTCCCCCTCTGAATAAACCACAGAGTCGTCTCGGTTCACGACCTTATCTAAACAAATAAATGAGAAACATTTGCACAGCTAAAGCTATAGTATGGACTTCATAAAGCTTTAAGCTTTTACACGTTACAAAATTCTCCCAAGGCTTGATCTAGCGACAGATCTTCTGTACGATCTCCTGAACCAAAGCAATAATATAATCATGCATTATTTTGCAGGTAGCAGGTATTGGGTAATAGGGCAGGCTGTAGCAAACATCCTAGTGAGACAGTGAAAGGGGGTGGGATTCACCCCTACCCTACCCGGCGAGGCAGGGGGTCCCGGCGGGATGGAGTGGTGTGAACCATTCCGGCATCGGGCCGCCCCAAAGATGTGGAGTGGTTGGCGCCCCACTGGCCGGTGGGAAAGGGGCTTGGAGCCACGCCAACTGGCGCCAAGGGGCCTCTGCCAGCCGGCGCGAGTCGGCGTATGTGCGTGCGTGCCAGCGCGTGCTGGCATCATCCCCGCTCATGCGCAGAGGGAATCGCTTCCGCACCGGGAATGGCGGAGGGCCACGGCCTCCGGTGCGGAAGGATAGAGTGCCCCCACGGCACAGGCCCGCCCGCGGATCGGTGGGCCCTGATCGCGGGCCAGGCCACTATGGGGGCACCTCCTGGGGCCAGATCCCCCCGGGGCCCCCAAGAACACGTAGCCCGCCCACGCCGCCAGGTCCCGCCAGTAAGGGACATACTCCAATTTACGCCGGCGGGACCGGCAACAGACGGGCGGGACTTTGGCCCATCGCGGGCCAGAGATTTCTGGCAGCTCCTGTGCCCATTGAGTCGCTCCGGACCCTGCCATTCTCCGAGGTGGGGACCGGGAGAATTAGGAGGACAGCGGGGGCGGGATTCACGCCGACCCCCGGCGATTCTCTCACTCGGCGGGGGAATCCCGCCCAGGGTCTCTCGTGAACACCAACAGGGAAAATGGACCTGGGAGCCCTGCCAGCAGATACCCATCTGGCTTCAACATGTTGGGGGACAAAATTGAATGAAACCTTCTAAGCAAAGGCACATTGAACTCATCATTTCTAGGGAGGTGATGCACTATCAATTACGACGAGACGAAGCGTCCCTGATTAAAAGTTCAGTATGTTAGACTGCTGAAACTGCCTGGCAATCACAGTTCCTCGCCAGGATCACACCAGAAATCATCTAAAGACTCACCAGGGAGTTGCTGTCTCGTGGACAGGAGGTGCCTGGCGTACAGTTTGTTGATTGGGCGAATATAATGTCCCTTCAGGAGCTCCATTGCTTGCGTGTAAGTAGGCGCATCCCAGATAAGGGGAAAAATATCAGAGCTCACCCTTGACTAAAGGACCTGGAGTTTCTGTTCTTCCGAGGGTTGGTCCGTCGCGGATCGGAGGTAGCTCTCGAAACAAGCGAGCCAGTGGTCGAAGGCCGACGCAGCATTGGCTGCTTGCGGGTGCAGCTATAGGCGATCAGGCTTGATGCATGGTTCTATCGCTGTAATATCTCTGCGTAATACTATCAATTACGTTGAGGACAGAGTAGCGATTCATTGAGGCTTTATTAAGCAGAGATGTGTTGCCTCCTGCAGCTGCTACCAGAAATGGTAGCAGCTCGGTGTGCACACACATTTACACTCCGCCTACTGGGCGGAACCAGCAGGCAGGGATCTTCCCTATACCTGTAGTACAGGAGCCTTACCGTATTACCTCTAATACAAGTATTATACAAACAGTGGTGACTACCACAGGAGGTTAGCAGGCATGCTGAAGGAATGTCCAGAGGCAGAGCTATGGCAAGAGAAGCAATAGGAGGACTTTGCGGAATCTCAATGCAATGCTGCATTTGGTCGATCTATGCTTTCCTGAAAAAGTGACAATTCATTTCTGAGAGATTAGCCAGGCACAATCAGACACAGCAGCCGAATACGAGAATTAATTACTGAGCTGTCTCAGGAGCTTGGCACAAGGTCGTCGCATAGAATCGCACAGCACAGAAAGAGGCTGTTCGGCCCATCGTGCCTGTGTCTGCTTTTAAAGAGCTTTTCAACTAGTCCCATACCCCTGCTCCATGAGTATATCATATTCCCTTTCAAAAGTTACTACTGAATCTCCTTCCAGCACCTTTTGAGGCAATAATAGGGCATGACTCGTCAAGTGCTAACTTGCTCGCATATTATCCCAGCAGTGCGCTAACAATATTTGAAGATTGCAAGTTACAAGCAAGAAGAACTGTACAACACATGAGCACAAAGTAAAGCATGAGATGGTCAGTGTGTTTGGGGAGAAGAATGTCAACAGCACTACATATAATACACGTGTGTGAATAAATTGGTGCAATGCATTTGAAGTTTGTCTGCTGTTTCTTTCCGATCAGGTAGAAGGAAGCAGCAACACAGTAATGGATAGACATTGTTACAAGTTGGCAATCATTCTTTGGGGTTAGTGATGCTCCTTCAAGGGACAAGCTCAAACTCCCAATTAAATGTGTCTTCAATGAGTGCCTGGCTTCAAAGTTCAAACTTCAAAGTTTTCTTCTGGCTTAAATCTCTGTCCTTCTTGTCCTCCATGGGCGGCTTCTCCAGCCTCCCAGCCGCATGTTTCTCGGTGGTGAGAGGCAGCACGCCATTCGCTGGCGACGGGATTCTCTGCTCCCGCCAATGTCAATCCAAATTCCCATCAAAGCCACCCCATGCTGCCAGGAAACCCACGGGCCGGGTGCACCACTGTTAGGACCAGAGAATCCTGTCGCCAGCAAACGGCTGGAGAATTCCGGCCCATATCTTCGAAAGTTAGGCCTGTTTTGTATTACACAACTTGCTGCACTGGGTAGATTCTTGTCAACCTGGAGATGTACTAGAAGGCTCCCCTCCTACCATCCCCAAATCGCTAATCCATTGAGGTACATGCACTGCTGCTCCACATTCAGATGAAATGCCCCATCATGATCTTGGTAACTGCACGGGCTTGTTAAATTTTATCCTACTTCCACCCATGCTGCTGAAATGTGTATTCAATCAATAGAAAATCAAATAACCTTGAGTTTGCTGGAAACTGCTTTTGACGATTGCTTTAGGCCCAAATAATCAGATGATTGTTTTAAAATTGTGACCACTGCCCAGGAAAAGGCGTTGGCCTAAATGGCATGATGTTGGCTGTCATGTAACAACTTCAATGTGTTTCAATATAATCCCTTTCTGTTCTCCTGGACACTGTGTTCTACATCATTAACATTTGCCCACTGCTGAAATGTCCAAACACTCAGAGTCAGACCAGTTTAAATACGTTAGGAGGATGCATACACTTCTTTTAGGGCACCAGTATTAGCTTGGGAGAATAACCAATCTTCCCATAATGCCTTGCAACACAGGGCAATGCAGTCAATAAGACATTCTAACTGCTCATACACGTAAATATTAAGAGGCCCTTATTTCAAGTAGAGCAAAGAGGCCTCCACACTGGTCAACATCCTTGCCTCAATGAACACCACCAGAGTAGCTGATCACCCATCTAATCGCTATCTGTTGAACCTTGCTGTGCGCCAAATTGATGTTTGCCTACAGAGTAGGTACTGTCTTCAAAGTTAGCCAAAGCTCATGAACCATTTTAAGATATTTGTGAGGTACATGATCAGGTGGAGAAAAAACGATTTATAATTTAAGAATTTGGTTCCCACCTGCCGTTTAAGCATCGCCTGAGGGAATAGGAGGCTCCTCCACCACACGTTCTTGAACAGTCGCTCCAAGATCCCCACGCATCCCAGCCAGAATCTTTATCTTCATCGGAACGGGTGATTCTTGATGTCTAAAAGATTAAGAGAGTGAATCAACACTGAATAAGTCTACAATCGTTCTCAATAAAAGAGTTGAAATTTTTCTAGTTACATGTGAGGTATCTATGATACGGTCTGAACACAATGCCATTAATTTTGCATTTTGATTTGAAGGGTAGAGTCTTCGCCAATGACAAGGCACTTGGCTCATGGTCAGCATGCTTTGAAAAGTTACTGGCCTGCTGCCTGCCATTTTCTGCTCCACACTTGCAGCGAGCCAGGTAACTCTCCATGGGCGAGCACTCAAACATTCCCTTATATGTCAGTGTAATAAATTTTCCACTAACAAAAAAAAAACTTTTCAGTGAGGAATAACCTGATCCATTTCATATGGTCTTACTCAGAATCGCTGAATTCCAAAAGTAAAATTCACAAGTATCTATCCTCGTGGTCCACATTATTCACCGGTGACGTTTCTGGGCTCATCATATCCAATGTTCCAACTGTTATGTTGAACAAATCATTTTTCATTCTTACTTGCACTTATCAATAGAAACCCTCAACCATATATACTTTCAATTACATTTACTGGGAGTTCTTATTTTTAAATACTGGAGTTCTTATTTTTAAAAACGTGCTTATTGATATGAACTATTTCAGCGGGAAATCTAGTCCATATATTGCATCTATCCCTTTTAATCTCAAAGCCCATTGGGAGGTTTGTTCAATTCATACCAAATTTATGAATGGCCATAAGACCATAAAATCATAAGACATCGGAGCAGAATTAGGCCACTCGGCCCATCGAGTCTGCTCCGCCATTCAATTATGGCTGATATTTTTCTCATCCCCATTCTCCTGCCTTGTCCCCATAACCCTTAATCCCCTTATTAATGAAAAGGCCTCCAGACTGGTCAAAAGTCGAACAGCGTTCCAATCTACCTTATGTCTTTCACCATTTTCACAGTAGTAAACGCGATACCCCGATATTATGTATAAGTGCACTTATTGATTTAGCATGTGCATAGTCACAGACCCAAGCAATAGCCTTGTCAGAGCCTAGATGGGAGCTCCTGAAGCCTGCCCAAAGAAAACAAGTGTGGTTAAGGACATGATTGTAACGGGCCCTTAAGTATTTTATTAAATCGGCACTTTATTGTAAAATGAGACCAAACCAAAATGTTATGTAAATGAGAACAACATTTGGCAAGAAGATTATGTTAGAACCATGTTTCCAAGTGATTGAGATGATATAACTGGTGGAAGGAATCTATTGGGTGGTTTGTATGTATCAACATCACTATTTTAATTTGCATTGATTTGCAGGGTAGCATGGTGGTTAGCATAAAATGCTTCACAGCTCCAGGGTCCCAGGTTCGATTCCCGGCTGGGTCACTGTCTGTGTGGAGTCTGCACGTCCACCCCCTGTGTGCGTGGGTTTCCTCCGGGTGCTCCGGTTTCCTCCCACAGTCCAAAGATGTGCGGGTTAGGTGGATTGGCCATGCTAAATTGCCCGTAGTGTCCTAATAAAAGTAAGGTTAAGGGGGGGGGGTTGTTGGGTTACGGGTATAGGGTGGATACGTGGGTTTGAGTAGGGTGATCATGGCTCGGCACAACATTGAGGGCTGAAGGGCCTGTTCTGTGCTGTACTGTTCTATGTTCTATGTTCTATGTATGATGCCCAGGTCAAGTATCTTTGTCCAAAACCCTTGGGGCCGATTGCATTGTGACATTCGGATATTTTCCGTTTTCAGATGTGTTATGCCTACCTCATATGGCCTTTTGGATATGGTGGAATAAAAGCACTAAATAACCAGAAAAGTAACAAAGTAAAGCAAACAACTAGACTTCCCGAGCTAAAGGTCAGATCTGGTCAGCGAGGTTCATGTTAAGCTCAAGTCACTGACTTCCCATGCTCGCAGTCAAATTCAGTTGTTGTGGTTCGTTCCGACTTGGGTCACTGACTTTGTGTGCCCAAAGTTGGGTGCGGACGGTACGCCTCGCATCAGACTTCCCACACGAAAAATACCTTGGGTTTTGGGATGTGATCAGTTTTTAGATGCACAGATAAAGGATACTCAACCGACAGCAGAAATTATTGAGTTGTTCCTGTCATAATAATATTTTATAACAATACTCTTTGTTGCCACAAGTAGGCTTACATTAACACTGCAATGAAGTTACTGTGAAATGTCCGACCTACATTGTGGTATGTTTTCCTTCAATACACTGATTCAGTACAAGATTACACAGACATTTGGCCATTACTCCCACCTCTTGTAATTATTCAAAGGCAGTGAGTTTGTTGTATACCTGCTTTACCCTAAATATCAGGGCCCTCAGCAAAGTATTACCTTTTATGTTTCTCACACTGTGAATAATTTCTGAAAATGCATCTATTACTGCAGAGAATCAACCCAGGACTTTAACTTACTGCCAGGTACTGCAGTGGAATTCATCAGCAAAGACCAAGCAACACTGTTCTCTTGATCTTTGAACAATGCTCAAAGTTCCAACACAACAGTTCTGACCTCTCAACTGATACCTACTCAATGCATGTTGTAGTAGAAATAACATTATTTAGATGGAATCTGACAGCGAACTCTGAAAATTACACACACAAAGATAAACTTGGAAAACCATGGGCGGGAATCTTCTGCGATCGGCAGGGCGGCCCGTCCCGCTGCCAAGAGCAGCATGAACCACTCTGGCATCGGGCTGCCAGGAAGTTGCGGAATCCTTCGCACTTCCGGGGGCTAGGACAGCACTAGAGGGGTTGGCACCGCGCCAACCAGTGCCGAAGGGCCTCTGCCGGCTGGCACGAGTTGGCGCATGCGCATGACTACCAGTGTCTTCTAGCGCATGCGAAGAACTGCTGCTGTGTTTCCTGCGCATGCACAGGGGTTTTCTTCTCCGCACCGGCTATCGCGGAGCCTTACAGAGGCCGGCGTGGAGGGAAAGAGTGCTCCCACGGCACAGGCCCACCCGCAAATCGGTGGGCCCCCGATCGCGGATCGCCGGATCCCCCCGCGCACCCCCCCTCCCCAATCGGCGCGGCGCAATCCCCGCCCCGCCTGAAAATCGGCGCCGGAGAATTCGGCAACCAATGGGGAGTGGCGGGGAGGGATTCTCGCCACCCCCCGGCAATTCTCCGACCCGGTGAGGGATTGGAGAATCCCGCTCCATAAGTTGCTATCCTAGATGCCGTGTTCCTCCAATAGATTCCCAAAATGGCACTGCACTATCTAGCTCCCTGGTGAAATACACTGAGCGGTGTGAAGTTGCTGGGTTTGCCTTATAGATATGCAATAAATTTGCCAGAAAAAGATAAGCTTTGTCAAAGGTATAGAAAGTCTTAAATGCACCTAAACAACCTCTCTGGCACTGAAAATGAACTCTTGCAGGTGTGGACACATAGAAGTGTCACTCCTTCAGATGTTAATTGTTGTTGGAGTTTTAAAAAACTAAAACTTAATTTTTGTAACTGTTCCTTTGTCCCTTTTATCTATGCCTCTCAATCCAATCTTTGTTCTCCTCTCTTTGTATTCATTTCTATACTTCCATCTGACATTGAATTCAATATTGTAACTGATACTTCCTGGTGCAGAGTCTGCGCTGATCATGAACGATTCTTCTGTGTGATCATTTTTTTTTTAAAATTCAGTTATTAAAGAGCTGATGAAAAAAGCCTCATCTTTTCCAAGTCAGTGGGGCAGGGAGGAAGAATGGTGCCAGGGATCGGGATGGAGAGTTAAGGGAGGATTCTTATTACCCAGTGACGGCTGGGCGGCATGGTGGCACAGTGGTTAGAACTGTTGCTTCATGCGCAGGGACCCAGATTCGATTCTTGACTTGGGTCACTGTCTGTGCGGAGTCTGCACGTTCTCTCAGTGTCTGCGTGGATTTCCTCCCACAAGTCCCGAAAGACGTGCTAGTTAGGTGAATTGGACATTCTGAATTCTCCCTCAGTGTACCCAAACAGGCACCGGAGTGTGGCGACTAGGGGATTTCATTGCAGTGTTAATGTAAGTCTACTTGTGCCACTAATAAAGATTATTGTTATTATTAATTCCAGGTTACAACCTCCCTGTAGTAATCCACGGGAGGCAGGAGTTCCGTCACCACACCAATATTTATTTACAATAACGATATCACAGGAGCAGCTACAAACAGTGCTGCTAGCAGTGCAGTCAACTTAAGACTGGCTCACAAAGCCTACACAGGTGCTTATATGGCCCCCCTCAATGAGCTATCATTGAGGGAGCTCATACTCCAATTGGCCAACCAATAAAGCCAATTGGAGTTCATTACACCCCTCCCCCCCAAGGTCCGAGGAATTCCTGCCAGCTGGCATTCCTCTGAGTTTCTTCCTGCTCCTCAGGTCTGGGTCTGTCATCTCTGTGTCGTCCGCCGGGTCATTCTCTGAAGTGGGCGGGGTGTACCTTATAGGTGCCCGTCTTTTCCTTGACGACCTCCTTGGAAGTTGTTCTTCCTCCTCCTCGGGGAGAGGTGTCGCGGCAGCCTTGGCGAACGTGTCCATCTCCGACTCTGACGACTGGATGACGGGGTCTGGAGAAATTGCTCCGGGCTGGGGTGTGGGTATCCTTTCCGTCTGGGCTATCCCAGCTTGAGGCGGTCCTGCTTCGCCTGCCTCCAGGTGTGGTTCCGCTGCCCTTATTTGGTCTAGGTGTTTCTACAACACCTTACCTCCTATCGAAACCTCATAGGATATGGGCCCTGTTTGGGACTCTACCGTGCCTTTGACCCACGTTGGTCCATTCCCATAATTCTTGACCCAAACCGGTGCCCCCACCTGGAAATGTCTCTGCTGCCGACTATTATCATGCCCCCTGCGTTGGGCCTCCTGTTGTTTCTCCACTTTCCCCGTTACATTTGGGAAAAGGAGACTCAGCCTCGTTCGCAGCCGCCTTCCCATTAAGAGTTCAGCTGGCGGTATGCCCGTTGTGGAATGCGGTGTGGTCCTGTAATCAAACAGCCAGTGGGAGAGCTTTGTGTCCATTGACACTGCCAGCTGCTTCTTGAGTCCCGCTTTAAGTGTCTGGACCGCTCTCTCTGCCAGGCCGTTGGTCGCTGGATGGTAAGGGGCCGTTTTTGATGTGACGGACTCCGTTTTCCTTCAGGAATTTTCCAAATTCCCCACTTGTGAATGCCGTTCCGTTGTCCGACACCAATACCTCCAGACGTCCATGTGTTGCAAACGAGGCCCTGAGCTTTTCAATTGTCGATGCTGTGCTTGCCGCGTTTACCCGGTAGACGTCCAACCATTTGGAGTGGGCGTCCACTATCACCAAAAACATTGAGCCCATGAAAGGGCCGGCGTGGTCAATATGCAGGCGGGTCCATGGTCTGTCTGGCCATTCCCACAGGTGCAATGGCGCCGCTGGTGGCACTCTTTGCCCCTGTTGGCACTCCTGGCACCGACGTACCAAGGCTGCTATGTCTGTGTCCAAACCTGGCCACCAAACGTAGCTTCGAGCTAGCATCTTCATTTTAGACACCCCTGGATGTCCGTGATGTAACTCAGTTAAGATTGCCTGACGGCCCTGAGCTGGGACGATTACCCGGGCTCCCCATAATAGGATACCGTCTTCTACGGTTATTTGGTCCCTTCTGCTCCAGTATGGGTGCATCTGGGGCTCCACTGGTCTTTCCAGTTCCCCTGTTAGCAGTAAATGCTTCATCTTGGCTAAAACTGGGTCTTTTTGCGTCCACAACCGAATATGTTGTGTGTCTACTGGTAGGGTGTCCAAAAAATTTAGAGTCATTACTGTCTCCTCTACTTTTGGTATTTGCGGCGGAGTGTCCGGGAGGGGAAGTCTGCTCAAAGCATCTGCATTTGCTACTCCGATCTGTGCTCTAGAACGTATCTATACGCCGCCAGTAGCAATGCCCAGCATTGGATTCTAGCTGATGCAATCGGGGGTATTGACTTGTCTTCTTTTAATAACCCTAATAACGGCTTATGGTCCGTCACTATGGTGAATTTCCACCCGTACAGATACTGGTGAAATCTTTTTACTGCGAATATCACCGCCAGTCCTTCCTTCTCGATTTGGGTGTATTTCCTCTCAGCCATCGCCAAGGTCCTCGAAGCATAGGCTATTGGCCGTTCTTCCCCATTCCTTCCTCTATGGGCTAAGACGGCTCCTACCCCGTAGGGGGATGCATCACAAGTGACCACCAACTCCTTCCTTGGGTCATAATGCTCTAGGACATTTTCGGATGACAGCTGTTCCTTAATGTCCCTAAATGCTCGGTTTTGGCGGGCGGACCATTTCCATTCTTGCCCCTTTTTTTAGTAGCTGGTGGAGGGGCTCTGGGATGGACGCCCTATTTTCAATAAATTTTCCATAATAGGTTACCAACCCTAGAAATGATCGTAACTCCTGGACCGTGGTGGGAGCTGGGGCTTCTTTTATTGCCCTTACTCGGTCTTCTAATGGGTGTAAGACTGACTCGTCTACTTTATATCCCATCCTCGTCGCCACTGTAGTAATCCACAGGAGGCAGGAGTTCAGTCACCACACCAATATTTATTTACAATAACGATATCACAGGAGCAGCTACAAACAGTGCTGCTAGCAGTCCAGTCAACTTAAGACTGGGTCACAAAGCCTACACAGGTGCTTTTATGGGCCCCCTCAATGAGCTATCCTTGAGGGAGCTCATACTCCAATTGGCCAACCAATAAAGCTAATTGGAGTTCATTACACTCCCCATCCCATGTTTGCAGCTCTGGGGCTTCTTTCAGTTGGATCTTATTCAGATCCTGAAGCCATTCACAAGAGGCCTCTGGAGAGGTGATCTGGATCTGAAATTTGAATTGCACCCACAGTGTTAAAAATGTTAACTGGGATATGCAAACATCTGTAATGCTGTGTTAATCTACGTTTAGCTCTACCGCAACAAACTGTAGAAAAGGCATGAAATATAGTACTTGAAATACTGAATGAAAAACATTTTTGCTGAGAATTTTAACAACTACGAGATGAATGCATTCGCGAAATTCAGAAAGGAGGATTAATTCAGAAAACCAAACTCAAAAATAAAACTATCTCGAGATTACTTTATGGAGAGGCGGTGGTGTAATGATATTGGCACGGGACTCCGAGTCATGCTCTGGGGACCCAGGTTCAAATCCCACCATGACAGATGGTGAGATTTAAATTCAATAAAAATCTGGAATTAAAATCTAAAGGTCTCCATGAATCAATTGTTGTAAAAACTCATCTGGTTCACTAATGTCCTTTCGGAAAGGAAATCTGTCATCCTTACCTGGTCTGGCCTATATGCGCTCCAGATCCACAGCAATGTGGTGGACTCTTAAATGACCCCAAGGATGGGCAATAAATGCTGACCCATCTAGCGACGCCTTCATCCCATGAACAAATAAAAAACTAACTTAACAATGATTTAATTGTATTTTTCAGTGCTTAGCGATGTACTGATTTTTCTGTGCAGAAAACCCAGCCAGACCCAGTCGCTGGCTGGATCAGCATTTATTGCCCATCCTTGTGAGCATTTAATAGATTGAGACGGCATTTTTTTAGTTCGTGTCCTATTGTTGGCAGGATCACTTTTTGACAAATCTGCATATTAGAACGAGACAGCTAGCCTCAGTCTAATGTGCAGATTCCTGAGGTACCTGAGGGTTTAGAATTCATCCCCTTTGCCTCGGAGGAGCATCATTCAGCACTGGTCACCACAAATGCGAATCAGAAAGAACGGCACTCATGGGGGTCTCCCAGGGGATCATGTAGCCATCTAAGATGGCCACCTGCAAAGGACCATGGGAATGATAGCCAACCCAGGACTCAGAGAGATACAGAGCCTATGTGTATCTGAAACACAGGTAACCAGACCTGATCGAAACCCCGCTCGTTTGCATTTTAATGGCCCATTTTCCAAGGACAACAGAACTCCAATCAAGCAACCGGTACAGCCCGGACTGATTGGCGCCACTCCCCTTACTCAGAAAGCCCAACTGCCAAGGTCAATGGCCGCTGAGGACCTGCCCAGCCACCAAGGCACCCGCCCCTTTATTGGCCGAAATCGAAAACAGTGTCGAACTACTGGGTCCAAGGTTAAGGACCGCCCCAAAGAGCACAAAATCCCAGAGGGATTAAAGAGGGCACAGCCATGTGTTCCGTCTCTTTTGGATCCGGCTTTTGCCAACCTAATCGTAGCAGGAACAGCCAGCCAAGTTCAAGACCAACGATCGCTACCTGATGGATGATCCCAGCAGAGACAGAGCCACTTTCTTTGAACCAGCCAAGTGAAATCCAGATAAAGGCCTTATCCATTTGCACAGTGCCAGTTGCCCTGAAGTTAAGTATAGGTTATTGTAGCTGATAGGTGTAGTTTAGCTCATAGTAGATATTGTGTTTGCATGTGGAGATAACTCTTGTGTATGTAAATAAACCATCTTTTGAACTAGCTAACTGGTTGTGTGGTCATTTGATCGACATAAGGGAAGGCTTGTGGTTCAACAACATTATTATAGAGCAACAATCGGAAGTGCCCAGCTACATGCCCTCTGGGCAGGGTGGTGCCATATCACTGCAGGTGCCATATGGATGCCAGGCTGGCACTGCCAACTGGATTGGGCACTGCCAAGGTGCCAAGCTGGCATTTTGTGCATGCGTACAAGTGGGCTGGGGTTGCCCTGCATTAGTCTTGGGAGGGGAGAGTGGGGCAGGGGACCCTCCCATAGTGCATTCGATCTGGGGGTGGGGTCAGGGATTGCTTCAGGAGCCTTGGAGATCAGGGATGCCATTTAAAATGCATTCCGATCCATCACTACCCTGGAGAGTTTGGGCGAACAGAGCTCCCAGTGTGAAAAACAGGACTATGTGTGGCTGCCTGTTCCCAGCTGAGGCCCCTTATACAACGCAGGTCACGCTGATGTGTTTCTTGGTGTTGCGAGGACCGGGAAACGCGCTCACTGTGGGACTTTGATCCCATTTAGTTGAATCGATCCCTAAATGTCATTCTGCCAAGTTTGACTGGGTGTTTCTCACTGGCTTTTTGGGTGAGATCCACACTGCTATTCAACCACATTTTCAGTTCTGTCCTATAGAAAATTACATTGTTACATCAGTTACCCAACTATCAGCATGTTCCATAGGCCAACACCATTTCAGTTGGCTACGAGGAGGTGGATGTAATTCTTCCAGGATGACTTGCTCTTTTTCAGTTTGGGAAAACACCTGACCCTGATAATTGGCTCCTCTCAGGTCAATGTTTAAGAATAGTTTAGATCGGAGGAATGGTGAATGAAAGGATATGGAAATAAACCATACACACAGGATTAGGATTGTGCTCAGATAAATTTTTAAACCCAAAATGGACTGTTTCAGCCAAAAACTCTTTTGCAATGTTTAATTCTGACGTAATTTGTATGGAACTAAAGTCAACATTTGCCATGTGGCCAATTATAATGTGGACCCTTGCTTTATTTTTTCTGAAATTCTTCAATGGGATGTGGCCATTGGTGGCTCAGCCAGTGTTTTTTATTTCCCATTCCTAATTGCCCTTGAGAAGTTGCTGGCGAGCTGCCTTCCTGAATCCCTAGTCCCTGGGGTGTAGGTACACCCACAGTGCTGTTAGGGAGAGAGTTCCAGGATTTTGACCCAGTGACAGTGAAGGAACACGTCTCATTCTGCGGTACCATACTGGAAAGATTAAATGCTTTCCATATTTTTCAAACAGGTAATTCAGGGCTAGATTTTCATTGCAGTTCAAACTGAACAACTTCCACATCGCACACAGATTTTGCTCCTGGGCAGTGTTGGGTGGGATAGAGCTGAGAGTGCCAATCTGGGAATCAGATGCTAGGCTGCCACAGGGGTGGGCGAATGCCAAGGTGAACTGGTTAAAAGGCTTGCCTCGGTCCTTTGGGACTTTGCCCAGTTGTAATATCAGAAGCTAGGACGTCTGGCCCTCCCCTTTACACCCCTTCACTATCTCACATCCTTTCCATATTGCCTCCATGGCCAACTCTGGAAATTCTGCCACAATCCATTCCATGACCCCCTTTTATTCTCCATGCCAATTCAAGTTGCCCACCCAGCTCTCATGGCCCCTCCTACCCTGCATGCCAACTCAATGCCAACCCACTCAGTATCCACCATGGATAGCCCTTAGGGGCCAGGTATAGATGAAATGAAAGAAACTTCTTAAAGTCCAAGCGGCCTCTCAATCTACACACTTGATTGTGAAAAAGCTCCCATTCATGAAGCCCATTAAAAGTTTTAAGTCTCAACTTGTTAATGGTTTATAAAAACAAACTTCTCTTCATACCCCACATCAATAACAACAAATTCTTTAATAGACACTTTAGGGTGTGAACTCAGAACCCCTGATAAGATAATTGTAGCTATTGAAACTCAGCCAAACTTTCATAATGACATAATAATAAATTTCAGGAAATGTCAACAAATATTGTCAATCAAAGCAACAACGCAGAGTTTTAAATAAAAACAAACGCAGACACTTGCAGCTTGGGTTTTTGGCATTTAAAGTGCTGGGGATTTTTTAAAAACTTCTGATCGTGACAAGAACATTTACGTGTACCCCATGAATTTGTGACTTCCACAATGAGGGTTCAGACCCTTGCAGCAGCCAAAAAGGGGTCTGTTTGAACTCACCTCTGAGTTCAAATGGTCCTGCTGTGTTCCGGTTTCTCTCATATGTGAATCATGCAGCCCCCTCCCCCCTTTCCCCTAACAGCAAAAATAGGATTGTTTATCTGAACTCCAAAAAACCCGGCCCTTTGTCTTTAATGTACAAAATGTGCTCTTTGGTGCTCCAACTTATATATTTGGTTGGAGTCTCATGCACATAATTCTTCAATGTTTTATTAATAAACAGATGACTTGCTCAAATCCACCTTCTTGAGGAACTTAGTTTGAGAATAAAGCTTTTTAGCAAATTACAACCTATATCCTATTTATATTACAGTCCAGTCTCCTGAGACAGCCGTGCTACTATATTTATGAGGCGGCTTTGACATCTCCTGAGGAAGAAATATTATCTCACAACACGGTTTTGTTTATTGCCTCTAGAGAGAAAACATCACAAGGAGCAAGATAAATAAGAGTTGGCCATGCTTTTTACCGATAAAACTGTCATTCTATTCTGCCGACTGACAGGCTAAGCTTTTAGCAAGTTTTATTCTGCTGGCCAGTTATGAGATCTGTGTGACATTACTGAAAGCCGACATTAAGAAGGGCAGAGGCATGAACTCAGTCTTCGAACAACGGCAAGTAATCCTGTGATATTAGAAAACAAACATCCAGATCATATTGCAGAGCAGCTTCTGCATCATAAATGAACTATTGGACACCAGTTGGATTTAAATCAAATGCTTGAGGTAATTTCCAAATCCCTCTCAAGTCATAGAACAAAAATACACATCCCTTCCACTATTCATGGTTGAAAGAAGCTCTGCCTCAGGCAAAGGGGCTGCTGTTCCTGCTAAGGTCACAAACATAAGTCTCTCAAACTCTCGCCATGTAATTTGGCTGCTGAAGAAAGTATTTTGGCAATCCTTGATTGCTGTCTGGAAATTAAAATCGATCACAGCTTTCCTCTTTCAAAATCTGCATTCATGTTTCAGTGCTGACATTTTGATTAGCACAAAATCGTTAAGATTTTATAAACAGCTATAATTCTTCGGCGTTCAATTAAAAAAAGCTTTCCATTCTGCTGGTTGAGTTTCCCAGCAAGCCATTGCACCTGCAGACCATCAAAAGGCCTCGAGAGAAAGCACTTTTCACTGGCAGCATGACAATCAGAGCCAGCACGCAGACTGCGCTGACGAAATGATGTAGGGGCTAAAACAGCTGGTAAATAAGCACTAAAATGAAACACCTTTGGCCGTAACTGCTGGGATAATCAATGTGCATAGATTTTTGACTGTGGTGGAGGAGAATCGTAAGTTTTTAATAGGAGCTCAAATCAACCCCAAAATTGCTTTCTTTGGTTCTCCCCAACTTTTAACAGTTTGAAAACCCAGCGAGCTCAGTTTATAAAGATATTATTGCTGTTCACACTGCGTTTTATGCTCCGTCGTCCCAAGCTTTCAAATCCAACAGTCCTGGCTGTATTCAAATTGTAAATTGCTGCATACTTTGCTGCCTCTTTAATGACATACTAATCCCTACATTTGTATAATGCATTCCATACACAGCTTCCAGCACTGCAGCAGGTTAAAGAATTGCGGCCACTTACAGTGTACACAATGTGATGAATAAGCAAAATAAATTACCTCTTTAGTTTTCTTTCATGTTGGAGAGAAGGAAAATTAGGGAATCATATACCCTGTCCCTTGCTGGTGATTCACTTCCATTGCCAACATCCTGAAATTAGGTTGCCCACAATCCCTCTTGGTTACATTGCTTCAGTTGGTCAATGTAAGGAAAATAAACTGCTTTAAAAAGTTGGAGGGAGGGAGAGTTAAGGCTTTGAATTTCATTCCAGTGGCCTCCTTTCCTCAACGGTAATTCTTTGTTAAAATAAAGATTCCACTGTGGGGGACATCAATGATTGGGAATCAAACATCTTTATTCCTTGTCCGGCTACCAAAGGCAAGCACTTTAAAATGGAATGGTCAGGCGTAGGTCATCTAGTCCTGTGTTAATGTGCCTCAAATTGCACCTTCATCAGCTTGCAGCCTCTTCGCCTGAATTTCCAAATTTAATCAGGTCTTTGCCTCCGCAAAGGGTGGCAGAAAATATATATTTTCATTAGGATCCAGGCTGGAACCTAACCCAGGCCTTAAACAAAAATTATAGCCTGGGTAAATGTACCATCAGGATGCCTTTAACAAAATACAACTATGATTATCTTCCCTTCGTTTTGCCATGGATGGTATAATAGAGAAAATAAACTCCTTTTACTATACGTACAAATATTAAGGGACTCTAACTTGAAAAGTTTTTCAAAGTGGCGCTCTGTGAAGAAATGCTTTTTTCTTTTCATATTGGGAATCTAGACATAGGGCGCGATTTAATGGCCTCGTGGCTCCCGAACTGGTGACACGCTAGGCCGTTGATTCAAAGAGATCTTGTGAGATGTCACGGTCCGGATCTTGCTCTCGCTGGGCGAGATCCAAATTAACATATTTAAATGAGCTGCATTGACTCGGTGCCGGGAACTAACAGCCTCACCTGGGTACTGTAAAGCACTGGTTTCCACACACATTGATCAGGTGTAACGGTACCTGGGGGTGGGGTCTCCCAGGCCATTAGAGGTCCCTGGGTGGTTGGGTACTGGGCACGGTAGTACCCTGCCACTCCTGCTTGGCACTACCACCCAGGCAGTGCCAGGGTGTCTGGTGCCAGCTGGCAGGGATCAGGCCCACGGTTGCCTTGCCCTTAAGAGATGGGATGGGGGGGCTTCGGGATGCCCTAAGAGATAAGTTGGAGCAGGGGTGGGGAGGGGCGGTGGTATATGCAGTGTATCAGGGCCTCAAAACAAATTTTTTGCAAATGCAAAAGCTCTAATACTGGTTGTGGCATTGCTCTGGTGCTTAAAAAGGAGCCTCTGCAAATATAATGGGTGGTGCACCTCAGGCGCAAAATGTGTCCACCGCTAATCATACTGGAAGCTTGTTCCTCTCATACTTGTAAAATGGGTGTAGTGCAAACCAAAACCTAGGCCATAGTGTCGTCATTAAGCACTCGAGGTCAAGAGTGGCGGAGAATGTTCAATTAACTTCTATGGTGCTGACTACATCTCTGCCATGGTAGCATAGTGGTTAGCATTGTTGCTTCACAGCACCAGTGACTCGGGTTCGATTCCTGGCTTGGGTCACTGTTTGTGCGGAGTCTGCACATTCTCCCCGCGTCTGCATGGGTTTCCTCCGGATGCTCCAGTTTCCTCCTACAAGTCCTGAAAGACGTGCTGGTTAGGCGAATTGGACATTCTGAATTCCCCCTCAGTGTACTCGAACAGGCGCCGGAGTGTGGTGACTCGGGGATTTTCACAGTAACTTCATTGCAGTGTTAATATAAGCCTACTTGTGACACTAATAAAGATTATTATACTTCATTTCTCTGACAGTCAAAACCAGTAACTCCTTTAAGCCAACAACATTACGTCATCAGTTTAAACCTCTACCAACTAGAAGGACAAGGATAACAGACATATGGGAATACCACAACCTCTCCAATCACACACCATCCTGACTTGGAATCACATCCTGCTGGAGTGTTTAAAACAAACCAAACCTTGCTATTTAACAATATCTGTTGACATAAGTCTGATGACTACCATTACTGGAGTAGTGGCGCATTATTGATTTCGCAATAGTGCATTATCACAGTAGGGTGCCTTCCATTTAATGTTTTGGTTGGCAATAGTGGCAATAGACTCTGAAATTGGTCTATGAATTCCAATGTTTGTTTCCATAATAGATTAAGCACTTGAATCAAATGTTTGTTTTCATCAGGCTGAAGGAATATAAATGCAGTAAAAATGTTTTTATGAATTAGAGTGTATATTTTAAATAGTAAATAAACATTTAGATCTTTAATCTTCACATTGATCCTGAGGTCTGCCCATGGGTGATGAAATGAAAAATGAAATGAAAATCGCTTATTGTCACGAGTAGGCTTCAATGAAGTTACTGTGAAAAGCCCCTGGCTGAGTTTGTGCAAGGAAAATGTATGATGGGTGGGGGGGGATGAATTGGCAATAGGTTGGTTATGGGCCATGTGATTGGATGATGGGGCATAGGTTGGTAAAGAGGGTATAAGGGGTTTTATGGGTGAGTGGAGGGGCATATTTTGGCCATGAGGGTCCATAGGAGTACAGATGGAGGAGCAGAAAATGGCATGGGTTGGTATGGATGCGGTGTGAAAGCTATTTTATTTTTTATTGCTTTCAGCCCATCATTGCACCAAACACCCTCTGCACTCCAACTGGGGCAGCAGGCCTGACTCCCAGAGAACCCCGAAAATAAATCCAAACTTTGGGGGCAGATTTTCCTAGATCAGGATTGTGGAGCGGGGAAATGTCCTGATTCAGCAAGTTCCCCACCCAGGAGAAAAAATCCAGGCTTAACATTCAGCGATCCTTTGTGCTGGGTCATACCAATAATCAGGGAAATTGTGCCATAAAGTCGCAAACCTAAGTGGAAACTCTGCACCCACAAATGAGTTAACATTATCTCCTAAAATGCTTGCGTATCTCAAACCTATGCCCTCACAGTCCCAGGAGGCGATTCAGGAAAACCACTAATGACATGAAAATCGCTTATTGTCACGAGTAGGCTTCAGGGGCTGGTTTAGCTAGGGGCTGGTTTAGCTCACTCAGCTAAATCGCTGGCTTTTAAAAGCAGACCAAGCAGGCCAGCAGCACGGTTCGAATCCCGTATCAGCCTCCCCGGACAGGCGCCGGAATGTGGCGACTAGGGGCTTTTCACAGTAACTTCATTGAAGCCTACTCGTGACAATAAGCGATTTTCATTTTCATTTTCAATGAAGTTACTGTGTAAAGCCCCTAGACGCCACATTCCGGCGCCTGTTCGGGGGAGGCTGGTACGGGAATTAAACCGCGCTCCTGGCCTGTCTTGGTCTGCTTTAAAAGCCAGCGATTTAACCCAGTGTGCTAAACCAGCCCCTAATATCCCTCTTTAGAAGATGCTTTGTTGCAGTTGCATTTTGTCCCAAGCATTTGGAACGTCGTTGGACACTTCATGATAACACACAACATTGCTCATGGACTCCTGTTACCACTTTTAGTTCAAACATTCCACATTTCAACTCAACAAAGACAAAATGATGAATACGACACCATAGTGTTTTCCTCTAATTTATGTGTTTGCTGTCTGCTGACTGCCGAAGGGATTGGGTACCAGACATTGCTTTCTGGCTGCTGTTTCAAATCCTTTCTTAGTTTGATTTGTTGGAAGCTGTTTGTCTGTGCACTGTTCGGTGCAGCTCCAGAGCAGGAAAAGCAGGGAAAATGAACCAGAAGGATTGTTGTTACTTGACATCTTACGTCACTTCAAGCAAGTTTTCACTTTGGGTTGTTAGGTTTTTTGCACAATGCACATTGAAGAAAGCACCCATGAAAGTGTCTAGTTTGGACTTGGCCGTTCATTCCTTACAGTTACTGATTTGTTTTTTGTAAATGACTTCTTTCCCATGCAGTGTAATCCAGGCAACTCTATTCCATCAGCTGTCGAACTGAAACCATCTTTGAACTTGTTTGGGCTTAAAATAACTCATACTACTAAATGTATTTAAGGCTTCTGTTAGTATTTACATAATTTAGAACCTTGTACTGGATATATGTTAACCCATCTCGTCTCATTTTTCTTCTACCCTTCCTCACTTTGGCCCTCTCTCCAGTGTGAGTATGTTTTTCAGAAAGAATTTAATCAATCCTTTGGCAATACAGAAATAAATCTGCTCTTATATCCAGTACCCTTAAAGGCTGATCCCGTTTTCCTCACAGCATTTGGTCTGATGACAGACAAATCACCCCTCCCCAGACCTGGGAGGGTTCACAATCCATCAAATCCTTCCATTACAAAAACAGCACTAGTATTACCACAGGACAATGAATCATGAGCCCTCTGATAGCAATGCAGGGGGAATCAATCCTGTTTACACTAAGTTAATAATAAAATATTAACATGCTTCGCTCAGTTACGTGACCTCGGTGCTTACCGACTGCAAGGAAGTGCTGTCAAAATTTATTATGGAACTTTTTCCTATCCTTAAAATAAGATGAAGAAAATCCCAGTGGCTTACTTCTAAGTCAGCACTTAAAATAGAAATAATTGTCAACAACACACACGGCTGAAAGGAATACGTTCCAACTCTTCCTCATCTAAACAGAATTCAGTGTTGTGTGTGTCAACAATGATGCACAAGGTCCTAAGATTTGTTACTCTGCACAGAAGGAATGTCAACTGCCTGGTGTTAAAAATACGACTTTCGAAGTATTTACTGGGACCTAAACTCCCTTTAATAGCAAGCATTAATAGGAAAAGAGACCCAAAATCAGAGATAATTTAAAAAAGTAAAATACATTATTGTTCAAGGTATTTTGTATCCCAATTTCAAATGAAGACACAGCTGAAGCATGGCATATGGAAAAATGATTAACCAAAATCATATATATTTATATGTGAGTGTATGTACAGAACTACAGAGCCCCTACAATGCAGAAGGCGGCCATTCTGTGCATCGAGTCTGCACTGACCGTCTGAACGAGCATCCTACCAAGGCCCACTCCGCTGCCCTATCCCCGTAGGCCCATAATCACACCTAACCTGTGCATCCTTGGGAACTTAGAGGGAATTTAGCATGGCCAGTCCACCTGACCTGCATATCTTTGGACTGTGGGAGGAAACCGGAGCACCGGGAGAAAACTCACACAGACACAGGAGGAACATACAAACTCCACACAGACAGAACCCGGGCCCTTGGTGCTGTGAGGTAGCAGAAGTAACAACTGTGCCACTGTGCCGCCCTTATTTACATATCTTTCTATATTATACACAATATATATAACTTAAAGTGAAAATGTACTGCAAGTTTCAATTCTGATCTGTGCAAAATTATATAAAACAAATATTTTCCTGGAGAGGTATCCAGGGTAAATTCATAATAAATAGCTGACACAAAAATGTCTTTAATAACATACTCATGTTCAAGGCATTCTTTTAAAATAGGCATTTCTGGACTACAATATGTTTTTGGAGAGCACGTTCTGTGTACTTGTGGTAGTCACCACTGATGTATATATTGTATACAGAGGATGTTGATATAGGTGCTTTACGGTAAGGCCCCTGTACTACAGGTACGGGGGTAGATCCCTGCCTGCTGGCTCCGCCCAATAGGCGGAGTATAAATATGTGTGCTCCTCGTATAGCAGCCATTTCGTCAGCTGCTGTAGGAGGCCACACATCTCAGTGTAATAAAGCCTCGATTACATCGTACTCTCGTCTTTGCGTAATTGATAGTGCATCACTTTATTGCACTGAGTTTTCAAAGATGGACCTCCGCATCAAGCCGGATCGTCTGCAGCTGCATTCTCAAGCAGACAACGCCAAAAAGGACTTTGAACATTGGCTAGCCTGTTTCGAAGCGTACATCGGGTCTGCGCCAGTCACAATTCCAGAAGCAGATTATTTAAACGCGGCTGAGCTCCAACGTCTTTCCACTCATCCAGGACACGCCAACCTATGCAGAGGCCTTGGTACTACTGAAGGAAAACTACGCTCAGCGGACTAACAAAATCTACGCCAGACACCTCCTCTCCACACGGCGCCAACTTCCTGGGGAGTCAGTGGAAGATTTTTGGCGCACCCTTCTCGCCCTAGTTAAAGACTGTGACGGTCAGGCTGTTTCGGCCACGGAACACTCGAATTTGCTGACGCGAGACGCATTTGTTATGGGCATAGGGTCTGACTACATCCGCCGGCGCCTCTTAGAAGGGACCAGGCTCGGCCTCGCGCCGACCAAAAAACTAGCGCTCTCACTTACGGGCGCATCACGCAACATTCAGGCCTATGCACCCGGCCCCCCGGCCCACCCCTCCTGTGCATTGTGGACTCCGCAGACAGCCACTCCATCGTGGACCCCATGAGTGACTGTCCTCAGCCAACCCAATGCCTATGCCGTGCGGCAGCCAACCAACGCCAGGGGGCCCAAATGCTACTTCTGTGGGCAGTTAAAACACCCCCGACAGCGCTGCCCGGCGCGGAGCATCCTCTGCAAGGCCTGTGGCAAGAAGGCACATTTCGCTGCAGTGTGCCAGGCCCGCTCAATCACCGCTATTGTCCCGGCACCCCCTACGTGTGGCCAGTGGGCGCCGCCATCTTCCCCTCCTTGGACCACGTGCGGCCAGTGGACGCCGCAATCTTGCTCGACTCGAAACACGTGCGACCCATGGGCGCCACCACCTTGTTCCTCCCAGGACCAGTGGGTGCGGCCATCTTGCCTTCCTCACGACATGTGCAGCCCCAGGGCGCTGCCATCTTGCCTCCCCCATGACACGTGCGGCTTGTGGGCACCGCCATCTTGCCCAACTCAGGACCCCTGCCCGTCAGGCACCTCATCAGGCCGCTCATCACCTGCAACCACCACGTCTCGCCTCGGTCACGATTGACCAGTCTCAACCACACAACCTCGCGACTGCTTCAACGAAAGTGAAGGCCCGCCGAATTTCAGGGTTAGGCTCTGGAGGTTGCACTGGAAGTCCAGGCCGAGTAGCAAGGTGGCGCAGAGGTTGGGGAGGACGTAGAGGCGGAAGCCCCTGAACTCCACGCCCTGGACAATGATGCGGCATCCCCGGATCGCCACGGAGTGGGATCCTGAGGCCAGGGAGATTCTCTGGTTGGCGCGGTGTCCCACGAGGGAGCAGCGCCTTACCGTATCGGGGTGAATGAAGCTCTCAGTGTTCCCGGAGTCCAGCAGGCAGGAGATCTCATGTCCGTTGACCTATGTTGTGAAGAATAAATAAAAGGCATAAGCATATGTGCTGCTTAGCAACTGGGCCTTGTAAGGTAAAGGAGCTTTCAAGTTTTAGTTTAGGTCATTTGTGGGCAGTTGAAGATAAGTAGTGAGAGATAAGGCAGCTCTCACAGCTCTGTGAGAAGCAATTGGTTTTGATGACTCAAAATGGAACACCTCTCTGCTTTGCTAGAAGAAAATTGATGCCATGGATTAATGGTTAAGAAAACAAGTGCAGAGATCTGAACAGCAGCTAGTTAAGGTAACTAGAGAAATTAAGAGAAGTTTCCAAGAAGTGTGAGGTTAAAGGCACCAGAACAGAGCATGGTTCAGTAAAGACAGACAGAGCTGAGAGGAAGGCTGAGATGTGAGAAAGACATCTGAAGTGATTTTCAGTTTTGTGAGATTTTACTACAGCCTGTGATATCTGAGTTGAATTAACTACTGAAATCGATGGCTTGGTCTCAAGTTTGTATGAAAGCAGTTAAGACAAAGGAAACCAAAATGAGGGTGGTGTAAAATCATGGACTGGCATTGCTGTTAAAGGTGAAGTGGAAACTTTGTTTAAAAGTGTCTTTTGGAAAACGTAGTCTGGATTTCAGAATGAAAACCGCTAAAGCAAATGTGTATTTGACCACTGTTATAACCTGCCTGCTTATCATTGGCTGGGGACTAATGACAATCCCACAATCCTGTGGGAGTATGAGCTTCCCCAATGAGGAGGGAAGAGAAATCATTAGCAGATTCCCTGCATAAATAGAGCTGGCCAGTTTGGAACCAGCAGAGAGAGGGGAGTGAGCAGCAAGGTGAAGTTGCTGCTGTTGTATATATATGTTATTGTAAATAAATGTTATTTCTTTGTATCCTGAAGACTCGTGCTGGATTCTTCGTGGCCCTCACAAAAACCACAGTTAGCCCACATGCTTAAAAGGGACTTTGGGTTAATGAGATTGTTGTAGATTAAGATGTACTTTGCAGTCCATGTTATTCCAAAAAGATGTGTCTAATGTGAAAACTAAATGTAAAGATGTATTGTATCATAATCTGATTTTTTTCATGCTGAATAAATGTTTTTCTTATTGCTAAAACTAAACAGTGGTCCTGTGACTCTGTTCCTCCATGTTTAATTTTTAAAAATACCAGTTACAGGGTGTGATTTCCTGTCAGCTGATGATGGTATCGGGAAAGGCGATTGTGCAGTGAATCAGTTGTGAAGCATAAACAATGGCGGGTGCCAAGCCCACGGCAGAATGTATGCTCCGGTGCCTTGACAGTGGCATCAACGTGTTCTACTCTGCATGTAGAGTAAACGCCATTCACATATCATTAGCGGGCCTGACCAAGTATTCTTCAGGATGATGCTCCATCTCCACAGGGGGAATTAACAATGGCGAGTTTCACTTGTGGTTTCAAGAATTGGGAAAGAGGCAACTTGAGTAATGAGGGAGAGAGAAGAGGTAGGACATGCAGAGTCACAATCATGGGCTGCCAGTCCTGCCACTGGCAAGCATAGCTGGGGGCAGGAAGTGATGTCTGTCAAGCCTGTGGGGAAGCTGGCAGGTGACCAGGGGATGGGATGTGGAGTTGGCGTGACCCCCCACCATGGGACTAGTGTGTATAGGCATGGACTGCCTTTGCTGCGGTCTGCAATGCAGCCATCTGGCTGCACACCCCACTGACCGCCCACCATGGCCCATGGTTGTGCAGAGCTCTACCGCCACATGGGTGCCCCTACCCCACAACCCCCTCTGCACCCCACCCCACCAACAGGGTGTGAGGATGGGGGACATGTGGAGACAGGGTCTGCAGTGTAGACCGGGGCCACCATGAAGCCCTGTTGGGCACCGGAGTATGCACCATGTTAACATATTTGACGTTCACCCCTGCAGACACTGGACTTCAGAATTCAACCAGGAACGATGGCCTTCATCAATGTCGCTGCAACCCGGTGTTGCTCGTTCTGGGTGAGTGTGCTTTACACTCAATTTGGCTCTGTTTCGTTCCTTAGCTCAAGAGTCGCCTAGTATCGTTAAGATACCGCCACAAGTTTCAAGTTCAAGTTCAGACCAATAACTCAATACACCAGTTAGTAAGTTCAAACAAGATACGTTTATTATAATACAGTTATCTACTAATTGTGCATATAAAACTACAAGACTAGGCTAATCCTACCACTAACAGGCCAATACTTATCTGGAATAAGGGAACTGCCGGATCAGGGAACAACAGCCTCTTGCTTTGTCCTGGATTCGCAGGCTTAAAGTCGGTGTGGACTAAAGGGGTCAGGAGTGTCTACTCTCATAGTGTGCGTTGTATGACACTTACTTGATGGCAACTGCTAACCAGGCCTCTCTTTCTCAAGGTCTTCTGCTGCAACGGTGTTCTGCTGGGAGGGCTGGCTGGTCAAGGAGAGGCTGGCTAAGAGAGCGAATCAGTTTTGGGACCTGACTTTTATAGGTCCCAGTGGCTTCGTATCCTTCTGGGCGGACCCTCTATAAACCTGCAATCGATTGGGTCTCTTCCCAATCGATTGATTTGAATTTCTCCAATAACGGGGCTGTCCCTCGATCACCAGCCGATTCCTTACACCTTATTGGTGTCCTTTGTCTTAGACTCCACTGGTGCCGGAATGTCTGGTCTTCCATAGAATGTTTAACTGTTGTGTCCGTTGTGCCTGGGAATCACTGTAAATCGCTTCATTAATATGCGCAGCTTGTTAGTTACAATTCTGTCGGGTTTCTGTGGCAGCTAGAATACAGGGGATTCTGCAGACTGCTGGTTTCTTTGCCAATGTCCATTTTACCCTGCAATCTTTGCGTTCTTCCATTTTGTGTGAGAAAGTGGCCAACCCAGGTGGCTACACCGGGAAGATGCACTCAGGCTGTATGACCTGGAGCTGCTCGAGGAGGACCCTGCAGCAATGCAGACTGCCCCAGAGGAATAGGAGGCAGCCAGTGTGGATGGAGAACCAGCTGTCCCTCAGGCCGAGGAGAAGGTGGGAAGGAGGTGTCATATGAGGCATTGATTGTACCGGCAATGCCTGTCATTTGAGGACCTACTGGACCGGGCATGCCATCGAAGACTGCGGCTGAGCAGGGGGTCAGTGCGACATAACTGACAGATCATGCCACATTCGCATCTGGCACCATGGTGGTATGGGGGGAGAATACCTGCTCCCGGTGGCCATTAAGGCAACGGTCACCCTGAACTCTTATGCCGCAGCGTCCTTCCATGCACTGAGTGGGGGCCTGTCTGGAATCTCACAGGCCTCGGTGCGCAGGTGCCTACATCCACAGTGACCGGGGATCATCATTTATGAGCGATGAGCTGCGCCAGTACCAGCTCAACAGGGGCATTGCCCCAAGCAAGACGACCAGCTATAACCCCAGGGTACACGGGCAGGTAGAGAGGGAGAATGGGACGGTCTGGAGGGCTGTCAGCTGGCTCTACGGTCCAGAAATCTCCCATCCTCCCACTGGCAGGAGGTCCTCCCCGACGCACTTCACTACATTCCTGTGCACTGCGACTAATGAAACCCCCCATGAACGTCTCTTTGCCTTCCCCAGGAAGTCCACCTCCAGGGTATCGTTCCCAACGTGGCTGGTAGCTCCAGGACCCGTTCTCCTCCGTTGACACGTTCGACTCCACAAGGCGGACTCGTTGGTTGAGAGGGTGCAGCTACTTCACGCCAACCCGCAGTACGCTTACATAGCGTACCCCGACGACCGCGAAGACACAGTCTCCCTCAGGGACCTGGCACCAGCTGGTTCCCCACACACACCCTCCTCCAACCCGGCTCCACCCTCCCTTACCCCGGCGCACCCCACCGCAGCCCCCGCTCTGGGACACTACGTCCTCCCCTTGCCCACACCCAGGAATAGAGAGGATTTCGACAAGCTCCCGGAGTCACCGAAGACCAAACCGCCGCCGGAGTCGCCACCAGCACTACGGCGCTCTCGATGACAGATTAAGGCACTAGACTGCCTGAATTTGTAATATTATCTGTAAAAACACAATTTCCTGTATGTAGTTCTCCACCACCCCCGCCGAACTCATTTTTTAACAGGGGGTGAATGTGATAGTCACCACTGATGTATATATTGTATATATAGGATGTTGATATAGGTGCTTTACGGTAAGGCCCCTGTACTACAGGTACGGGGGTAGATTCCTGCCTGCTGCCTCCACCCAGTAGGCGGAGTATAAATATGTGTGCTCCCCGTACAGCAGCCATTTCAGTGTAATAAAACCTCGATTACATCCTACTCTCGTCTTTGCATAATTGATAGTGCATCAATATTGCCATATTCATGGAATCCCTACAATTAATAAGGAGGCTATTGGACCCATCGAGTCTGCACCGGTGCTCCGAAAAAGCACAGTAGCTAGGCCCACTCCCTGCCTTATGCCCTTTTGTTCATGTCTCTTGCTCATGTTTACCAACAGGAGAGCTGAGCTCGATTGACTCACTGCAATCAGATTTTATATGGTAAAGCACACAAAGCAAATGTATGGGACTGAAAGATCCTGCTGGCGGGAACAGCCAGAAAATTCAGCCCCTTGTATTTGCTTTGCTAAAGCCTGTTCCCTTATTCAGGTGATAGTTCATATGAATTAAAAAATAAAGCCATCTGTGTACCTGTGGTGCACTTGGATGGGGGTGGGAAGGCAAGATAATCTGGGACATCTTCACCACAAGGAATGGCAGTACTGACACAGAGCCACATAAAGTGACAGCACGGTAGCATAGTGGTTAGCACGATTGCTTCACAACTCCAGGGTCCCAGGTTCAATTCCCCGCTGGGTCACTGTCTGCGCTGAGTCTGCACGTTCTCCCCGTGTGTGCGTGGGTTTCCTCCGGGTGCTCTGGTTTCCTCCCACAGTCCAAAGATGTGCAGATTAGGGTGGATTGGCCATGTTAAATTGTCCTCAGTGTCTGAAATTGCCCTTAAAATTGGGTGGGATTACTGGGTTATGGGGATAGTGTGGGGATGTGGGCTTGGGTAGGGTGCTATTTTCAAGAGCCAGTGCAGACTCGATGAGCCGAATGGCCTCCTTCGGCACTGTCAATTCTATGACATAAAGTTAGAACTAGTGACAAAAGCTTGGTCAAAAGATAGGTTTCAGGTGCAAAAGTAGGTAATACTGGACAATCGCAGCAGGTCTGACAGCATCTGTGGAGAAAGAAGGGAGCTAACATTTCAAGTTTGGATGATTCTTTTTCGAAGCTTTGTCAGCTTTTACAAAGAGGCATCCAGAATCCAACTGTCACCCTTCTCTCTTCACAGATGCTGTCAGACCTGCTGCGATTGTCCAGTATTTTGTGTTCCAGTATCCACAGTAATTTGTTTTTATTTAGGTTTTAAGGTGGCTCTTAAAGGAGACTGATAGAAAGTTGTAGAGATTTACGGAGGGATTTCCAGGGCTTAGTGCCTAGACCTGGGGTTGACAACCTTGTCTTGTCTGGAGACCTTTTTTTGAATAATTTGTCTAAAATAAAAATGATCTGGAGTTGCAAGACAAGGACTGGAATAAAGACGTTTTTATATCCATAGAGGAAAAAATGTTTGCCAAGAGTCTGACGACCATTATGCACTCAATAGTGCTGTAAAAAGTCATTTATTTTACCTTCTCTCTGACTTTTCAAATAATGAAATTTAAACTTGCGTATCATGTGATGAATCTATGAAATTGTCATACCTTAGAGTTTGCAGAAATATTATTAAACCTAGATTAAAATGCTTACAGAGCCAAAACAATTCTGTATGCTTTGTGAACAGGTGGTGCAGCTAATGGGAGGGACCAGATCTGTCTGAACAAAGGAGTTGCTGCCAGGGTTCTAAGCTGGGCAGAAGGTTTTCAGCTTGGTCCTAAAAAAAGTTTTTCTCTCCAAGGACTCAGCACCAAGGTAAGCAAGTAAAACCTGGTTGTTAACTTTATACATAGGTGGTATTTGCTTAATTGGAATATAGAGGCAGATTTCAGGAAGCAAGTTTAAGGTGTTGTACCTGTTGACTGTAACGCTATTTCTTTGTTGCTAACATGCTTAACTCTGTGTTCAAAATAACATTTATTTCATTTTAAAAGTTGTTTACTGGCCAGTGTTGTCACTCCTGGGGTGCAGTAACATTTCCTCACAGTTTTACCAAATGCAAATACTTGGGTTCTAGTCTGGGATCTTAACCAAAATTGAATTTCTGGTCAGGACCCAACAACAGGTTCTGCAAAAAAAGTTTCTAAACCTCAGTAGTAGGTAAAAACAGTTATGACTTAAATTTGGAATTTTCCTTTAGCTTTCTCAACATTTTCCATGAATCATCACAGCATTGTTTCTTTCACTTCTAGGTTCTGACAAAGGCTTTAAGCTTTACTAACTCACTGCACTGCATTATTTGAATACGTTGACTTTCAAAATGTTTAAATTCATTAAGGTAACATGTCTGTGCTGTGAATGGAACTTATATATATATAAAATTTACATTATATTCATATAACATATACAAAATATATATCGACTTTGCAGTTAAACCAGATGTTGGATTAATTAACATAATGATGACATGAATTGGTAGAAAGTCTTGTCCAGCTGCTGGGGGTGGGGGTGGGGGGGGGGGGGGGGGGGGGGGGGGGGGGATTGAATTGCACACACAGCCAAGCAGGCATAAGTCCCGAAATTAGTGTGCATATTTCTGTTTCAAAACACATTTGCAAAATAGGCTGACAGGAGCAGAAAAACCTGGTCACTAAATGTTACCACAACATTACCAATTGGTAATGTAACACCCTCAGAAGGGAGTCACAAATGAGTTGTTAAAGAGCCACACGTGGCTCCGGTGACACAGGTTGCTGACCGTAGCATTCAATTGTCGGGTGTTTGATTGTGTGTGTCTGTTGACTGCTCTCCGTGCTGTTAGCAAAGCCTCTGGGTGCTATTAGAGAAACAGAACAGAAGCATAGGTTGTAAGTAACAGAGCAGGCATTTCAAAAGTATTGTAAATGAAGTGTGACAAACTCTCATAATGACCTTGAATTGAGATTGGGAGTTTGGAGTTTGGGAATTATAATTCCATTAGGCATCAGGACCTCTGTGCATGTACCAGCCAGGAGAGGCTGCATGTGTGCAACTCATCCATTTTCACGTCTTCAGGCCGGGAATCAGCGCATGTACAGAGGGAAAAAGAAGTGAAATGGAGTGAAACTGGAGGATCAGATGACCTGAAGAGGAACACCAATGCAGAGACGGTGTCCAAGGGAGCAGGGCACGAGGAGGTAGGAAAAGGAAAAGGTCCCAAACAAAGAAGAAGATCCCAAACGAAGGGATGTGGCAGAAGTAGGTCCCAGAGGAAGGTCTCAGATACGGGACAAGGACAGAGATCAGAAACATATCCTCGTTAATAAAGTTGAGCAAAAGGAGGAGAGCAATGGGCTCCAATTTAACTCCCCATATCCTGCTCCTTGGGAACCTTCTCTGCAATGGCACTCCTCTTCAGGAACAGACTTGAAGTAAAGTGGAATCGATTGAAGTCCTGAAG
Organism: Scyliorhinus canicula; assembly: GCF_902713615.1. Taxonomy (NCBI): domain Eukaryota; kingdom Metazoa; phylum Chordata; class Chondrichthyes; order Carcharhiniformes; family Scyliorhinidae; genus Scyliorhinus; species Scyliorhinus canicula. The sequence goes on along the minus strand of NC_052157.1, from coordinate 43,859,633 downwards.
ATCTGAGAGGGTAGTTGAAGGTTGGTGATTCGGTTTTGCGGGCTGCGAAGGTGGAATATTGGAATAGTGGTGTCTTACTTGGCATGTCCAAAAGATCTCAAAGTGTGCTTGGAAAATGAAGCTCGAGTGTACTCAGAGATCCAGACAACATTGAAACCCTGGAATGGATTCTTGTTGAAGCCGTTTGAGTGATTGTGACTTTTGGCGAGAATTTCAAGGTGAGTTCTTTGATTGTGGAGACTGGAAAAACTAATGAGACTGGTTGGCTCATGGTGTGACAAATGTCTGGGTGGGCTGTTGAGAAATCCATAGAATCTGTCTTTTACTTTGGAGCCTTGTTGGGGTAAACCACCAAACTTGAAGAATCTCACAAGAACACACATTAATGTACATGGATACAAGCATAGAAGATAGGAGCAGGAGGAGGCCTTTTGGCCCTTCAAGCCTGCTCTGCCATTCATCACGATCATGGCTGATCATCCAACTCAATAGCCTAATCCTGCTTTCTCTCCATAGCCTTTTATCCCATTCTCCCCAAGTGCTATATCTAGCCTCCTCTTGAATATATTCAAAGTTTTAGCATCAATTACTTCCTGTGGTAATGAATTCCACAGGCTCATCACTCTTTGTGTGAAGAAATGTCTCCTTATCTCTCCGAAATGGATTACCCTGAATCCTCAGACTGTGACTGTGACCCCTGGTTCTGGATGCACCCATCATTGGTAACATCTTCCCTGCATCTAACCTGTCTAGTCCTGTTAGAATTTTGTAAGTCTCTATGAGATCCCCCCCTCATTCTTCTGAACTCCAGTGAGAACAATCCCAACCTAGTCAGTCTTTCCTCAGATGACAGTCCCTCCATCCCTGGAATCAGTCTGGTAAACCTTCGCTGCACTCCGCCAAGAGCAAGAAATCCAAGACCAGAACGGCACACAATACTCCAAGTGTGGCCTCACAAGACCCTGTACAATTGCAGCAACACATCCCTGCTTCTATACTCGAAACCTCTTGCAATGAAGACCAACATACCATTAACCTTCTTTACCGTCTGCTGCACCTGCATGCTTACCTTCAGCGAATGGTGCACAAGGACACCAAGGTCCCACTGCACACTCCCCTCTCCCAATTTACAACCATTCAGGTAGTAATCTGCCTTCCTGTTTTTGCTTCCAAAGTGAATAACCTCACACTTATCCAAATTATACTGCATCTGCCATTTATTTGCCTACTCGCCCAACCTGTCCAGATCTTGCTGTAGGATCCCTGCACCCTCATCACAATTCACCCTCCGACCTAATTTGGTATAATCTGCAAACTTTGTGATGTTACATTCTGTTCCCTCATCCAAACCATTAATATATATTGTGAATAGCTGGAGTCCCAGTACCAATCCCTGTGGTACCCCACTAGTTACTGCCTGCCAATTTGAAAAGGACCCATTAATCCCTACTCTTTCTTTCTTCTCTGCCAACCAGTTTCCCCCAATCCTATGCACTTTAATTTTGCACAATAATCTCTTATGCAGGACTTTGTCAAACGCTTTCTGAAAGTCCAAATATACCACATCAACTGGCTCCCCCTTGTCGACTGTACTGGTTACCTCTTCAAAGAATTCCAACAGATTTGTCAAGCATGATTTTCCCTTCATAAATCCATGCTGAATCTGACTGATCCTGCTACTGCTTTCTAAATGTTCCGCTATAAAGTCCTTGATAGTGGATTCAAGCATTTTCCCCACTACCGATGTTAGGCTTACTGGTCTATAATTCCCTGCTTTCTCTCTACTTCCCTTTTTGAATACCGGAGTGACGTGAGCTACCCTCCAATCTGCAGTGACAGTTCCAGAGTCTATAGAATCCCGGAAGATGACCACCAATGCATCCATTATTTCCAGAGCCACCTCCTTAAGCACTTTGGGATGCAGATTCTCAAGCCCTGGGGATTTATCCGCCTTCAATCCCGTCAGTTTTCCCAGCCCCATTTCTCTACAAATGTTGATCTCCCTCAGCTTTTCCCTCTCACTAAACCTTTCATTCTCCAACATTTCTGGGATCTGATATGTGTCCTCAATTGCTCAGCCATTTCTTTGTCCCTTATTATGCATTCCTCTGTTTCTGTCTGTTGGGGGCCTATATTTCTCTTTACCAATCTCTTTCTCTTCACATATCTGTAGAAACACTTAGTGTCAGTCTTTATGTTCCCTGCAAGCTTCCTTTCATACTGTACTTTCTTCTTAATCAATCCCTTCGTCTTTCTTTGCTGAATTCTAAACTGCTCCCAATCCTCAGACCTATTATTTTTCTTGGCCAATCTGTATGCTTCTTCCTTGTATTGAACACTATTTCTAATTTTGTAAGCCATGGATTGTCCCTCTTACCCCGTTTGCTTTTGTGCCAGACAGGAATGAACAGTTGCTGTAGTTTCTCCATGTGTCCCTTGAATGTTTGCCATTGTCTATCTACTGTCATCACTTTAAGTAACCCTCCCCAATCTATCAAGGCCAACTCATGCCTCATATTCTCATAGTTCCCTTTATTAAGATTCAGCACCCTAGTCTCCGAATCAACTACTTCACTCTCCATCTTGATAAAACATTCTCTCATGTTATGATCGCTCATTCCCAAGGGGTCACGTACAGCCAGATCGGCAATGATTCCCTTCTCGTTACACAGTACCCAGTCTAAGATGGCCCGCTCTCTAGTTGGTTCCTCCACATATTGGTCAAGAAAACCATCCCGTATACACTCCAGGAATTCCTCCTGTACGGCGTTGTGGCTAAGTTGATTTCCCCAATCTATGTGAAGATTAAAATCACCCATGATCACTGATATTCCCTTGCTACATGATCTCTAATTTATTGTTTAATGCCATTCCCAACCTTACTACTGCAGTTTGGGGGTCTATATATGACACCCACTAATGTTTTTTGTCCTTTGGTATTTCTCAACTCTACCCATACAGATTCCACATTTTCAGAGCCAGTATCCTTTCTCACTACTGTCTTGATTTCCTTGTTAACCAGCAGTGTCATGCCATCACCTTTTCTTTTATGCCTGTCCTTCCTAAATACTGAAAACCCTGGAACATTCAGTTCCCATCCCTGCTCACCCTGCAGCCATGTTTCCATAATCCCAATTATATCATACCCATTTATACCAATCTGCGCGATTAGTTCATCCACTTTATTGCACAGGCTCCGTGCATTAAAGCACAGAGCCTTTAAGTTTGTCTTTTTCACAATGTTTGTCTTGCTCCCAATATTTTTCTCTACTGCCCTGTTTGAATTTTGCCCTTGGTTTCTCCAACTATCACTTTTCTGATTCACTTTTCTACCTTTTGCTTTTGTCCTTGCTCCCTCTTTCTCTGACTCCTTGAATAGGTTCCCATCCCCCTGGCATATTAGTTCAAACCCTCCCCAACCCCTCCAGCAAATAGTTAGGACATCAGTTCCAGTCCTGCCCAGGTGTAACCCATCCAGTTTGTACAGGTCCCACCTCCCCCAGAACTGGTCCCAATGCCCCAGGAATCTGAAACCCTCCCCCTGACACCATCCCTTCAGCCACGTATTCGTCCTATATATCCTGTCATTTCTACTCTGACTAGCACGTGGCACTGGTAGTAATCCTGAGATCACTACCTTTGAGGTCTGATTTCTTAACTTCCTTCCTAGCTCCCTGTATTCTGCTTTTAGGACATCATCCCTTTTTTTAACCTATGTTGTTTGTACCAATGTGTACCACGATCACTGGCTGTTCACCCTCCCGCTCCAGAATGTCCTGCACCCGCTCCGAGACATCCTTGACCCTGGCACCAGGGAGGCAACATATCATCCTGGAGTCTTGTTTGTGGACACAGAAACGCCTGTCTATTCCCCTTCCAATTGAATCCCCTATAACTATTGCACTGTCACACTTATTACCCCTCCCCTCTGCAGCAGAACCAACCGTGGTGCCACGAGTTTCGCTGTTGCTGTTTTCCCCTGAGAGGCCATTCCCTTCAACAGTATCAAAAATGGTCTATCTGTTCTGCAGGGGAATGGCCACAGGAGATTCCTGCACTACCTTCCTCGCTCTCTTGCTCTGTCTGGTGGTCACCCTTTCCCTTCCTGCCTGCGGAGTCTGAGCCTGCAGTGTGACCACCTCTCTATAGATGCTATCCACGATGCTCCACAACTCGCGGATGCTCCACAGTGTCTCCAGCCGCCGCTCCAGCTCTGAAACTCGAGCTTCCAGGAGTTGTAACTGGATACACTTCCTGTACACATGCTGACCATGGGGACAGGGGCCTTTCAGCTGTCCTGCCATGATTTATTCCTTTAAATTAAACTTTTGAAATTAGACTTTAGAAAGACCATTTTGTGTCAGATTATAGCCAATCTCCCGTGTACTATTTAATTAGCTTCTATTTTTAAAAAAAAACTGAGTGGGCGCGATTCTCCGCTGCCTACGACGGGTCGGAGAATAGCGGGAGGGCCATCCCGATATTTTTCCCGACCTCCCGCTATTCTCCCCCCCTCCCCCCCCCCCCACGGCCGCCCCACGACACGAATCGCTGCTCGCCGTTTTTTACGGCGAGCAGCGATTCTCCCCAGGCCGATGGGCCGAGTTCCCAGGCCCTTACGGCCGTTTTCACGAACGCAAACGGGATGGCATGGGCCCGCGATCGGTGCCCACCGATCGCGGGCAGCAGGTCCGATACTCGCGCACTCTTTGTTCCTCCGCCGCCCCGCAGGATCAGTCCGCGGGGCGGCTGAGGGGCATGACGACCAGCGCATGCGCGGGTTTGACGCATATGCGTGATGATGTCATTCGCGCATGCGCGGGTTGGAGCCGTCCAACCCGCGCATGCGCGGCTGACGTCATCGTGCGCGTCAGCCGCCGTGATGCTTGGCGCACGGGCTTAGCGACGGTCGCTAAGCCCGCGATGCCGTTCTTCACGGGGCCGTGCTGCTAGCCCCGACCGGTGGGGGAGAATCGGGTCCCGGGAGAGGGCGCGGAGGCTGCCGTGAGACACGGCCAGTTTCACGGCAGCCTTTACGACTCTCCGCATTTACGGAGAATCGCGCCAGTATTTATCCCACTTAGAACATAGAACATAGAACAGTACAGCACAGAACAGGCCCTTCGGCCCTCAATGTTGTGCCGAGCCATGATCACCCTACTCAAACCCACGTATCCACCCTACACCTGTAACCCAACAACCCCCCCCCCTTAACCTTACTTTTATTAGGACACTACAGGCAATTTAGCATGGCCAATCCACCTAACCCGCACATCTTTGGACTGTGGGAGGAAACCGGAGCACACGGAGGAAACCCACGCACACAGGGGGAGGACGTGCAGACTCCACACAGACAGTGACCCAGCCGGGAATCGAACCTGGGACCCTGGAGCTGTGAAGCATTTATGCTAACCACCATGCTACCCTGCTGCCATCTGACAACAAATTAAAAATAGCTATTTAATTGAAATTAAAATAGTTTTTAATTGAAATTAAAATAGTTATTTAAATCAACTTAATAATAGTAATATAAATCAACCCAAAATAACAAAATAGTTATTTAAGTCAAATTTTAAAATTAGTAGCTCAAAATCAACTTAAAAGTAGTAATTCAAATCAAATAAAAACCAGTATTTAAATCAGTAATGTGATCAATGACACAGGTATACTTCATTATTTACTGGATTTGGGGAGGTTAAGGTGTTCTGCCATGTTCCTCACACCGACACATCAGTTCTGCCAATTTTTAACAAAATTTTAGATGGTTGTCATTTCAGTCTATGCCAAAGTGTTACAACAGCTGAAATGACTTGAAGCAAACAATATCATTGAGCAAATAATGCAGTGCTGTGGATATCAAAACTAATCATTGTATAATGCAAAAACGACAAACTTAGAATAGATATCAACCTTCAGCTGGTCAACAAAGCAACCTTTCCATACAAGTATCCACTTTGTATGATCCTAGAACTATTAGTACCACTTCATGACTCCACAGTCTTCATAAAGCTCAACATTTGATGAACTATCTTCAGATACCACTGGTGGAGCAAAGCTGCTGCCTTACAGTTCGTTCTACTCACAAAAGTATGTTTCAATAAGGCAGAATGCTCTATCTGCTATGGTCAGCACCTAGTGTCTTCCAGAATTTTGTTTCTTCAGTTTTGTCTGAGGCTGATGGGACACTCGACCTACTTGTTGACATCGTTGTCCATGGAAGAGACAAAGCAATTAACAGTTACCAGAATTGTTAACTCAACTCAAACTTTAAATAATGCTCAACAAGGGCAAAGGCATATCTGCTGCTGCCCTACACACAACAAAGGCAAAGCTTTCGTGCGTGAAAGAGTTGGCATTGTTCCTCAGTACTACCAACTTTTATCAATGAAGTATTCCTCAGTATGCAAGGATCATGCAGTCTCCTCGATAGGTACTGAACAACGGGAATGAACAATCACACAGCAAACATTGGCACATTCAAGGTGAAGACAGCATATCTTCCAGTCTTCACCACAACAACCCAATTACAGAAACGTATGTCACAACAGATACGTCAGGTGTGATTGCAGCTGTACTCTCAGAGCACACTGAAGACAGAGAATGACTAATTGCTTAGGCATCACACCCGCTGTCAGAAACTGAACACAAATACTCTACTGGAGAGCGGAAAACACTAGCCTGCATCGATGATTGTGAACATTCATAGAATCGCAGATTCCCCATAGTGCAGAAGGAGGCCTTTGGCACATGGAGTCTGCACAAACCTTACAAATGAGCACCCTGCCTAGGCCCACTGCCCCACCCTAATGCTGTAGCACCATGTAACTTTGGACACAAACGGGTAATTTAGCATGCCCAATCCACCTGCACATCTTTGGACCATGGGAGGAAACCGGAGCACCCGGAGGAAACCCAAGCAGACACAGGGAGAACACAGTCACCCAAGACCAGAATTGAACCCGGGTCCCTGGCGCTGTGAGGCAGCAGTGCTAACCACTATGCCACCGTGCCACATTGGCACAAGTATCTCTCCATGTTCAATCTCTGCGCTGATCAAGATGTACTGACTACATTGTTAGCTACCTTAGAATCTGGTCATCAATCTCTATACACCTACAGCTGGTCAAAACATCTTCATCGGTACAACTTCAAAGTTGAGTATCTTGCAGGTTCACGCAATTGAGTAGCTGACATGCTTATCTGTACTACTATCGCACGTAGCATTAGTGATAGTGAAGTGACATGTGACATTGAAGATTATGTGAAAGTGATGATTCCTCACTCAACCACAAATCTTACCACATGAGAGAAGTTGAAGGTAGAATTGCCAGAATACAGCGTACTGCAGCGTAAGCCAGTACCCTAAAACTGAGTGGTGGTGGGGGGGGGGGGGGGGGGGGGGGGTGTCCGCGAGTCTGGGGCGGGGGGACTGGACAGTCGGGGGAGGGTACAGACAGTCAGAAGGGTGGAAAGTTGACAGGGGCAGCTAGCCATGATGGCAAGGGTGGGAGGTGGTTCAGACAGTCAGGTAGTAAAGGGAGGGGGGCTGTCAATCAGCATGGTGAGGGAGACACAATTGAGGTGGATCTTGTGCCAAATCAGGTCAGGCCAGGTGGAGGTGTGGGGGCAAGAGGTCGGGTGGGACATGGACTTGCAGTTGGGGGTTGACGGGGTCCCAGAGGATGTGAGGAACAGTCCACAGGATGGTAATCAGAGGCTGGATCATTTGGCAGTTGTGGGCAGTCCCATCGGGGAATGTGGGGATAACTATTTCTGGGTAACTGTCAATGTGACTCAGCTGGAACCATCCAAAGCTTGCGATTTAAATCACATTTTATGATGGTTCCTTTTTCAGGGCAATTGCCTATCAGGAATTAGCGCTTCCTGGGATAGTGCCATGCAAACCTTACCTGGGGACGTCTGGGCTGAGTTTCCTGACGCATCTTTAGAGTTACCGTCCTCATTCTGTCCTTGAACTCAGAGGTTATGGCCCATAATTCTAATAGGATCAAAGCAGATCAAGCGGTTGTTCACTACCAATGCTTTCCTGGTGGATGATCGCACAATGTGGAACAAGAGGTTTCATATCGAGCAGATCAGGATATTTCTGGGATAATGATTATGAGGATGCATTTCATTTTCTGATGAACGATTGTGATGTTGATCATCTTCCTCATTGAGCTGATCAAGCAGAACCCCAACCTCAAGGTTGTTGTTATCAGCTCCATCATCAACAATCTTCATATCTCAAAGACTGATCCCATACTTGGAGAAATGAAACATGCTGACGTCTTAGAAATGGGACAGTGCATGTATATTTGTTGGTAGCATGGTTTAATTTCAAATACGGTATTTTAGTTTTACAAGGGATAGAAGATGTAGAACACAGAACATACAGTGCAGAAAGAGGCCATTCGGCCCATCGAGTCTGCACCGCCCTCACTTCCACCCATCCCCATAAACCAATGACCCCTCCTAACCATTTTTTTGTGGTCACTAAGGGCAATTTATCATGGCCAATCCACCTAACCTGCACGTCTTTCAACTGTGAGAGGAAACCGGAGCACCCGGAGGAAACCCACGCAGACACGGGGAGAACGTGCAGACTCCACACAGACAGTGACCCAGCAGGGAATCGAACCTGGGACCCTGGCGCTGTGAAGCCACAGTGCTAATCACTTGTGCTACCGTGCTGCCCTGGTAATACTCAACTGTTCAATTGTTTGGTGTTTGTGTGTGTCTGTTGACTGTTCTTTCTCCTGTTAGTCAAGCCTGCGGGTGCGGTTAGGAAAACAGCAACTGCACAGATGCAAGATGCTACAGCAATGAGATCAAATGTTTTAAAAGTATTGGAAATATAATTCCTGTTCAGCCATAAAAATTGGTGTCATATCTGCATATCGTGGCGCAGCAATATTGTCACTGGACTAATAATCCAGAGACCCAGGGTAATACTCTGGGAACCCAGGTTCAAATTGCCCCACAGTAGATTGTGAGATAAAAATGTAATGATGACCTTAAAAATCCATCTGGTCCTTTAGGGAAGGAAATCTTCCAATCTTACCTGGCCTAGTGTACACTTGACACCCGACCCACAGCAATGCAGTTGATTCTGGGCGGCACAAGGGCACAGTGGTTAGCACTGCTGCTTCACAGCAGCGAGGACCCGGGTTCAATCCCAGCCCCAGGTCACTAGCCGGTGGAGTTTGCACATTCTCCACGTTTGTGCTAGGGTCTGGCCCCCACAACCCAAAGATGTGCAGCGTAGTTGAATTGGCCACGCTAATTGCCCCTTAATTGGAGAAAACAAAAATTGCATACCTTTGAATAAACAAAACAATGCAGTTGACTCTTAAATGGCCCAGCAAGCCGTCCAGTTCGCTGGCACGTCAGGATGGGCAACAAATGCTGGTCTAGCCAATGACGCCCACATCCCCTAAATTATTATTTTTTTAATCCTCAAGGCACAAAACATAATAGTGAATGGTAAGAGGAAAATTGGGGATCCACTAATATTGGAAAAAACACAAATAACTTGTTGTAGGGCTGGAGGAAGTTACTGTGCAAAGGTGTAGCGATGCCAAGGAGGGATTAGGAAACAAGAATGCCGATTTTAAAATCGAGGTGTTGCCAGGCCAGATGTCAGTGTAAAGCAATGAGCACCAAATGGGCCATAAATACTGTAGCTTGTTAACTGCCCATGTAAACAAACTAAACCAATTTTCACTTCAGTCTAACATATGCACATACTTCCTGCTGTGTGCCACTAATGTTCACACCTTTGCAACAGAGTTATGCATTGTTCTTTGCACGTCGTAGCGCCCCGTCTGTATACACAGCATATCACCTGGGTTATTCTGAGAATTGCCATGGGTTTTGCTATTAATATATTCAAAATCTGCACGCTTCCTGCCATCACACTGCACTTCCTAGTCACACTTCTAATAATAGGCAATTCTTTTCCACACACAATGCGTGTGGCTTCTAAATGGCTTGCAAATTTCTTTCAAGAAAAGATTAATTAAAGTCAAAAATTATCCATTCTACATTCCAGTTCGGATCAAGAGACACATCGTTTGACTTGGTGCAACGCCACACATCTGGTTAATGAGTTGCATGTTACAAATCCTGCACCTGTAGGCACTCCGAAACATCACACTTCCATCATCACGGTTCGATGATAGTTCAAAGTAAAAAAAAAAATTGCCAGCTCATAAATGCAGAGAAATAGGAAATGTATGATTCAAAAGTGGGAATACCACGAAGGCTAATAAAAGCAACTGATTTGAAGAACCAATGAAGTTTATTACTATCAATTACTATCTATCATTACCATCAATTCAACATCTGTCATTTGGCTAAAACATGAGGCACTGTGGCATCCTGGTTCCAATTGTTTTGGTGATGCAACATTTTGATGGTTGGCCATTCTTGGTTTTCATAGATGCGTTTCCAGCTGGCACACAATTGAACACACGACTTTCTGTTATTGAGTAAGTTGATAAAAGCTCGTTTTAGTAATTTCAAGTGATTCCAAAAAATAACTGAGAAGATCAAAGCTAGATTGTTCCTCTGAACCTTGCCAAAGTTCCTTCCCAATTGCAGTATCTAATCCACTCACTTAAAAGCTGATTGATTCAAACCATTTGTTGTGGAAAAAGAATTTCAGTGACTCAAGATATCTTTGTGCACTTAACTGTATAAATCACAATTTAAAGAAGGAGCTGATATTAACATCATATTTTTGGCTTGCTGCGCTCAAAGTATCTACACATTGTACACATCTACAAAGAGCGCAATTACAGTTTACAGTTACTTCATTAACTGTAAGCATTCTGGGGATGACCAAAATCTTGGCAGGCGCTATGTAAATGCAAGTTTTTTTAAACAATCAAAACCCTCTGAAGTTATGCTTCAATATTCCGACATAGCGGCAGACCTAATGCAGGTAAGTTTAATCTTCCGACTTTTGACCAAATATATCATCCGTAACTCGTTTGCTGTTTGTAAGAAAAGAAACCTGGGCCAGGATTCTCTGTCGGCCAACGGCAAAATCGGGAAAGGTGATTGAGCAGAGAATTGGTTTTGACACCGAAATCATGGCGGTCGCCGGTTTCATGACAAACCGCAATTCACCGGTACCTCGACAGCAGCGTCAACGTGTTCCACGCCGTATGTACAGTAAATGCCATTTACAGATCATTAGCGTGCCTGACCTGGTATTCTCTGGCTCTTCCGCGATTCTCCGCTTCCACCGAGGGATATTTCCGCGACAAGTTTCACCTGTGCTTTCAAAATTCTTGAAACAGGCACCGTGGCAGCTGAGGGAGAGAGAGGGGGTTCGGAAATTGTCCAACATCGCTATAGTGTGCTGACAGTTGAGTCGCTGGCCGCAGAGCTTCTGCCAAGGCCAGGGAGGCATAGCAGGGAGTGGCCAGGAGGTAGGCTGTGGGGTCGGGCTGGACGGGCATGGAACACCATTGCCGCAGCCTGCAAGACAGCCATTCAGCTGCACACGCCGCCAACTTCCCACCGTGCATTCAGTGCCACAGGTCGTATGGGTGTACCCCCAGGCCAGCCCCCAGGTGCTCTCCGGCCCCATTCAACCCATTAGCAGAATGCCAGGGTGGCAGGTGGCACAACCCTGCCCAAAGGGCATGCAGCTGGGGGCATCAGATCCCCTTGGAGACCCCCACAAGTGCAGTCTGGTCCCCGTTTGTGGGAACTAGTATGAAATGGCGCTCGCCCAAAGTCCCCAAGGCGAAGGGATTGAATCCCAAAGCCTCAGGTACCTCAGGAAGCTGCACATCAGAGGAAGGCTTACTGCCTCACTCTAATATGCAGATTTTCCAAAAAGTCATCCCGCCCATTGTGGGCTTAATTCACTTTGCAGCGTCTCGCGAGATTGCGATGAAACATGCGAGGCGTTGCAAGTCAGGTAGATCCCAGGGGTGGGGTCTCCTGACTACAATAACTGTGCTGCGCCACGGCGAGCTACTTTTACGGCGCAGCAATGCCGGAGGGGGGGGGGGGGGGGGGAGCAGGGGAGGAGGAAGGGGGTAAGGGTGCAGTCATGTCCTGGGGGGTAGGGGGGGAGGGGCCAGGGGGGGGGGGGTTTCCACGGGGGCGACATGCCAGGACGGTGGCGAAGACATGCTTGCAAGTTGAGGTCATGCTGATGGGCAAAGGCCACTGGTGCCGCCATCCCGCGCGGCCACATGCCTTGACCTTTGGTGCACCCAGCCACACCCCCCCCCCCACCCAGGAGTCACAACACCCAGGCCCCGTAAGGAAATGGCCAGCCCACGGTGGGGCAATGAGGAGGGGCGGGGTAAACTGGGCGGTGGACGGAGACTGTGGGCAGGGGTCAGGTGCCTGCGTGTCTGCAGCGAGACCAGGCAACCGGGGCACACATGTATCCCATGGCACCTGGCTGTCGAGGTGTGAAAGTGCCATCGTTAAACATGTTGTATCTCCTCACCCCACACTCCTGCAGATCGTAATGTTTGGGTACCAGCCAGCGATTTTGCCGCCGTGGCGGGAGCCACTGCCCTGCGGGTGGCCCTTCGGCAGCGTTGACGCAGGCGGCTCAGAGCAGCTGCGGCAGCGGTGGCTGCAGCAGAGGGAGTGGCTGCAGAGGGCCCCGTGCCAGCCGCTCAGGCTGCAGGCCCACCTGCCCGACAGGTGCAGGAGGAGGCGGGAGGGGGACGATGACCACCACATCGTCGGGGATGCACAGGACGATGATTCTGATCTTGATGAGGCACAGGGGGAGGAGGAGGAGCAGGTGGTGGTGCCAAGGCGCCGGAGGCGCCCCATGAGGCCTCGAGTGTACCGTCACCGCATGTCGTTCGAGGACCTTCCGGACAGGGCATGCAGGAAGAGACTCCGAATGAGTAGGGAGCCCATCGCACATATATGCCACTTCATGGCACACCTGGCACCACCTGGAACGGGGGGAGGACATGCTATCCCGGTGACCGTCAAGATAACGGTAGTCCTCAACTTCTACGCAATGGGGTCATTCCAGGTGCCGAGCGGGTACCTGTCCGGTATCTTACAGGCATCGGTACACCGGTGCATCCGAGCAGTAACTGACGCCCTGTATGCCATCGCCAACCGATATACATCCAGTTTCCAGAGGACAGCGCACACCAGGATGCCCGGGCAACGGGATTCGCCTCCATGGCCAGGGTACCGATGGTCCAGGGGGTGATTGATGGGGTGCACGTCGCCATGCATCCACCATCGGAGAACTGGGACATGTTCATGAACAGAAAGGGGACCTACTCCATGAACATTCAGGTGGTCTGCCACCACCGCATGCAGATCATACACGTGTGCGCCCAGTACCCCGGCAGTGTGCATGATGCCTTTATACTGGTGCAATCTTACATCCCAGCCATGTGCGAGGGACACCCCCCCCCCCCCCCCCCCCCCCCCCCCCAGCTGAGAGGCTGGTTGCTGGGCGACAGGTGATACCCGTTGTGGTCGTGGCTGATAACGCCTATACAAAGGCCACAGACCAACGCGGAGACCCGCTAAAATGAGGCCCATGCAGCAACCAGGGGTGTTGTGGAGAGGTGCTTTGGCCTCTTGAAGATGCACTTCAGCTGCCTGGACCGCTCTGGAGGGGCCCTCCAGTACCATTCAGAGAGGGTGGGCCGCACAGTTGTTGTCTGCTGCGTGCAGCACAACATTGCCCGGCAGAGGGGCGATGTCATGGAGGAGGAGGCACAGGGGGTGCCCGATGAGGGCGACGCATCTGTACATGAGAAGGAGGAAGCGAATGGGGAGGGGGGTGGCAAGACACGACATGGGGGCTGGATATGGCCGGGAGGCTGCACAACGCCACCGGCTTGGCGAGCGAGCACGCGAGGCGTTGATCGCCGCATGTTTTACCAACTAGGGGGAGGGCATCACTGAGCAAGGCACTTGCACCATCGTTCCGCCCAAACATACCACCCAGCACTCCCCCCACCCCTCCCCCCCACCCCCCACCCTCCCGCAGCATCCACCAACCCTAGCTCCCACACCACCACTTTCACAGCACCTTACACCTGCGGCACAACGGGATGGTCTCACACAATTGCTTGTGTAAGCGACTGTGATCAGTGCCATGTTGAATGATGACAACCCGCTCTGCGATGAGCTGTGAGCTCTAAATCGTTAGACAATGTCTGACTCATGGCCACAGCTAAACCCTCCACCTCGGTAGTCCCTCTATGCGTCACGGACACTCCATCACTTGGCCATGTGGGGTAGCTGGCGTCGGTGTTCCGAGGACGACGGAGGGTTGGGGGGGGGGGGGGGGGACACACCTGGCCTCACCGTTGCACCAAACCTTGACCCCAGCGCCACTCAGACCCCTTCACGACCCCTCAGGCACCGGACATAGCACAGAGGCATCTAGGTTTGGTGTAACAGTGACTTTAATCGTGACATTCACATACAAGTGCCCTAGCCCCTATAACTAAGGTGTGCCCTGCACCCATGCCAACTTATTACGTGTCTAACTTCTTTGCCTTACGAGCCCTACCACTATGCCTTGGTGTTTCCCCAGACGGTACAGCAGGGGTGGAGACGGACTGCTGAGACTCCTGTCCTGAGACGTGGCTCCCCGTCGGCGCACGTTTCCTGGGGCGGCCCGGCTTGGATGGGCCAGGCTGCTATGCGGGCGAGCTGGGTGGTGTGGTGCCACCCTGTTCTGCCCGCTGCCCACCAGATGCACCAGGGATGGTATGAGGGGAGTCCGGGTGTTCCGGGACCTCCCTTTCTGGAATCACCGGGACGGGCCCCAGAACCTCCTCCTCCGTCGGGGAGCCCGGTGGCCCCCGGGCCTCACTATGGGACGGTGGTGCGAGCGGAGACAAGCGCTATGGCACCACCGACACCTGCCGCTGCCAGTCCTGGAGGCCGGCTGCGGCATCGACCAGGGTCTGAACGTTTGCAGCGATGGAGCTCAGGGTGTGCGCCATCCCTGTCAGGGACTGTGCAACCTCCCTCTGGGCTTGTGCAACGCCATCCAGCACGTGCGCAAGGCCGCCGATGCTCTCAGTGATGGCCTGCTGAGACTTGGCCAGACCCCGGAGCGCGGCGGCAATGTCCAGCTGGCTCTGGGGCATGGCTGCCTGTGAGAGGGCAGCCCTCTCCTGGGCCATGGATGACGCGTGCACATGGAGCCCCACGCCTTGCAGAACCTGACCCATGGCTGAAACCGTTGCCCCCATTGCCTCCACCGCGGACGCCACCCGTGTGGTGTCGGCCTGGGTGGCAGCCATGACTAGTCCCTGCTCCTGGACATGGATGGACTCCTCCAACTGTGTCTGCAGATGCTGGAAGGCAGCTGTCATCCCGTTTCCAAACACATCGGGTCTGAGGGTGGGTTTGATAAGTCCAGGAACCCGGGAACCATTTGGGCGGCAGCTGGGTGCTGAGCCTGGCTTGCCCTCCAACCGTCCAGCCTCTTGGCTGCTCCTACCTCCACTTGCTGTACCAGTTCGGCTGTGTGGTGCACACCAGTCCCAGAAGGGGACTGTGGTGTCCCAGAAGCCTCATCACTAATGTGCCCAACCAAGGTGAGTGTACCTGCGATGGTGGAGGGTGTGGGCGACAGCAGTGACGCAAGGCCCATGTCTGCATCGGACCCCAGGTCTAGGGTCTCCTGGGTCGAGCCTTGGACCGATGGATGTTGCCCCCGGCCCATGTGAGGTGCCATGTCTGGTCTGTCCATCATCTGTCTGGCGGCCCTCTGTGCGTCACTGTCCAGAGTCCCCGTCCTCTGTCCGTCACTATCCTGTCTCCATCCTCTCTTCGTCTGTCTCATGGCCGTCAGTGTCGTCTGTGTCTGTCCTCTGTGCGTCCGCTTCTTCTGCCCTGGCCTCGGATAAGGGCCCTCCTGTCCTTCTTCCTTCCCGTTCCTGTCGTGCATCCCTGTGGGTGGATGAACTTGGACCTGAACGGCAGGAGCTTATCCGAGACATTCCGGGACGATTGGTTGCTGGCCCTGGAATACGCAATAAAGCATGTATCGTCAGACACGCGGAGTCAGGCATTAGGGGGTGGAGGAGGCAGTGTGAAGGGGTGAAGAGTGAGGGGGGGTTTAGGGGGTGGAGGGGACAGTGTGAGGGGGTGGAGTGTGAGGGGGGTTAGGTGGTGGAGGGGGCAGTGTGAGGGAGTGCAGTGTGAGGGGGTTAGGGGGGTGGAGGAGGCAGTGTGAAGGAGTCGAGAGTGAGGGGGGTTTAGGGGGTGGAGGGGGCAGTGTGAGGGAGTGCAGTGTGAGGGGGGGTGGGGGAAGTGAGGGGCTGAGGGAGTGTAACCAGGCAGGGGAGTCTCACTTGGTACTGCGACTCCGATCTGGCATGGCGTTACCTCCCGGGTGGCGGCTCCCCCAGCGAGGTCCAGAGCCTTCTGCTCATGGACAGTGAGGGGGTGCAGCACAGATTATCCCCCTCCGGTTCTTCCACGTTCACGATGGTTGTGGGCTGTCTTGTCCTGGGGGTGGGGGGGAAGCATCAGAGTTAGGCGGTCAGCAGCAAGGCGTGCAGATGGTGGCAACATTATGATTTGGGGGGGGGGGGGGGGGCACTGGGCACCACGCCATGGCAGCTCACAAGGGTGTGTGGTGCCCATGTTTGTCAGGTGCAATGTGGTGCCCCCGCCCTCCTGCGTGTGGTGGGGGGAGCGCGAGGGGTGGGGTGTGGCCCGGGGGAACTCACAGGGTACTTAGCCTGGCAGCCCCCGTGAGGTCGTGGAGCTTCTTGCAGCACTGGTCTCCAGAGCGGGGGGGGTGTGTGCCCCACAGCGCTGATGGTGATGCCCACTTCATGCCAGCTACGCTTCACTGTGTTCGCCAGGTACCGGTGGCCACGTCTTGGGCACAGGATCGCCCTGCGCTCTTCAACTGCGTCCAGCAATGCCTCCAGGTCATTGTCCCGGAACCTGGGAGTGGCACGGCGGGGCTCAGCCATCTCTCTCTGCTGGGGCCTGTGCGTGGGTCGCGCACATTAAATGACGCAGTGCGACATGTCCCACCATTTTTAACAGTGTTGAAATGCTCTCCCAACCTCCCTGAAATGAATGGTCTAGTTAAATTCAGTTGAATTACCAATTTGTTACAGCTTTATCTCGCATTGCAAGCTGTGAGAAACTTCGGTTCTCTGCCCCACTGTACCTCCATGCCTTAGTGCACTGCAGGTGGCGAGCTCTGTAGCTTGAACTCCTCCAAGTGCTGGTTTAAAATCGGATCCTTCCTTTGAATTGTTGCCCCAAAACCCTTACCAGTTCCGATGCCTGATACAATTTCTGACCTTCTGTTAATCTGCTAGATCGATTGATTTGTTGAAGCGGCTCAATTCTTCTACATCAACAGTCACACTTCGGCCTTTTCTCTTCCTTTTGAAAAATGTTTTTTTTTTGATTTGTTCCTCGTCGCCAGTTTTCCTTTTGTACCCTATTATATCTTTGGACTAACAGTACAAAAGAAATAGATTGCTGATGCACCTGGATTGAATGCAAGATCAACAAAGGTTTATTAAACTGCTCTTCACTGGACAAGGGTTGGTACTAGACTAAGGGCAAAAGTCTGCGAAGTAGTCGATGATGTCATGCATGTCACATGACTCCTTTTGTAAAGAGATATTGCACGCAACCACCATAACCCACATTTATAACACTAGCCATGGCTTTGTTTTGCCTAGTTTCCATGTGCGTTTGTCAGTCTACTGGCCCATCCCTTCTTACTGTGCCCACCCCAGTCCAATGTTGATATCTCCACCTCATAGCCCTGAAATGGCATAACAATGAAGATGGAATACATCAGATGTGTGTTCTCTATTTGAACGATTTTATACCTTATGGCCAAATGGTGTGTCTGCATTTGCGTGAGTTCCAAGGCTAGGGCTGGGCATGAGGGGACAATGAGAGGTCTCCATAAGAAGGTATGTTCAGAAGTGGCAGGCAGGTATCAGAATATAATGCTCTTGAAGTGTTCGAGGTCCAATAAAAGGTCAGCTGAACTGCAGCCCCGCATCCCACACAGTGTTAAGGATGTCCATGTCCAGAGGATATTTTTTAACACTGAGGACTGAGTATGCTGAAGAGGTACCAATACTTATCTTGCATGAACGACTGGCTGAGCGCTAAAACCGCTCTCCGCAATCACAATCGGCCTCCAAATACTCAGTGAAGATTTAGCACCTGAGGCACCTTGTCAGAATGGAGCATACTGCTATGAGTACAGTGAGGATTGCAGTGGAATGTTGGCGATATGCTTCAGAAGGTAGCACCATCTCAGCAGTGCTCATAAAATACCCTTTTGCACTTATTATATCACATTACAGAAAGGCCACATGCTCCTGAGGCTGCCAGACCTTCCTAGGATGAGGTCACATGATGCTAGAGTCTAACTACTTATTTAGAGATTGAAATGTAGTGCCAACGCCTCCCATAAGCCCTGAATGCCCCACCCACCGCAAACGTTTTCATACTTTCTTTTTCAACTACGTCTTTGCTTCTACTTGGAAAACGGTAGCACTAAGGTTCTATCGTCACACTAGCTTCAACTCTCCCCTTGTGGCTGTAGAAATCCCTCCGATCATGCTAGAGGAAGATCATGTTCAAAATTCTCTCCTTCCAATCTCTCTCCATTCTCCCCCTCTAATCCTTGATCCCATTGTCATAGTCGTGGATATCCCTGTCCTGCCCCTGAACCCTTCGATGTTGATACCCCTATGTCCCATTTGGAGCTGACCTTTCCCCATCTTGGGAGCTATTGCTCCGAGACCTACAGCAACCAGCCCACACCCATCAAGACATCAATTTTATACCCCTAAATTGCCTCTTGCTAATCCACATGTTTCTGATGAGTAACCTGACTGTGGCTGTGCCATTTGCGGCCTAGTATGAAGCCAGAAACCCCCAGAACCCGTGTGTTCGAGGGAGGTGACCACACCATGCGTACATAGAACTGACGGGCCTTCTCCCTCCCTGGACTGGGACAAGGACAGTCATTTCAAGTTCAGCACTCTAAATTGCGACGTTTAGTCACAGGAGTGTCTATCCATTCTGGCATCTGACCCAAACTAGTTTTTGTGCTACTGCCCAGGGATGTCCATCCATTCTGGACCTGCGGACATTTCCCTCCCCCCTCTTCCCCAGCCTGCCTGCGCCCCCTCCCCCCACCTCCCCCCGCAGTCATGTGTCCGTGTGCAGCCTTCCCATCCTCCTCCCTGTCAAGCTTTTGCGCTACAACCCCTTCCGCCCACTTACCCCTGGTCTGGAATGGAGAGCAAGGTTTTGAAACCCCTTGCCCTCCCGCTGGTCTCGCCTACGCAGCCTGGCATGGAGTCGGAGTAGCCCTGAGCCCAATGGATTGAAAGGTAGAAAAAAATATCTCAAAGTCACGAATGGAGTGAAGCTCACCAAGTATACATCTCTTATATCCCATTGTGACACACGCCAGTCGAATTAGCCACCGGCATGGCCTGCTGATCTGGAGTGCCAGCGTGTATCTGGCGGTTTGGTTTCATAATGAGTATTCATGATATTTAAACCCATGCAAATGCAGTTCCCAGCAGGGTGTGGTGGGCTTCCCATCCCGCCACGAAAGTCGGGAATGGAGAATTGCTATCTATTGGTCATGCCTTCAAGTAAGTGATTTTTGGCCAAAGCTTCCATCCTGCCTGCCTTAACCCCCGCTGCAGGTCGGACCAGAAAATTCAACCCATTGTCACTCATTGTGCGGCCCAATCTTTATGGAAATTTCCCATCTTATTTTGATCAATGCTCAACTTGAAAGAAATGCGAATCTTCACTCAGGCTATTTTCCTGGAAATGGATAGAGGACGTAGAGCCCAGGGCCACTGAGCATGATCACCCCCAGCATAATCATTGAGTTGCCTCTCCAATTAAAATCCTTTCAGTTGCTCATCAGGATGATCCGTGAACCTACCTCCCACAGTATTTCTTGAAATCATTTTTATTGCCAGATAACACACGAAGGTGAAAAAAAAAGACAAACCAAGAAGGTAAAAAGAACATCATGTCCGATCTCTAGAAAGGAAGAACAAAGTATCAGATAACGCAAACTTCTTCCACATTTACAATTTGGAAATCTGATAGCCAAGTCAAACGTTAGAAAAATCAAGGTGTGTATCCCCCACTCACAATTAATGTACTTGTTTCAAACCTTTAGCCTCAAAGGCTGCTATATTTAATTTGAAAATTAGCTGATTAAAAAGCCCGAAACCGTGAGTCATTCTTCATCTAAATAGCAGCCTGCTATTAATAATACTTTATCCCAATATGGAGACAGTGATTTTTTTGAGTTTAAATTAAAGTGACAATCTGTATTTAATTCCTTTGAAGGACACATTATAAACGTCTGCATTGGCTCTCGCTCCCTCTTGTACATAACAATTAGAAGCAACTCCCATTTATTCCAAATTGGTTCATACATTTGCAATAGGGTATTCTTGGCAATTAGCATGCTATGGTTCTGAATTTCAGGGCCAGTGAATTCACAGGTCTGAATTTTCACCCCTGGGTTGGGAGCACAGAGTCGGGAGCATTCCCAACTCTGCGAACTCAGCTCCTGTAAAACTTCCGCAGCGTTCCAATTTGCAGCAAAGGGTGGGATTTGGTGGTGGGGTTTAATGGGAGCTGTGCCCGCCGACCCTGGAAAAATTTTGTAGGTGCCAGCGGGGCTGCTGGGTGCAGGGGTGGGTTGCAAAACAACAAATTAAACAAAAGAAACATCCCCCCCCCATATCAACTCCACACAATCCATGGCCTGTATATCCTCCATGACAATCTTTGCCCCCACCTACCCCAAGGCGACTCACATCCTCCATATCAAACTGGGTTCCTCCTCCTACCTTCAATGGCCCTTAATAGACTCTATGCCAACTTAGTTCCAACTCATTCAAACCCATGCCCCCACCAATCACCCTTACTCTCTCCATGCCCACTCACCCCATATCTACCTTGGGCATATCTCAGAACCCATGGTGAGAGGAAATAAAAGAAAGTTCTGAGGGTCTATTAATGAATTCACCATTTAAAAAGGAATCCATTCACTACATTTAAATTCCTTCAACCATTTGTATCCATAGTTCCACTTGAAGACTTCATAAGAACTTGGAGTTGTCAATCAAACTTAACTATCAAAATTATGGGTTATAAAATCAGTCATGCAGAACTAAATGATTACCCTCCGGCTTATTTAAACTGACAAAATGAAATAGCAAGCACTGATTTTTTTTAACACTGTCAATCTTTTGTCAAATATTTAAAGGACACCAGATTTAAATTCCTTCACAGCTTGTTAGCTGCCTTGACAGTTCCAATGAG
This sequence comes from Scyliorhinus canicula, assembly GCF_902713615.1. NCBI lineage: Eukaryota > Metazoa > Chordata > Chondrichthyes > Carcharhiniformes > Scyliorhinidae > Scyliorhinus > Scyliorhinus canicula. Next base: position 43,838,282 of record NC_052157.1, on the reverse strand, counting down.
ATTATCAATTTTTTATACACATTCATGTCTACTATTAACAATGCCTTCTCCTGCATGTTAGATGTGCAGTTGCCTCTGTGAACCATAGATATGCAAACTACAACCAGCATTGCTTTTCCCCCCCACTATGAAAATAGTGAGTGCTGGGTTTGGGGTGTGACTTCTAGATTTGGGCCTCGGGCCACTTGACTAAACTCGGCACCCTCACTGACTGAGACAAAATTTAGGCCACTGATTCCTTTCGCCTAGCTGTTATATTCCCAACAGCCAGTTGATGAAGGAAGAAACCAAAACCAGCCTTCACTTGGAATCAATTTATTCACAGAGTGAAAAATTAGAGGTATATATCCCCTGACTCCATTCAACTCATGCATCAGTACATATCTCTTTACTAACCATCTAACCAATGCCCTCCACCTGTATGTATTTAACCTCAATTGACACAATTAATATGCGTGAGGGAGGTATGCTGAAAGAGAACGTGGATTCCTTGACCTACACACTCCAATTTCCAAATGGGGTGCAAGAACAGAGACCGGGGCGGGGGGGGGGGGGGGGGGGGGGGGTTGTTAGGTTAAACCTTTATGAAACATGCATTAGGCCTCAGCTCAGAAGGATGTCAAGGCCTTTGTGGAGGAAGTTTGCTGTTATGGTACCAGGGATGAAGGTTTTTTTTTGTTTAGAGTAAAGAAAGTTCAGAGGCAAAGTAATAGAGCTTCAAAATCATGAAGCATTTAGATAAGAGTAAATAAAGAACCGTTGCGTCCAATGACAAAAGGACAAGTAACCACAGGACACTGATTTGAAGTGATTGGCGAAAGAAGAGGAAAGGTATTTTCTTATGTCATTGTGATCTTCAATGCACTGCCTGAAAGGCTGGGCAAAGCATAATCAATAGCAACATTCAAAAGAGAATTGAACAAATACTGGAAGGGAAAAATTATAGGGTTAAGAGGAAAGAACAGGGGAGGTGGGAGTGGCAACAAGGTAGTAATGCTATTTGAGTGAATAATCCAGAGGATCAATGCTCCAGAGATGTGAGTTCAAATCTAACCATGGCAGGTAGAAAATTTAAATCCAGTTAATTTTAAAAAAAGCTGGAATAAAACATTGATCTGAATAACGGTGACCATGTACACATCGGATCGTTGATTCACCGATAACTTTTAAGGAAGGAAATCTGCCATCCTTACCTGGCCTGGCCTACATATGACTCCAGGTCTCAGCAATTTTGCTGACTCGTAACTGCCCTCAGAAATGGCTGAGTAAGCCACTTAGGTGTATCAACATTTTACGCAAGAGTTAAAATGAGACTAGAACTGGACAGGCCATCTGGCATCAACTTGACCATTAGATGTGAAAATGACACACACTGCAAAGTTAATCCTGCCAATTCCTCTTCGCTAACAGCTGGGAACTTTGTGCCAAAATTGGGAAGTTTTCCCACTGCCTAGTCAAGTAATGGCCTAACAGAGTCATACTAACTAAATAACATCTTATATTCATGTTTAAAACCACTGTTATCATCTCTAAGCATGTACTGTCTAACCAGTAGGACAGACATACGAAAGGGGGTAGCATAATGGGATACATTTGGGAGGAGATACCTCTGGGTGTCCTCAAGTCTCATACCATCAGAAGAAACATGGGCAAGGAAACCATAGGTCGTGAGTGACCACCTACCATCCTCCCTCAACTGATGAATCAACACTCCCCCACTTTGAATACTAATTGGAGACTCAACAGAGGATAATAAGGTCACCGAATGGCTGTTTGAGGTTTTGGATGGATACATTCATTCCCTCTGCCATCAGTGCATGGTAGCAGCAGTATGCGCTATCTATCAGATGCAGTGCAGCAACTCGCCGCCAAGGCTCCTTCAACAACACCTTCCAAACCCGCAACCTCCATCACCTCAAAGAACAGAGGCAATAGGTGTAAGGAGGCACGGCCATCTGCAAGTTGTCCCTCACCAAACCACTCAGCATCATGATCTAGAAAAGCCTCACAATTCCTTTACTATCACTGGATCAAAATCCTGAAACTTCCTTCCTCACAGCACTGTGGGTGTCGACATCATATGGACTTCAGCGGTTTAAGAAGGCAGCTCGCCAACTGAATGGCCGAGGTTGCTTCTGGGGCTATATGGCCTACTGCTGCTCCAGTTTCATGTGTTCTCATGTTCATGGTGCCTATGCAGGCTGATTTGCGCATTAGTAACGCCACGTGTCATGAACTTGCCATTATATTTCCAGACAGATTTGGCCCTATATATCCATGCAGTCATAAATGTCTAGACATGCATGTGTCTCAGCACTTTGGGAGAACAATAGGTCCCTATTATTGCATCAGCTCTAAAACAGCACACAATTTAACAGGGTTAGATTATTCACACTGCAACCCATGTTCGAAGGAATGTGTGCAACTAACATATTTCAAATATAAATTGTAAATATCTGTGGCTCAGAGAAAGGAGTTGATGATCTCTTCATAAACCTTCGGGAATAGTTAAAATAACCAGTATGAACATTAAACTATATGTACGTTTTCCATACTGAAGGCATATACTTTAGTAAATCACCAAACAGTTGCCTAACATAACAACTCAGTGAAATTGTGCAAGGAAATAAAAAGCTCTAGAGAGCCAAAGTAAATGGTTGGCAGCATACAAGATTAGGTGGCAATGAATGGTTCTGGTTAGCAGTGACATCAAGGAAAACAAGGGAAAGGTTTATTGAAAAGACATGGTTATTCTAGTTGGTCGAGGAGGCCACAGAAGAGCAGGGCTGACCCTCTGAGAAATTAGTACGCACATACTCCGTACATGAGTACGGCCTCAACCGGGACCTTGGATTCAGGTCGCATTACATTTACCCCCCCACCATCTGGCCTGGGCTTGTGAAATCCCACCAACTGTCCTGGCTTGAGACAATTCACACCTCTTTAACCTGGGATTACCCCTCTCTCTGGATCTGTAAAGACTTAATGCCCGCATTCAAAGTATCATCTTGCATCTTTGATTTTGTCTTTATATATGTTACTGGAACCTACCTCTTCATTCACCTGAGGAAGGAGCAGTGCTCCGAAAGCTAGTGATTTGAAACAAACCTGTTGGACTTTAACCTGGTGTTGTAAGTCTTCCCTCTGAGAAATGGAATGAGACCATCACGAGATAAGCCCATTAGGGGAAAAGACTGGGCAATGGCGCCATGAGACACTTGTTTGGGAAAGTACCTTTAGTTTGTTTCACTGTAAATGGGCATTTTGGGATTGCGTGGGCACTGGAGCGGCTGCTAATTAATTCCATTACCTTATCAGAATTGTTTATGAGGGCAAATGAAGCGTTAAAAGAAGTAATCCCGAAGCTCGTTTCCAACAATATTTTTCCTTTAAACGTGAGCGAAAAAACAAGCTCAAGTTGAACCTACTCTTTCTGTTGCAAGTTTGATCCCTCCTCAGTGACACTGAGCAATATAATACACACTACCACCACATGTAGCCATTTGTCATATGTATTTTTTTTTTTTAATTGACGTGATTTAAAAATGTAATGTTCACCCGAGCTGGTGTTCCAACTTGCCACCTCATTTATTACCCACCACTATTGATCTTAAGGGAATTTTGCGAAACTACATTTCAATGCTATACGTTTCACCAATGCTTCCCCGAGTAGGTCTGGCCATTCCACTAAGCCTAGGAAATGGAAGGAGGGGTTCAATGTTCCCAATACTGGATTGGGAGAGGCACTCTGCCATTCTCATGGTGGACCCAAAACAGGAAACATTTCAGAGAGCCAATTAAACTTTATCTCAAAGATACTGTTCGACTTATTTGTATAGAAGTCCTAGACCTGGAAAGAAGCGAACTAAATTTAAGCGCCAGTTTGCAACTTCATGGACATTCATAGAACATAGAACATACAGTGCAGAAGGAGGCCATTCAGCCTGTAGAGTCTGCACAGACCCACTTATGTTTTATGTTCTCTGTATGTTCTATGTTGTATGTTAGGGGCTGATTTAGCACACTGGGTTAAATCGCTGGCTGTTAAAGCAGACCAAGGCAGGCCAGCAGCACGGTTCAATTCCCGTACCAGCCTCCCTGAACAGGCGCCGGAATGTGGCGACTGGGGGCTTTTCACAGTAACTTCATTGAAGCCTACTCGTGACAATAAACGATTCATTTCATTTGAGGCAAGGAAATCTGCCATCCCTATCCGGTCTGACCTACATTGCGAGTCCTGATCGTCAGCAAAGTGGCTCGTTCTTAACTGCCCCCTGAAAGAGTCTCGCAAGCCACTCAGCTCTATCAAACTGCTACAGAAATAACGCATTATGTGTCAACCCCAGCACATGGACTGCAGCACTCCAAGACAGCAGGCGGCTCACCACCACTTTCTCAAGGGCAATGTTTGGCAATAAATGCTAAGTCTACATCACATGAAATGATTTTAAATATGGAGAAGCATGTACAGCACAGGGGAAGCCATTTGGTCCACTGTATTTGGATCAGCTCTTTCCAAAAAATATTTTAAGGAATGTGGGCCTACCTCACCACACTGAGGAACTCATGTAGTGATGTCCTGGGAATGAGATGATCGATCTCCAACAACCACAGACACCTTCTATTGTGCTAGGTGTGAATCTAACCAGTGGAGAGTTTTTCACCTGATTCACATTGACGTTAGGTTTGCGAGGGCTCCCTAATGCCACATTCGGTCAAATGTTGCCTTTATGCCAAAGGCAGTCACTCTCACGTCAACTCCTGAATTCAGCACTTTTGCCCATGTTTGGACCAAGCCTGTAAGGAGGTCAGGAACTGAATGGTCTTGGCAGAAGCCGAACTGAGTGTCAGTGAGCAGGCTATTGTTGTCTAAGTACCGCTTGATAACACCGACCACAGGCGGCATGGTTGGGCAGTGGTTAGCACTGCTGCCTCACGGCACCGAAGTTCAATCTCGGCCCCGGGTCACTGCCCGTGTGGAGTTTTAACATTCTCCCCGTGTCTGCGTGCGTCTCACCCCCACAACCAAAGATGTGCAGGGTAGGTGGATTGGCCATGCTAAATTGCCCCTTAATTGCCCCTTAATTGGAAAAAAGAATTGGGTACTTTAAATTTATTAAACAAAACACTTTCATCACTTTTTTCGATGACTGAGAGGACGCTAATGAGGTGCTACAGTAGTTGGCCAGATTGGATTTGTATATTACTTTATGTGGACAGGATATTCCTGGGCACTCTCCCACATTATTGGGTAGATGCCAGTGGTGTAGCTGTATCGGAAACTTGACCAGCGGCACGGCAAGTTCAGGAGCACAGATCTTCAGTAGAATCATAGAATCATACAATTAATAGTGCAGAAGCAGACCATTTGGCCCTTCGAGTCTGCACCAGCCCTTGGAACGAGCACCCCACTTAAGCTCACGCCCCCACTCTATTCCCGTAACCACGCCTATCCTTTTTGGACACTAAAGGCAATTTAGTATGGCCAATCCACCTAATCTGCACATTTTTGGACTATGAAAGGAAACTGGAGCACCCAGAGGAAATATTGGCTCCTCTGCTAATTATATTAAATGTGTCCTCTGGGTATCTATCCTCCCACAGGTCAGTGGCAATGAATTTTCTCTACCCTATCAAAATCCTTCATAATTGCTAACACCTTTTTTACCAAATCCACACAAAACCTTCTCTCCCCAAAGGAAAACTATCCTAGCTTCTCTGATCTCTCCATGGGGATGAGGTTCCTCATCCCATAGCATTCCAGTTAATATTTGCACTGTCTGAAAGACTGTCACAGGAGGAGGTGGTGGCGTAGTGGTATTATCACTGGATTAGGAATCCAGAGCATAGGTTAATGCTCTTAGGGCCTGGATTCGAATCCCACCACGGTAGATGGTGAAATTTGAATTTAATAAAAATCTAGAATTAAAACGTCTAAAGATGAACCATTGTGGTTCACTAATCATCTGGTTCGCTAACGTCCTTTAGGGAAGCTGATCTACTGTTCTACCTAGTCTGGCCTACATGTGATTCCAGACCCATAGCAAAGTGGTTAACTCTTACCTGCTCTCTGAAACAGCCCAGCTGCCGGCATCCCACAAACGAATAAAAACAAAATCCAGTATAGTGTTCACTTCACTGTCAAAATCACGGAGTCTCAATCGTGGAACTCTCTCCGTAACAGTATTGTATATGTACCTACACCACATGGACTGCAATAGTTCAAGAAGGCAGTGTACCATCACCTTCTCAAGGACAATTGCCATAGAAACATACAAGTTAGGGGCAGATCGTTGGGTCCCTCAAGCCTGCTCCGTCATTCAACAAGGCTGATCTGACTGTAACTTCAGCCCTACATTTGTGCCTACCCCTGATAACCTTTCACCCCCTTGTTAATCAAGAATCTATCTTGCTGTGCCTTAAAAATATTCAAAGACTCTGTTTCCACTGCCTTTTGAGGAAGTGAGTTCCAAACATTCTATTAGGGATAGGCAATAAATGATGGCCTAATCACGGACGTCCACCTCCCATTAATGAATTGACAAAAAGTTTGGACACATTACTCAGGCTGAGACCTGAGCAATGATTTATAGCATAGCATCATTGCTTATTCATACCATAAATAATTTGAAGTTCCTAGCATTATCACCTTGCCCCACCACATTTAAAGATTTGAGTACGGAAATTTCCAGGTGTCAGTGTTCCTATACCCTCTTCCAACATTTTCTTCTCGTGAATATACTTTTTAAAAGGCCTAATGTTGAAAGAAATAAAACTTCAACTGAAAGCACGATGGAAATATGTTACACTTCCATAAAGCAGCAAATTGGACATGGTTTTGAATTTTTTACATTACCACACATCTGGTAGTAAATAGTAAAGCTAGAAAATGCTCTAATATACATTGCCAAACATTACAAAATATTGCTTCTGCCAGCAGAAAGTAAAACAATCAACTTCCTTAATGTGTTTTTCCAATGTATATTTCATGAACCAACAAGCACTACAAAGCCAACTGAATCATTCAACCTTGGCAGACTTTCATGAAAGAGAAGTGTCAGCCATGGCTCAGTGGCAGTGCTCTCGCCTCCAAGTCACAAAGTTGTGGTTTCAGCTGCCTGGGCTCAAAGTTCTGGAATTTCCTCGCCAAATCTCCCCGGCTCTCAACCTCGGTCCCCTCCTTCAGAGAAACCCTTTAAAACCACCCTCCTTGACCAAGCTGACCAAATATCGTTTAATGTGGCTCAGTGTCAAACTTCATCTGATAATAAAACACCCAAAGTGCTTCATAGGAAAATGATGTTAAAGGCGCAATATAAATGCACATCGTTACTGGAACCCTTCCTGCCTTCTATCTCTGCAGCATGGTATCACATTTTGATTAGCACTCCAATCAAGCACCTTGAGGAAGCCTTGTGGCACAGTGATAGCGTTCCTACCACAGGTACGGAAGCTCCGGTTAAAGTCCAACATCAGGGCTTGTTGGCCATGGAAGGAGCGTTCAAAACGTGGTTCAACAGGCTGACAATCAGCTCACCAGCTTCCACCACTTCCCTATTATTCCTCAAAGGGAAAAAAGTGTGTGAAGATACGCAGGTCCCGCTGCTGTCAATGGGATTTTCCATTGAATTCACCCCATGCCACCATGAAAACCATGGCGGGAAGCGCTGTTGGTGGGACCTGAAGATCCTGTTGGTGTGAACAGCCAGAAGATCTCTCTCATTTGTGAGTTTGACGAGGGGCTGCTTCACCAGCTGTGGCTCAGCCAGAAATTCATTTGGAGGGATCCAAACATGAATTGAGGGAAAGATGGGCACAGGGTTGGAAAGTGACAATATGTTCAAGGGCCTTCAGAGAAGAAAGGGTGCTTGGAAATGGGGTGGTAGTTCACAAGGACAAAGGTGTGAAGGGTTGGAATTTTGGGGAGTAGGTTGGAGTGGGGGTGGGGGTGGGGGTAGGGGGGGGGGGCAGGTTACGATACCGGAGAGGGACCATTAACAATGCCAGCTACATGTGAGTTAGAAAGGGAAGCTTGTTGATCGGCAGTTTAGTGAGAATGGGGTTGAGGGAGCAAGAGGCGGACCTCATGGAACAGATGAGCTAGGAGAATTGCATGATAGGAGATAGGAGAGAAACTAGAGAAAGATGCATAGAATTCCTACCATAGGATTCCTACAGAGGAGAAGGAGGCCATTTGGCCCAATGAGTCTGGCCCAACCCTCTGAAAGATCACCCTATCCTGGACCAGTCCCCTGCCCTATCCCCGTAACCCCACCTAACCTGAACATCATAGGACACTAAGGAGCCATTTAGCATGGCCAATCCACCTAACCTGCACATCTTTGAACTGTGGGAGGAAACCCACGCAGACACGGGGGAACGTGCAAACTCCACACAGACAGCCACTCAAAGCTGGAATCAAACCCGGGTCCCTGTCTCTGCGAGGCGGCAGTGCTAACCACTGTGCCATTGTGCAAATTTAGGGAAAGGGAAGGATTGTATAACTACTGTATGATATCTGTCGTGAAGAATATGGAGCCAAACCTATTTATCCATAAATCCTGCAGTGCACATGAAAATATATGCTACGTAGATGTGATTTCCATGGTACAATTGCAATTCGCTGTTCAAATGTTTATAATTTAATGAGGCGGTGTTTTCACAGTTTGCAGCCCAATCTGAAAACCCAATGAGATTGCTGTTTTTCAATGGCTCATCTTCTATGTTGCAGTATTTACCCTACATGTTATTTAGTAATTAGACCAACTCCAAATCTGTCTTTTAATTAAATAGTGTTAGGTATTTTAAGCAGATTTTTGCAAATATAGGGAAGCATAATATCTTTAGAGACAAATTTAGATGGATAGTCAAATCCCACATAATAGGACATCACCAGGAATAGGAGAAAAGAGCAAAGGAAATGAAGAAATAATGATCAGGTAGTACCAAACCGGGTTGTTCGAAGTCGCTGAATCTATCAAGAAGTCTTTGTGTCATGAGTGACAAAAAACGCCCCTTGCAAACATTCCGAATGTTGTTAAATATCCTCCTTCATGCTTGTAAAGGGCTGTAAACTGATAGTGTTGTCTTCAGAGAGAATTGATCCTTAAACTGTCAGCCCAGAGTGAAACGTAACACTGCCAGATATCTTAATCACCACCAATATCACAAGCAACATCTTTTGTTTGACAATCCATCAATTGGAACGAGGTTAGGAATTGATCTCACAGATTGTAGCACAATCCATTTAGCTTCTTGACTGTTTTTGGATTGAAGAATTCTTAAATGTAGAATAGGAAACACCTTTAGTGGAGCGGTTTCTGTGGGAAAAGTGTGCACAATCAGATGAGCGAGACAAGCTCCCGTCTGAACATATTTTGATCGTGCGAGGCTTCACCCTGCAATCTCTTCAAATTGTGCCTTTCTCTTTTGAACAGAAAGTGCCGAATGCAACCTGTAGGAACTTTCCTGAATAAAGGGGAAAGGTTCTTCTTGCCAGAATTACCCTCTGAATATGTGTTAAATTGGACAGGAACTATAAATAAAAATAATAGATAGATTGTTGGAGAACTAAGGTCAGGTCAAGGGGAGACAATGGTCAAAATATATCCATGAATATAAGGGGTGTCCTAGAACCATAGATCCACAGAAATGGCACAGAAGGGGGCCAATCGGCCCATCTTGACACTGCCAATTGTATATATGATCCTGACCGGCCTTGACAAGGTGGATGTTGAAAGGATGTTTCTTCTTGTGGGTCAGTCCAGAGCTAAGGGGCACTGTTTTAAAATTAGATTTGCCCTTCTCGGGCAAGTGATAAGAAGAATTTGTTTATTTCAGAGGGTTGTGCGACTCTGGAATGTTCTGCCTCAGAAGGCGGTGGTGGCAGGGTCACTGAATATTTTTAAGACGGAGGTAAATAGATTCTTGTTAGGCCAGGCAACCAAAGGTTCTCGGGGGTAAATGAAAAAGTGGAACTCGAAGCACAAACATCAGCTATGATCTTATTGAAAGGCAAAGCAGGCTCAAGGGGCTGAATGGCCTGCTTCTATTTCTTACATTCCTATTCGGAAAATTTTCAGTTTCGAGTTGCTAGCAACGATTTTCAGCAACCGAGAACGCTCATCGTAAATCCCAGCAGATGTGCGAGGCTTTCTGATTCGGAGTTAAAATTGTTGCTAACATCGTGCACAATACACCAAGGTTTTAATTATGCGGGTTGGAATTTAAACCAGGAGATGGGTGTCTAGCCTGTCGGGTGAGTGTTGGAAGGAACCCCACGTCATCTCCTTTGGTGCAGGCCCACCATTTTAAGTGCCAATGTTGGGTCCCTCAATCGGGCACTGAGTGCCTGTCAATAAGGGAGCCCACGATCCCCATGGGAAACTAACCTGACATAATTTAGCTTTCCGGCTCAAGTGCATGGGAAGTCACCTGCCCTTAGCCAGTTGAATACCAGTGATGGTGGAATGAGCCTCCTGTGGACATTAATTGTGCATGAAAGAACCTCAAAAGGCAGTGAGGCAGGAAGGCTATCCATGAGCTGTTTCACTCCAGATGTAATCAGGGCAGAAGTGGGAAGGTGGAGACTCTCACCTGATTAAATGCCACCTTCCCCCAAACCAGCGTGAGGGGAGAGCATTATATTCCTACCATGTTCTCCCAAGAATGAGTTTCTCCAATGCGAAGCGTAATAGAGTAAAATTACTCTTTATGCATAGTATTGTAATGATCAAAGTCCAAAATCTGAATAAATTTGTTGGGAGGGCCAATCTGAAATCTTTATTTAGTTAAGTAGAAACTATCTGAGCTATTTCAAAATGTACTTTTTCTATACAGCAAAAAAAGCACTGAAAATACAACGAGGGACTAAGGCCTCACCCTGCATATCTTTTTTGGAATATATAGAGAAATGCTCATTGCAATGTCTTAAAATTTAAAAACTAGACAAAGACATTTGAAATGGCTAAATCTATGTCTGTCTGTGAGCTCCAAACAAAAGAAACTACCTGGCAGTATCGGAACAACTTGCCCATTGGTATCCCTGGGGAGACACTAATGAGACCTTGTGGGCTGCAGAGGCCACATTCAAACAGTTCTACAAAAGTCAAGTGCATTTCACGACTTAGGCTCACCAACAGGATTCTGCTCATCTGTTAAGACAAAGGCCCCCCTCTCAATTCTTAATAGTTGAGACATTAAACAATCTTGGAGACCCAGACAAATGATGCATATCCTTTGTACAAGTGATGCATATCCTTTGTCACTGACAATGTGGCACAATGGGAGTCATGTGACATGGGCCTCTGCCTTGTGAAACCAGTAATATTGCCTTTCTGAACTGCAAAGGCCACGTGGATGGAGCTCTGGCCCAGGTTGGACACATGCCCTATCTACCCTGAATGCGTTAGAATTTTTGTACCATCGCCTGCAAGACTGATTCATTCCTACATGACTATCTCATCGTATAAAGTCTATACCACCAGTAAAATGAATTGTACAGAACTAGTTTTCATCCCGCTGACCTCCATGAAGAAATATCTCATTGGACTTTGCTTCTGGACTCTAGTCCCATGGGAACCAATATTCATTTCCTCTGTGGTCTCTGCACTGTGAAACATCTTTCTCTCTATCCCACCTATTAATGTATGGATACAAAGAGGAGGGCATTGCAAACCTTCTTTTCACATTTGGAGTGTGTACAAATAAACTAACCCTTTGTGTTCTTCCCATCTTGAGGTTGCTGTGGAGTTATTGATAGAAAATTGGGTTGCACCAAAACCGAGGGGGTGAGGGAATAAACCTCTGCTTATGAAGAGGGAAACAAATAAAAACACCTTGTTCTTTACCGATGGCAATGAGAGGAGACATTAGGTCTGTTTAAATAATCCCCCTCTGTAACAATATTGAATATGTAGCATGAATTGTATGTTAAAATGGGCACAGGGTTAAGCAGTTTGGGATTTACGACAAGAAACATACTTCTGCATCTTAAAGAGTTTATCCAGATTTATACAAGCATTTGTGGTCTCTTCTTGATTCTGTTTGACATTCTTTCCATCTTAGCGATGTCTAGTGAGTTGCCAATTCACTAATATTAGGACCGCCTGTTCACGTGTAGCTGCCATCTGTAGCTGACAATCCGACCCAGATTAATTTAACAGGTCAAAATTTGCAGAAAGGCCAATGACAGGGAACTACACTCACTTCCAGTGTGTACTGGGAAACCACAGATTTGGGCCCGAGTTCTCCGGCTGTCGGGATTCACTTTTCCCACTGGCAGTGCACCCCTGCCTGCGGGATTTGCGTCACCATGGGGTGGTTTCAATGGGAAATCCCATTGACAAGTGGCGGGAGGATAAAATTCACCGCCAGTGAATGGCGTACTGCTGAGAAACACGTGGCTGGAGGACCAGAGAATCCATCCCATGATGTCCATGATTCCCCATATATTATGTAGATCATAGATCATAAGAACATACAGTGCAGAAGGAGGCCATTTGGCCCATTGCGTCTGCACCGACCCACTTAAGCCCTCACTTCCAGCCTATCCCCATAACCCAATAACCCCTCCTCGCCTTTTTGGTCACTAAGGAGCAATTTATCATGGCCAATCCACCTAACCTGCACGTCTTTGGACTATGGGAGGAAACCGGAGCACCCGGAGGAAACCCACGCAGACACGGGGAGAACATGCAGACTCCGCACAGACAGTGACCCAGGGGAGAATCGAACCTGGGACATTGGTGCTGTGAAGCCACAGTGCTATCCACTTCAGCTACCGTGCTGCCCATGGACAGAGAACCATACACAATAGTGCCAATTTACCAGTGGAAAAGTAACATCCATTTTTCCATTGGCATAAATCAGCTGGTGAAGCTGATGGGCAAGCAATTGGAATTGTTGCATGTCAATTGATCCAAATGCTCTGTTTCTATGCGGTAAATCTTGGGTGCGATATAATGGTCATGTCATGCTCTAATGAGATCTCGCGAGACGTTGCGATCTGGATCTTGCTCCCACTAGGCGAGACCATGATGAAAATATGTAAGCGAGCAATTAGGAGTGGGAGCAAAGGCCTTATCTAGGAGACCTCGACAGGGTGCCGTTTAGCATTGGTCCACATAAATGTGGACCAGGCTTAACGGCACCAGGGGAGGTCCTGCCATACCAATGGAGGGCCCTGGGTGGTTGGACTCTGGGCAGGGTGGCACCCTTACCCTCCCATTGGCACACAGACACCTCACCACTGCCAGCCTGGCACATTGGCAACGTCACCTAAGCATCCTGTCAGTGTCACCCTGGCACCTCCAGGGTGCATGGGTGGCACTGCTAGGCTGGCAGGGTCACTGCCTGGGTGCCACGCTGGGAATTCCAAGGTGCATAGGTGTCAGGTTGCCCATGTGTCAGGTTTCGAGCTGAGGTAAGTGTGGCCTTGGTGGGGTGTTCCCAATCGAGGCCAAAAACAAACGGCAGAGACCCATTTGATGGCGGGGTTGTTCTTGGTGCTGAAGCCACACAAAACAAGACTCTTGACTTTTTGCGCATTAAGTTGCACCTCTTGTCACTCTTCTTACAAATATGCGTGAACTTGAGACACTGACCTTTTACTAGGAGAACGACATTATGCTATTGTTAAATGTTAAGAAAATCAGATGCATAAATTAGTCCACATTCACCCACAGAGAAACTAATTCATTATCACGGCCCCTGAGCTGCACAGAAATTAGGGAAATAACACTGGAGTAATTTCACAACTTTAACACTTTGACCTTGCAATCAAAAGCTTGTGGGTTCAAGCCCCACTTTGCTGGGTGAACTGAAAAAAATGTTCTTGCATGTGATAATGGACTGATCCGTGTTCTTTTAAAACCAGTTAGTAGTGCATTTAATAGAGAGCTAGTTCAGTCAGGGCATCTTTGTGGTGCTTGCCTGTCCATGGAATGAAACTATTAAGCTTGTCCACAAAGCAAGGTCTTCCCAATGCTTATTTACAGAAGGCTTATAGTTTAAATCTGGGATGCAGCTGAGATAACAGACGACTGCAATGCCCAGACACAGAATGAACTTAATGATCCGGCAGAAAACTCTGTCCCTATTCCACTCTAACAAATGCGTCCACTAGAAAAAACGGAGTGCTTTCGACTCCATCACACAAAATCTCTATTCTCTGACTGACATCGTACACTTCCTCAGTGTGTGTAGCAGTATCATTGGGTCAATACTGAACGAGTGGGAGCAGGGGGAAAGCGGTCAGTGACATGCATCGCTGAATTATTTTCCAAATAATGCACAACTTAATTCTCCAGTCTTCAACATTCCTTGCAAACGCTTCACTTTGTGACGTAAACTCAGGAATTGTACTAAAGTGAACAAACGCATAGCACCTCTGATTTTCTTACGTCAAACGTGTTGCATTCTCATTCCAGGGCCAAACATATTCTGGGCCTTGAGGAGGTTAGTTGTCTATTCTTAAAAGTTGGGAGATTTTCTAGGTAGATTTTTATTCTTGTTGGGGGGTTGGGGCTGCTAGGTTTTGACTGCAGATTTTTCACTTGCTATAATTATGGTAGTTCCCAGGCTGAAGGTGGCTCAAGAGGAAAGAGTGGGTTAAATAAGAAATGGAAGGGGGTGTCTCTTTATTCTTGTAATGGGCACCCTGCACCTGTCCATAACAAAACAGTTGTGTGCGCAGACTCAGCCATCTACTAACTGTAAAGGCCGAAGGGAAATGGCCATTGCAAGTCTGATTTCACCAAGGAGACAAAGGAAAAGTTACATCATCTGCTGCAAGCTAGTCTTTAGTCAAAATCCTCCATGAGCGTAATGTTCCCAATGAAGGTCACCAAAGCCTCAGATTCAATACACGTTGCCAGTAAATGCAAGAACCAATCCTCACAGTATAAAGTAGGTAATTTAAACACTGTTCATCAATGCAAATACTTCTTCATATTCCCTCAGAAAAGGCAGTAGTTCTGAAGTCCCATCTATCGTCCCAGTTATATGAATCTGTATCACCGCACACGGCGGGATTTTCCAAAACACCTTAGACCATGGTGGGACCGGAAGATCCCTCTGGCAGACAATGACGAGCTGCTTCCGACACCGGAATACAAACCACAGAGGGGGGATATCGGAAAATCCCACCCATAAGCTTTTTCACTTATATGTTGTGATGGACTCTAAGAAAAACAAAGAACAAAGAGAAGTACAGCACAGGAACAGGTCCTTCGGCCCTCCAAGCCTGCGCCGACCATGCTGCCTGTCGAACCTAAAACGTCTATACTTCCGGAGTCCGTCAGCGGGATTCTCCCGTACCCGGCGGGGCGGGGGGTCTTGGCGGGATGGAGTGGCGTGAACCACTCCGGCGTCGGGCCACCCCAAAGTTGCTGAATCCTCTGCACCTTCAGGGGCTAGGCCTGCCCTGGAGTGGTTTGCGCCCCGCCGGCTGGTGAAGGCCTTTGGCGCCACGCCAGCCAGGGCCGAAGTGACTCCGTCTGCTAGCGCAGGTCCACACATGTGCGGCACGTCAGCAGCTGCTGATGTCATCCCCGCGCATGCGCGGGGGGGGTTCACCTTTGCGCCAGCCATTGCGGAGGCCTACACGGCCGGCGCGTAGGAAAAGAGTGCCCCCACGGCACAGGCCTGCCCACGGATTGGTGGGCCCCGATCACGGGCCAGGCCACCGTGGGGCACCACCCGGGGCCAGATCGTCCCCGCCCCCCACAGGACCCCAGAGCCCGCCCGCGCTGCCAGGTCCCGCCAGTAAGGGACCTAGTCCAATTTACGCCGGCGGGACCTGCATAGAATGAGCGGGACTTTGGCCCATCGTGGATCGAAGAATCGCTGGGGGGGGGGCGCTGCTGTGCAATTCGGCGCAGTGCAATTCCCGCCCCAGCCAAATCTCCGGAGAATTCGGCGGGCGGCGGGGGCGGGATTCACGCCGCCCCCCGCCGATTCTCTGACCCCCTTCTGTACCCCCTCCAAAGCCTCCACATCCTTCTGCTAGTGTGGCGACCAGATTTGAAAACTATATTCCAACTTTGGCCCAACTAATAATAATAAATGCTTATTGTCACAAGTAAGCATCAATGAAGTTACTGTGAAAAGCCGGGTTCTATACAGCTGCTGCATGATTTACCAATTTTTGTACCCAATGCTCCGGCCAATGAAAGCAAGCATGCCGTATGCCTTCTTGACTACCTTCTCCACCTGAGTTGTCACTTTCAGTGACCTGTGGACCTGTACACCCAGTTGCCCTTGCCTGCCAATATGCTTAAGAGTTCTGCCATTTACTGTATATTTCCCACGTGTATTAGACCTTCCAAAATGCATTACCTCACATTTTCCCGGATTAAACACCATCTGCCATCTATCCACCCAAGTCTCCAACTGATCTATATCCTGCTGTATCCTCTGACAGTCCTCATCACTATCCGCAATTACACCAAACTTTGTGTCATCTGCAAACTTACTAATCAGACCAGTTACATTTTCCTGCAAATCATTTATATATACTGCAAACAGCAAAGGTCCCAGCACTGATCCCTGTGGAACACCACTGGTCACAGCTCTCCATTCAGAAAAGCATCCTCCCAACAGCTACCCCCTGACTTCTATGACGGAGCCATTTCTTTATCCATCTTGCCAGCTCACCTCTGATCCCATGTGACTTCACCTTGTGTACCAGTCTGCCATGAAGATACCTTGTCAAAGGCCTTACTGAAGTCCATGCAGACAACATCCACTGCCCTACCTTCATCAATCATCTTTGTCACTTCCTCAAAAAACTTGATCAAGCTAATGAGACATGACTTCCACTTAACAAAACTATGCTGCCTCTCGTTAATAGTGATGAGGACTGTTGGAAGATACAGCAGGATATAGATCAGTTGGAGACTTGGGTGGAGAAATGGCAGATGATGTAAAATGAGAGTAAATCCTGTCTCGAAGAATCATCTCCAATAATTCCCCTACCACTGATGTAAGGCTCACCAGCTTGTAATTTCCTGGATTATCCTTGCTACACTTCTTAAACAAAGGAACAATATTAGCTATTCTCCAGGCCACCTGTAGCCAGTGAGGATACAAAGATTTCTGTCAAGGTCCCAACAATTTCTTCCCTTACCTCCCTCAGGATTCTAGGGTAAATCCCATCTGGCCCTGGGACTCATCTAATATATTTCAAGACGCCCAACAACTCCTCTTTTTTGATCCCAATGTGACCCAGACTATCAGCACACCCTCCCCAGACTCATCATCTACCAAGTTCTTCTCTTTGGTGAATACTGATGCAAAGTACTCATTTGGTACCTTGGCCATTTCCTCTGGCTCCATGCATAGATTCCCTCCCTTGTCCTTCAGTCGGCCAACCCTTTCCCTGGTTACTCTCTTGTTCTTTATAGACATATAAAAAGCCTGAATCTTGTTTGCCAATGACTTTTCGTGACCCCTTTTAGCCCATCTGACTCCTTGCTCAGTTCCTTCTTACCTTCGTTATATTCCTCACGGGCTTTGTCTATTCCCAGCCTTCTAGCCCTTACAAATGCTTCCTTTTTCTTTGGCCTATGCTCACAATATCCCTCATTATCTAAGGTTCCCAAAACTTGACATACTGAATAATAATAATCATTATTAGTGTCACGAGTAGGTTTACATTAACACTGCAATTAAGTTACTGTAAAAATCCCCTTGTCTTCTCACTCCTGTTCGGGTACACTGAGGGTGAATTCAGAATTTCCACTTCACCTAACAGCAAGTCTTTCAGGACTTGTGGGAGGAAACCGGAGCGCCCGGAGGAAACCCACGCTGACGCGGTGAGAACGTGCAGACTCAGCACAGTCAGTGACCCAAGCTGGGAATCCAACCCAGGTCCCTGGCGCTGTGAAGCAACAATGTTAACCACTGTGCTACCGTGCTGCCCACTTATCTTTCTTCCTCACAGGAACATGCTGGTCCTGAATTCTTAACAACTGACATTTGCCAAATGTTGATTTACCTTCAAACATCCTCCACCAATCTAGATTCTTCAGTTCCTGCCTAATTTTGTTATAATTAGCCGTCCCCCAATTTAGCACCTTCAGATCCTGGTGGGGAAGAAGGTGTCGTTTGAGGCGTTAAATGTGGTGGCTGACAGTGGCGGGAGATATGCAATGGTGAGTGGTAAGCTGCAGGGGGAGCGGGTGGTGTTGGTGAATGTTTACGCCCCGAATTGGGACGTAGCGGGGTTTATGCGGCGTATGTTGGGCCGCATTCCGGACCTGGAGGTGGGGGGCCTGATCATGGGGGGGGAACTTCAACACGGTACTGGATCCCCCATTGGATCGATCCAAGTCCCGGACGGGTAGGAGGCCGGCGGCGGCTAAGGTGTTGAGGGGATTTATGGACCAGAAGAGGGGGGGTGGATCCCTGGAGGTTTGCGAGGCCAAGGGCCAGGGAGTACTCGTTTTTCTCCCACGTACATAAGGCCTACTCGAGGATTGATTTTTTTTTGTCCTGAGCAGGGGGTTGGTTTCGAGGGTGGAGGATGTGGAATACCCCGCCATTGCCATTTCAGATCATGCCCCCCACTGGGTGGACCTCGGGCTGGGGGAAGAGAGGGACCAACGTCCGCTCTGGCGCTTGGTGGTGGGGCTGCTGGCAGATGAGGAGGTGGCCGAGAGGATTCGGGGGTGTTTCGAGAGGTACCTTGAGGCCAATGACAACGGGGAGGTCTGAGTGGGAACGGTCTGGGAGGCATTGAAGGCGGTGATGGGGGGGATTTGATCTCCATCCGAACCAATAGGGAGAGGGGGGAGCAGAGGGAGAGGGAGAGACTGATAGGGGAGATGATGCGGGTGGATAGGAGATATGCGGAGGCTCCAGAGGAGGGATTACTGGGGGAGAGGGGTAGCCTTCAGGCCAGATTCGACCTATTGACTACCAGAAAGGCGGAAGCTCAGTGGAGGAAAGCACAGGGGACGGTGTATGAATATGGGGAGAAGGCGAGCAGGATGTTGGCACACCTGCTCCGAAAGCAGGACGCGGCCAGGGAGATTGGGGGAGTGACGGATAAGGCTGGGAAGGTGGTGCGGAGGGGAGTAGATGTTAATGGGGTCTTCAGAGACTTCTATGGGGAACTGTACCGGTCGGAACCCCCGGTGGAGGGGGGTGGAATGGGGCGCTTCTTGGACAAGCTGCGATTCCCGAGGGTGGAGGAGGAGCAGGTGGAGGGACTGGGGGCACCGATCGAGCTGGAGAAGGTGGTCAAAGGGATAGGGAGCATGCAGTCGGGGAAGGCGCCGGGGCCGGACGGGTTTCCGGCGGAATTTTATAAAAGGTATGCGGACCTGTTGGGCCCCCTGTTGCTCCGGACCTTTAACGAGGCAAGGAAGGGGGGGGGGGGGGGGGCTTTGCCCCCAACTATGTCACTGGCGCTGATTTCCTTGATCCTGAAGCGGGACAAGGACCCTCTGCAGTGCGGGTCATATAGGCTAATTTCGCTGCTAAACGCCGACGCTAAGCTGCTGGCAAAGATCCTGGCCACTAGAATAGAGGATTGCGTGCCCGGGGTCATTCATGAGGACCAGACGGGGTTTGTGAAGGGAAGGCAGTTGAATACGAACGTGCGAAGGCTCCTCAATGTCATTATGATGCCGGCCATGGAAGGGGAGGTGGAGATAGTGGTGGCATTGGATGCGGAGAAGGCCTTTGATAGGGTTGAGTGGGAGTATTTGTGGGAGGTGTTGGAGAGGTTTGGATTTGGGGAGGGGTTTATCCGGTGGGTGAGGCTGCTCTACGAGGCCCCGATGGCGAATGTAGCCACAAATAGGAGGAGGTCGGAGTACTTTCGGCTGTACCCCCTGTCCCCCTTGCTCTTTGCATTGGCGATTGAGCCCCTGGCCATAGCATTGAGGAAGTCAGGGAACTGGAGGGGCCTGGTGCGGGGTGGGGAGGAGCATCGAGTGTCGCTGTATGCGGACGACCTGTTGCTGTATGTGGCGGACCCGGTGGGGGGGATGCCGGAGGTGATGAGAATTCTTCGTGAATTTGGGGGTTTCTCTGGGTATAAGTTGAACCTGGGCAAGAGTGAGTTGTTTGTGGTGCATCCGGGGGATCAAGAGGAGGGGATTGGTAGGCTCCCACTGAAGCAGGCAGGGAAGAGCTTCAGGTACCTAGGGGTCCAGGTGGCTGGGAGCTGGGGGCCCTGCACAAGCTCAACCTAACAAGGTTGGTGGAGCAGATGGAGGATGAGTTTAAGAGGTGGGATATGTTACCGCTGTCACTGGCGGGGAGGGTGCAGTCCGTTAAGATGACGGTGCTCCCGAGGTTTTTGTTCCTGTTCCAGTGCCTCCCCATCCTTATCCTGAAGGCCTTTTTTAGAAGGGTCAACAGGAGTATCACGGGATTTGTGTGGGCGCATGGGACTCCGAGGGTGAGAAGAGTGTTCCTGGAACAGGGCAGGAATAGGGGAGGCTGGCATTGCCCAACCTCTGTGGGTACTATTGGGCTGCCAACGTAGCGATGGTGCATAAGTGGGTAATGGACGAGGAAGGGGCAGCATGGAAGAGGATGGAGGCGGCATCATGTGTGGGCACGAGCCTGGAGGCGCTGGTAACGGCGCCGTTGCCGCTCCCTCCAACGAGGTATACCACGAGCCCGGTGGTGGCGGCTACCCTCAAAATTTGGGGGCAATGGAGACGGCATAGGGGAGAAGTGGGGGGCTTGATGGAGGCCCCGATATGGGGGAACCATCGGTTTGTCCCAGGGAGCATTGATGGCAGATTTCTGGGCTGGCACAGGGTATCGTTTAGGAGGTTGAGGGACCTGTTTGTGGAGGGGAGGTTCACAAGCTTGGGGGAGTTAGAGGGGAAGTTTGGGCTCCCCCCGGGGAACATGTTTAGGTACATGTAGGTGAGGGCGTTTGCCAGGCAGCAGGTGGAGGGGTTCCCCTTGCTGAGGGGTGCGGGATCGGTTGCTCTCGGGGGTGTGGATTGGAGGAGGGAGGATTTCGGACATATACCGGGTGATGCAGGAGGTAGACGAGGCCTCGGTGGAGGAACTGAAGGGTAAATGGGAAGAAGAGCTGGGTGAGGAGATTGAGGAGGGGACGTGGGCGGATGCCCTGGGGAGAGTGAATTCCTCCTCTTCCTGTGCGAGGCTTAGCCTCATACAGTTAAAGGTGCTGCATAGGGCCTAAGTGACTGGGGCGAGGATGAGTAGGTTTTTCGGGGGCGAGGACAGGTGTGCTAGGTGCTCGGGGAGCCCAGCGAACCCCGCCCATATGTTTTGGGCGTGCCTAGCGCTGGGGGAGTTTTGGAAGGTGGTAGCAAGGACGGTGTCGAGGGTGGTGGGATCCAGAGTCAAGCCAGGCTGGGGACTCACAATTTTTGGGATTGCAGTGGAGCCGGGAGTGCAGGAGGCAAAAGAGGCCGGTGTTCTGGTCTTTGCATCCCTCGTAGCCCGGCGGAGGATCTTGCTCCAATGGAAGGATGCGAGGGCCCCAAGCGTGGAGACCTGGATCAATGATATGGCGGGGTTCATTAAATTGGAGAAGGTGAAATTTGCCCTGAGGGGATCAGTACAAGGGTTCTTCAGGCGGTGGCAGCCTTTCCTGGACTTCCTGGCGGAATGGTAGGGAAATAGGCCGGCAGCAGCAGCAACCCGGGGGGGGGGGGGGGGGGGGGAGGAGAGGGGGGGGAGGTTTGGATCGGTGGGAGGGAGAACTGTGTACATGGGTTTGTGGGATGTGGCGGGTGTTATCTCTTTCCCTTTTGTTGTTTGGGTGTTCTTTCGTTTTTTTCTTTTGTTTGTAGTTGCTTTTGGAGTTGGGTGGGTATTGTTCTTGGGGTGTTACCGCGGTTGTTTTGTTAATAGAGTTGAGATGTTTATATTTTGTAAAAATTTCAATAAAAATTATTTTTAATAAACATTTAGCACCTTCAGCCGAAAGCTACTCATCTTTATCCATCAGCACCGTAAAACTTATCCATCAGCACCTCAAAAATTATGATCACTGTTCCCGTAATGCTCCCCTACTGAAATGTCAACCACCAAGCCAGGCTCATTCCATAATACCAGGTCCAGTACGGCCCCTTCCCTCATTGGGCATATTGTTTTAAGAAGCCTTCCTGGATGCTCCTTACCTGGCTTATCCAAGCCCCTCGCGCTAAGTGACTCAATATTGGGGAAGTTAAATATAGTCAATATAGGGGAAGTTAAAACCACCCACAACAACAACCCTGTTGGATTGGGTTGGATTTGTTTATTGTCACGTGTACCGAGGTACAGTGAAAAGTATTTTTCTGTGAGCAGCTTAACAGATCATTAAATATGAAAAGAAAAGGAAATAAAAGAAAATACATAATAGGACAACACAAGGTATACAATGTAACTATGTAAGCACTGGCATCGGATGAAGTATACAGGGTGTAGTGTTAATGAGCTCAGTCCATAAGAGGGTCGCTTAGAAGTCTGGTAACAGCGGGGAAGAAGCTGTTTTTGAGTCTGTTCGTGCGTGTTCTCAGACTTGAGTATAATAGAGGTTTACAGCATGAAAACAGGCCCTTAGGCCCAACTTGCCCATGCGCCCAGTTTTTTACCACAAAGCTAGTTCCAATTGCCCGCATTTGGCCCATAACCCTCTGTACTCAGCTTTCCCATACAACTGTCTAAATGCTCTTTAAAAGATTAAATTATAGCCGCCTCTACTACTGCCTCTGACAGCTCGTTCCTGACAATATGACAGTGTGAAAATATTGCCCCTCCGGACCCTTTTGTATCTCTCCCCTCTCACCTTAAACCTATGCCCTCTAGTTTTAAATTCCCCTACTTTTGGGAAATGATGTTGACTATCTACCATATCTGTGCCATTAATTACTTTATAGACCTCTATAAGATCACCCCTAAGCTATCCCTAATCAGTCCTTGCCTCTCTAAATGCCAGTAGATCCTGTCCCTCAGAATATCTTCTAACAACCTACCCACCACAGATGTTGGCCTGTAGTTCCCAGGCTTTTCCCTACGGCCCTTCTTGAACAAAGGTACAACATTTGCTACCCTCCAATCTTCAGGCACCTCACCTGTGGCTGTCGACGATTCAAATATCTCTGCTCGGGGACCCGTAATTCCTTCCCTGGCCTCCCACAACATCCTGGAATACATTTCATCAGGTCCTGGGGATTTACCTACCTTGATGCTCTTCAAGACTTCCAGCACTTCCTTCCTGTAGTATGTACACTCCTCAAGCCATCACTACTTATTTCCCCAAGTTCCCCAACATCCTCAACAGTTTCTCAATAGTAAATACCAATGAGACATATTCATTTAGTGTCTCTTGTGGACCCACACATAGATGACCTTGTAGATCCTTACTCCCTCCCTCATGACTCATTTGCCTTTTATGTATTTGTAGAAGCACTTTGGATTCTCCTTTGCCTTATCTGCCAAAGCAATCTCATGTCCCCTTTTTGCCCTCCTGATTTCTTGCTTAACTCTACTTCGACAACCTCTATACTCTTCCAGGGATCCACTTGATCCCAGCTGCCAATGCATGTCATATGTTTCCTTCTTCTTTTTGACCAGGGCCTCAATATCCCGAGTCATCCAGGGTTGCCTACTTTTACCAGCTTTGTCGTTCACTCTAAAAGGAATGTGCTTACCCTGTACCCGGGTTAACACACTTTTGAAAGCCTCCCACTCCCCAGTCGTTCCAGTGCCTGCCAACAGACTCCCCCAATTAACTTTTGAAAGTTCCTGTCTAATACCATCAAAATTTTTTGCCTTGCCCCAATTTAGAATTTTAACTTTTGGACCAGACCTATCATTCTCCGCAGCTATCTTAAAACTAATGGAGTGATGGTCACTGGTCCCAAAGTGATCCCTCACTAACACTTCTGTCACCTGCCCTTCCTTATTTCCCAAGAGGAGGTCAAGTTTTGCACCCTCTCTAGTCGGGCCATACACATACTGAATGAGAAATTCCTCCTGTATACGCTCAACAAATTGCTCTCCATCCAAGCCCCTAATGCTTTGGCTGTCCCAGTCAATGTTTGGAAAGTTAAAGTTCCCAGCTATCCTATTTTTCTTGCGGCTATCTGTAATTTCCTTACATATTCGCGCCTCAATTTCCCGCTGACTATTTGGGGCCTGTGGTACAATCCTATCAAAGTGATTTCTCCCTTCCTATTTTTCAGTTCTACCCATATAGACTCAGTGGGAGAACCCTCGGATATATCCTCTCTCAGTTCTGCTGTGATATTCTCCCTAATCAAAAACGCAACTCCCCCTCCCCTCTTACCCCCTGTTCTACCTTTCCTATAGCATTTGTACCCTGGAACTTTGAGCTGCCAGTTCTGCCCCTCCCTTCGCCATGTTTCAGTAATAGCTATAATATCCCAGTCCCATTTACCCATCCACACCCTGAGTTCATCTACCTTGCCCTTCAGGCCTCTTGCATTTAAATAAATTCAATTTAATCTAGGTTTTCCTTGCTCTCTGCCCTGCTTTCTCAGACCCTCTCCCTGTGTTTTATTTCTCTTAGCCTTACTGGACCCATTCACTGAGTTCTCCACAGTGTTGCTCGTTATGCTTTCCCTTAATTTGCTCTGTTTTAATTACCTTTGCTCAAGAGTCGCCAAGTATCTTTCTGATACCACCACAGGGTTCAAAACTGAATACTGATCAATGACTCGATACACCAGTTAGTAAGTTTGAAATCAATACACATTTATTTACACACACAGTCAATTATTACTCATGCATAAACTCTACTCGCTAAACTACAACTACAACAGCACGGTAGCATTGTGGATAGCACAATCGCTTCACAGCTCCAGGGTCCCAGGTTCGATTCCGGCTTGGGTCACTGTCTGTGCGGAGTCTGCACATCCTCCTCGTGTGTGCGTGGGTTTCCTCCGGGTGCTCCGGTTTCCTCCCACAGTCCAAAGATGTGCAGGTTAGGTGGTCAGGCCGGTGCGGACTCGATGGGCTGAATGGCCTCCTTCTGCACTGTAAATTCTATGATTCTATGAAAAGCCTATACTTAGCTTCGAGTGGCCCACTCAGTCAGAGGAATGGTATTTGTCTGGTTCTGATACTGCTGGCTTCGAACTGGTATAGAATAGTAACTAGGAGCGCTTATCTTGTAGCGTGCGTTGACCTTAGACTTCCTTGGCTGGTTCTTGGCGGCCTCTCGTCGCTGAGAGCCAAATGCCAAGGTGAAGGTGATGAAGAGGAGTAAGATTAAGAGAGTGAACTGACTTGGGGACTCTGTTTTATAGCCCCCAGGGGTTTCGCGCCCTTCTGGGCGGACCCCGGACTTGGTCCCAATTAATTGGACCATGTCCCAATCGTTTGTAGTGATTCTCTCCAATAATGGGGTCATACCCTGATCGTTGGGCAGGCTCTATGTAACCGTTGGCCTGCCTTTGTTTTAGTTTCCACTGGCGCCGGGAAGTCTGTCCTGGTACCGATTGTTTCAATGTTTCTTTTTGTCCCCAGAGATAGCTCATTACCATGCTAATGGCTTATAGTTTCAGTTCTGTCTGGGTTCTGCAGGTTTCAATCCACAGGAAACCTTGCACCTGCTTGTTTTCTAATGCTGTCCATTTTTCCCTGCACTCTTTGCGAGTGTCCATTTTGGAATCGGGACGTGGCCACCCCAGGTGGCTACAACAGTCTCTGTACTCTGTACTGTGGGCCTTTTTGATTTTTGACTTTGGTTTCTCAGACTTTCACTTCTCCCCTTACTGCCTTTTGTTTCGGTCCCCACTTTAATTCCCTCAGACGTCCAGCATTGATTCCCATCCCCCTGCCACATTAGTTTAAACCCTCCCAACATCTCCACAAACACTCCCCCCAGGATTGGTTCTAGTCTTGCCCAGGTGCAGACTGTCCGATTTGTACTGGTCCCACCTCCCCCGGAACTGGTTCCAATGTCCCAGGAAATGAATGTTCTTGCGCCATCTCTCAAGCCATGTATTCATTTTATCAATCCTGACATTCCTACTCTGACTAGCACGTGGCACTGGTAGTAATCCAGAGATTACATCTCCTGCCCGATGGAAGTTGGAAGAAGTTGCTTTTACACCTTTTTTAAATTTGCATAAATATCTGCTCCTCTATCTCCCTCTGGTGGTTTGGAGGCCTGTAGTAAACCCCTAATATTGTGACTGCACCCTTCCTATTCCGGAGCTCTACCCATTTTGCCTCGCTGCATGAGACCTCTGAGGTGTCCTCCCGCAGTACAGCTGTGATATTCTCCTCAATCAGGTGTGCAACTCCTTTTACATTCCCCTCTTTCCTGCTTGAAACATCTAAATCCTGGAATGTTTAGCTGCCTCAACCAAGTCTCTGTAATGGCAATAACATCTTAAGGGCAGCACGGTAGCATTGTAGACAGCACAATCGCTTCACAGCTCCAGGGTCCCAGGTTCGATTCTGGCTTGGGTCACTGTCTGTTCGGAGTCTGCACATCCTCCCCATGTGTGCGTGGGTTTCCTCCGGGTGCTCCGGTTTCCTCCCACAGTCCAAAGATGTGCAGGTTAGGTGGATCGGCCATGATAAATTTCCCTTAGTGTCCAAAATTGCCCTTAGTGTTGGGTGGGGTTATTGGGTTATGGGGATAGGGTGGAGGTGTTGACCTTGGGTAGGGTGCTCTTTCCAAGCGCCGGTGCAGACTCGATGGGCCGAATGGCCTCCTTCTGCACTGTAATTTCTAATTCTATGAACATCATAGTTCCAAGTACTAATCTAAGCCCTAAATTCATCTGCCTTACCTGCTATACTTCTTGCATTGAAACAAATGCACTTCAGACCACCAGTTCCGCTGTGTTCAGCAACATCTCCCTGCCTGCTATCCTCTGAGTCTTACTGACCCTATTCTCTTGTTCCCCCTCAGTTATTTCACCTTCTGAACTATTGCTCCAGTTCCCACCCCAGCAGACGATGCAACCGGCCCACTGCTCCCACTACACCCTTGCTGGGCTAGATCCAGATTAGCATACTTAAATGACTATGAGGTTCATTTGAATATGCAGACTGTTTGAGGCCATGGTCTCCCGGCCCCCAGTATTCACCGACGCCACTGGTCAGGCCTTACACCGGTGCAAAATAGTACTGGTCTCCAAAAACGGAAACCAGACATAACAGTCATGTTCGGGGGGGGGGGGCTCGGAAGCCATTAGAGCCTCAGATGGTCGGAAACATGGCAGGGCTGTGCCCTGGCAGCGCCTTCGGAACCCAGGCAGCGCCAACCTGGCACCCTGGCAGTGTTAACCTTGTACCCCAGCAGTGTTAACCAGGAAACCTAGCAGTACCAACCTGGCACTGCACGGATGCCAGGTTGGAACTCCCGGGTGCCTGGGGCAGTGCCCATGAGCCAGCTGGCACTGCCAAGGGGTGGACCTCAGGAGGCCATGAGCAAAAAAGGGGGGTGAAGGGGGTATGAATAGGAGGGTTGAAGGGGCGGTATGGAGGGGAGTTATGAAGGATGGGGGGGTGAAGGGAGAGCCTGAAAGCAGGGGGTCTTTAAAGGTAGGGAGGCTCTCAGTGACCCAATTGCGGGGTATGCTGATGCCTTGATACCTACGAAGATGTATGGGTGTGGGGCCGGGACACGCTCGTGCCTGGGGGTGTCATGGGGGTAGGGGTTGGGGCTGCTGTGTAGCTGGGGAGGCTGTGTCACAAGGACTTTTAGTGATGGGAGGAAGGTTGCCCCTCTGAGATCGTGGGTTGGGTGTGTTGCCCATGTCTGCAGAGGGTCACGGTGTCCATGCGTGAGGTGTGTGAGGAACGCTCAACCTCACTTTGTGATCCGGGCACCTTTGACAAATGGCGCCCCGATCTCTGAGAAGCCGGTCTTTCCGGCAACCATAGTTCCCCACGGCAGATAAAAATGTTAAATATGGAATTTTCCGGTGAGAAACTCCTCAAACTCCAAAAGCATGACAAAGTGTAGGTGAATACCAGTCTGGAGCGCAACCAAACACCCGATGGGAATCACCCTGTGAAACACTCCCAAAATGAGAGAATTGCACCCATTCTTTCAAATTGTAGTTATTGTATATCATGGTAATAAGCTGGAATCATAGAATCTACAGTGCAGAAAGAGGTCATTCGGCCCATCGAGTCTGCATTGGCCCTTGGAAAGGGCACCCTAATTACGCTCATGCCTCTACCCTATCCCCATAATCCAGAAACTTCACCGAACCTTTTGTCTTGGACACTAAGGGCAATTTAGTATTGCCAATCCACCCAACCTGCACATCTTTGGACTATGGGAGGAAACCAGAACACCCGGAGGAAACCCACACAGACGCAGGGAGAACATGCAGACTCCACACAGACAGTGACCCAAGCCGGGAATTGAACCTGGAGCAGTGAAGCAACTGTGCTACCGTGCCGCCGAATGTAAAATTCTTAAAATTTTTATTCAATCTGTGGGAATTTCTGGCTAGGTCAGTGTTTTATTGCCCATTCATTTTTGCCTTTGAGAAGGTAATTGTGAATCATTTTCTTGAATCACTGTAATCCAGATGATACAGATACAAACACAGTGCTTTTGGGCGGGCGGAGGAGGGGGGGTGGGGGTGTAGTTCCAGGATTTTGATCCAGTGGCAGAGGAACGGTGAGATAGTTGTGCTTCCGTTGTGCAGGGCACAAGTGAGACCACATCTGGAGTACTGTGCACATTATTGGCCTCCTTGTTTAAGGGAGGATGCAAATGTATTTGAAGCTGTTTAGAGAGAGTTTATTATTACTATTACTAGAAATGGGAATAGTTTACGAGGAAACTATTCTGAGGTGGTTAGGTCAGGTTAGGATTATATCAACTGGAGTTTAGAAGAGTACGAGATGACTTGATCTAAACATATTCGATCCTGAAGGGATGCGGAAAGGATGTTTCTTCTTGTAGAATAATCTAGAACTGGGTCATTTTAAAAATAAGGAATCTCCCATTTTGGGCAGAGATGAGAAGAATTTTTCTTTTCAGAGGGTAGTGAGCCTTTCGAATTCCCTTCCTTGAAGGCAGTGAAAGCACAGTTTTTGAATGTTTTCAAGGCACAGCTCGATAAATTCTAAACAAGATAAACAAGAGGGTGAAAGGATATTAGGAGTAAGCTGGAGGCTATAATCTAATCTGCTATGAATTTATTGAATGGCGGAACATTGTCAAAGGGCCGAGTGGCCTATTCCTGCTCCTAATTCATAAGTTTGTATGTGCCCTGGAGGAAGCTCACAGTGGTAGTATTCCCATGCATCTGCTGTCCTTGTTCACTAATTAGTAGAGGTAATGGTTTTGGAAAATGTTGTCAAAAAAGCCTTCTTGTAGATGGCACCCAAAGCTGCTACTGCGCACTGGTGCTAGAGAGGGTGAATGATTGGAGGTAATGGATTGGGTACCAATCAAGGAGACTGCTTTGTCCTGAATGGCGTTGAACTTCCAGAGTATGGTTGGAACTGCACTCATTCAGGTCAATGGAGATATTCCATCGCACTCCTGACTTGTGCCTTATAAAAACATAGAGACTTTGAGTAGGCCCTTTGGCCCCTCGAGCCTGCTCCATCATTCAATAAGATCACGGTGGGTCTGATTGGAACCTCCAAATACCTGCAATACCCTTTCACCCTCTTGGGGAGGGTCAAGTTTCAGGGGGTGAAAAGCTGAGTTACTTGGCACAGGATTCACTGCCTCTCACCTGCTCTTGTAGCCACAGTATGGCAAATAGAATTCAGTTTCTGATCAATGGTAAACTCCAGCAAGTTGATAGTGGGGGATTCAGTGATGGTAATACCATTGAATGTTAAGGGGCAATGGTTAGTTTCTTTCTTGTTGGAGATGGGCATTGCCTGGCATTTGTGTGACACAAATGTTACCTACCACCTATCAGCCCAGCCTGAATATTGTCCAGGTCTTGCTCCATGTGAGCATGGATTGCTTCAGTATATGAAGAATTGCAAATGGCATTGAACACTGTACAAACACCAGATCCTACCTCTGACCTTATTTTGGAGGAAATAACCTTGATGAAGCAACAGAAGGTGATTGGACCTTGGACACCAAGCTGAGGAACTCCTACAGTAATGTCCCGGCTCTGATGACTAAATTAGTGAAGACAGAACAAGGAAGAATGTAACTACCCCAAGTTTAGAGACCTCTGACTGGTCTCTGGCCATTTCCTCTGCTGACTCAAAGATTGCAGAAGGCCTGTTCGAAAGCAGTTAATGGATTGAGGTTGTGCGGATCAAACTCATGTATATTTACTCATATAGTTTGCAAGACATATAAGCTTATATTTATGTAATGAGACCAACATAATGAAACAAGCCAAGACATTACACCGGAGTATTATAAAACAAAATACGACATCAAAGAGATACAACGTCAGATGACCAAAACTTGGTCAGATAGGTAGGTTTTTTTTTATAAATTTAGAGTACCCAATTAATTTTTCCAATTAAGGGGCAATTTAGCATGGCCAATCCACCTACCCTGCACATCTTTGCGTTGTGGGGGCGAAACCCATTCAAACACGGGAAGAATGTGCAAACTCCACACAGACAGTGACCCAGAGCCGGGATCGAACCTGGGACCCTCGGCGCCGTGAGGCTGCAGGGCTAACCCACTGCGCCACCGTGCTGCCCAGATAGGTAGGTTTTAAGGAGTGTCTTAAAGAAGTAAAATGAGCAAAAGAAGTGGCGAGGATATCAGAGCCTGGGGAATGGTGGTATTGAAGAAGCCAGAATCAGATCATTGCAGATATCTCAGAGGGTTGTGGGGCTAGAGGAGGCCCGATAGCAGGATTCTCTCGGGAATCTCTTGCAATTGGGAATCACTTCCTCATCTGCGCTCCCGCCATTGCAATTCAGCTCTGGCAGGACGGATAATCTCGCTCATGGTGTTTAACTAATTTATTTGTGGTCTTTGAGGAAGGAACAAAGGAGCTGGATAAAGTGGAACCTGTAGATGTTCTGTATTCGGATTTCTAAAGGACATTTGATAAGGTGCCCCATCATAGATTACTACACAAAATAAAAACTCATGGTGTAGGTGGTAATATATTAGCCAACCAATCCTTTATCCATGCTGACAGGAAGCAGAGGAGAAGGGAAAATGGGTCTTTTCAGGTTGGCAAGCTGTAACTAGTGGAGAGCACCAGTGATCAGTCCTGGGCCCTAACTATTTACAATTTACATCAAATATTTGTGTGAAGGGATCAAACGAATGGAAGCTAAATTTCCTATCTACCACAATAGGTAGAAAAGTAAGTTGTCAAGAGAAAGTAAACAAAGAGACAAAGGGTACAATTTTCCCAAAATTGCAGATTGTTCAGGCGAGAAAAGCTGTGTGAAAATCGACTTCACAGATGCCTTTTCTCGTTTGAGTTAACAGAACTGTGTGCAATTTGAAAGTGCTGGTGAGGATCAGAAAGCCAGTTGGGGACGGGGTTCCCCCAAGGGCACGGGAGATCTCAACTTGAGATCTCGCCGGCGCATATCCCGTTTTTGGCCTCTCGCGGTATGTAGTGGCCGTTGTGGAATTTTCGCCCGCGGCTAACGGGGCTGCTAGATCGCGCCGGAAGAGAGTGGGCAAACTTTTTGGCAGATGGAGTTTAACGTGGGAAAATATAAACTTGTTCATTTTGGCAGGAAGAATGGAAAAGCAGAATAATGTTTAAATGGAGCGAGATTGCAGAACTCGGTGATACAGCGGGATCTGGTACATGATTCACAAAAGGTTAGCATGCAGTTACAGTAATGAAATATTGTCATTTATTGCAAGGGAAATGAAATATAAAAGTTGGCAAGTTTTACTGCAGCTGTACAGGGCCTTGGTGGGACTACATCTGGAGCACTGTGTGCAGTTTTGGTCTCCATTTGAAAAAGGATATAATTAATTAGGAGTCAATAGAAGGTTCACTATATTCATTCCTATGATGAAGGATTTATATGAAGAAAGATTATATAGTTATACATCACAGAAACAGGCCCTGCGGCCTGCCATGTCTACCAAATACAAATCTATCTAATCCCAAGATTGAACAGCTTGGGCCTATACCCTTTGGAGTTTAGAAGAATGAGAAGTGGCATTACTAAAACATACAAGATCCTGAAGGGAGTTGACAGGGTAGATATTGGGAGGATGTTTCTACTCGTGGAGGAGGCTAGAAATGGGGGACACAGTTTAAAAATAAGAGCTCCCCCCACCCCTTTTAAGATGGAGATGAGGAGAAAGAGTTTCTCTCAGAGGGTCATTAGTCTGTGGCATTCTCTCGCTCAGGAAACAGTGGAGGATGGGTCACGTAATTTATCCAAGGAAGAATTGAATAGATTTTTGAAAGCAAAGGAGTCAAGGGTTACAGAGGGTGTAAGCAGATCAGCCATCATCTTCTCTGATGGCGGAGCAGGCTCGAGGGTCAAGTGATTTACTCCTGATCCCAAGTCCAATGTTCGTACAGCTTGCCGCTGCCAAATTATACAATCAAGACTACTTTGGAAGACATCTTTTCCACCCAGTGGGTAAATAGGACCTCAGTCTCTCATCCAAATAAAAGCAACTCTGACAGTGCACTGGAGCGCCAGCATAGATTTCGTACTCCAGTTTCTGGAGTGGGATTTGAACCCACAGCTCCTGAGTCCCAGGCAGGTTCCTGAGGCACGTTGAAGCATCCATAGCCAAAATGACATTTGGGGCAGCACGGTAGCATGGTGGTTAGCATAAATGCTTCACAGCTCCAGGGTCCCAGGTTTGATTCCCGGCTGGGTCACTGTCTGTGTGGAGTCTGCACGTCCTCCCCGTGTGTGCGTGGGTTTCCTCCGGGTGCTCCGGTTTCCTCCCACAGTCCAAAGATGTGCGGGTTAGGTGGATTGGCCATGCTAAATTGCCCGTAGTGTCCTAAAATAGTAAGGTTAAGGGGGGGTTATTGGGTTACGGGTATAGGGTGGATACGTGGGTTTGAGTAGGGTGATCATGGCTCGGCACATCGAGGGCCGAAGGGCCTGTTCTGTGCTGTACTGTTCTATGTTCTATGTTCTATGTTCTACATCTTAAGATACACCGTAGCTAGCCAATGCACACCTTTCACAGAGAAATTCAGAAAGTAAAGAAACTCACCAGAAATATCATGCAACATCCCGAGTTCAGAACCAAACAACCAAAAAACTCATTCAATGATGGAACGTGTTACTCTTCTTCACACTTTCAATTTTCTTTCAAATAAAGTGAGGCCTAACGATGGAAAAGATTAATTAAAAAGATAACTTTGAAGTTAAAAATACCAACATTTCACTTTGGCTATGGATGCTTCAACGTGCCTCAGGAACCTGCCTGGGACTCAGGAGCTGTGGGTTCAAATCCCACTCCAGAAACTGGAGTACGAAATCTATGCTGGCGCTCCAGTGCACTGTCAGAGTTGCTTTTATTTGGATGAGAGACTGAGGTCCTATTTACCCACTGGGTGGAAAAGAACTCCTGTCGTTATTTCAAAGAGCAGGGGGCAGATTTCCTGACTGCCCTGTCCAATATTTATCCCTTCGTCAACATCAGTAAAACAGATGACCTGTTCCTTAACACAGGATCGCAAGAAACTTCAGAGAGTCGTGAACACTGCCCAGTCCATCACACGAACCTGCCTCCCATCCATTGACTCCATCTACACCTCCTGCTGCCTGGGGAAAGTGGGCAGCATAATCAAAGATCCCTCCCAACCGGCTTACTCACCATTCCAACTTTTTCCATCGGCGAGGAGATACAGAAGTCTGAGAACACGCACGATCGGTCTCAAAAACAGCTTCTTCCCCGCTTTACCAGACTCCTAAATGACCCTCTTATGGACTGACCTCATTAACACTGCACCCTGTATGCTTCATCCGATGCTGGTGCTTATGCAGTTACATTTTATACTTTGTGTTGCCCTATTATGTATTTTCTTTTATTCCCTTTTTTCCACGTACTTAATAATCTGTTGAGCTGCTCGCAGAAAAATACTTTTCACTGAACCTCGGTACACGTGACAATAAACAAATCCAATCCAGTCCAATCCACATTATCAATTGTGGGGGTTTTGCTGGGTGTAAACTGTCTGCTATGTTATCAACAGGACAACAGTGACTACTCTTCAACAAGGTATCTCATATATGCTCTAAAGTGTGTTGGGATGTTCTGAGGTTGTGAAAGGAGGTGCATTGATGCAAGTCCACCTATCTCTGAAACACTTCCTTAATAGTAAGCTATTACTGAGCTCCAGTTGACTGAAAAATGCATGATTCTTTCTGAGTACATAAATCAATTGTGGAAATACATTCAATTTTAAAATGATAACAATCAGATCATCTGTCTTGGCAGCAACCAATTTTGATTCAGACTTAACACCGCACATATGGCACCAATTTAATATCAGATACAGTAAGTTTATACTTAATCTGTGATGTGAACTATTAATCTCACACATCATCTTTGGCTGGTATAAACTGTATGACTGATCTGTTATATTACACGCGGGCTGATGGCAGAGGGGAATGACCTTCAAGCAAGCAACAAAAGATGAGAAGCCCGCTTTAACTTGAAAACGTGTGAAATTCTGACTGAAATTTGCCGAAATCAGTTTCTATAATCTTTAATGCACAGTGTTCAGATCAGCCTTCTGAAACGGGTGACTGACATGAGACATTTGTTGATGGATGCTGCTTATTTGCAGCATATGTGAACTTTAGTCTTGAGTTTCTGTCAGCTGAGTTAGTTGATGCTTTTGTTATTCCCTCTAACATCGTGTTTATTTTCAGGAGGCATTTTCCCATGTTTTTGGTTATAAACTCCATTATATCTAAAATTAAAATTCTGGACACAGAAATTCCGATGAAGTCTCCTTTCTCTGTTATTTACTGGAGGAAGTGGACGAAAGGAGGAACGCAAGGTCAGCTCAAATGCAGCGAGGTCAGGCTGTTCCTTGGATCCATAGAATCCCTACAGTGCAGAGGAGGCCATTCGGCCCAACGGGTACACAGCGGTCCACTGCCTTGCCTGATCTCAGTAATGTCATAACTCCACCTAACCTGCACATCTTTGGACTGTAGGAGGAAACCAGAACACCTGGAGCAAACCCACGCAGACACTGGGACAACGTGGAAACTCCGCAGTCACCCAGGCCAGAATGAAGCCCAGGTCACTGGCGCTGTGAGGCAACAGCACTAACCATGTCCTACTGTACTGCCTCTGTCCTTACACGTGCAGTGATATCTATAGGTTCAGTCACATCTGCCTGGGAACATCCATAACAGACTAACTTTACAGCCTCCACTTTAGCAAGGAGGCAGTAAAAATTTTGTGCCACTGGACAAAATCTTATCTTCAGGAAACTCCATCAAAGGAATCAGTAAGGTCAGTGAATCACCAGTGTGTAGATGCATTGGACAAGGTACTAAGGAACTGTTCAACAGAGTGATGTGCCATCCATTAACACAAGATGAGTAGTGAACGAAACTGTGGCTTTAATAAGCTAAACAGAAAGCCTCCTGGCCACTGATTCCGAACTGGGGCAGGGCCAGAGGTCAGCCACTTTTATACCGAGCCCGAGGGGAGGCGGAGCCATCAGGCAGTGGTTTACCACAATGCATGTAGTACAGTAACAGTTTACCACAATACATATAATTAACAGTGGTTTACCACATTCACCCCCTGTTAAAA
This sequence comes from Scyliorhinus canicula, assembly GCF_902713615.1. Lineage (NCBI taxonomy): Eukaryota > Metazoa > Chordata > Chondrichthyes > Carcharhiniformes > Scyliorhinidae > Scyliorhinus > Scyliorhinus canicula. The sequence continues at coordinate 43,802,620 of NC_052157.1, read as the reverse complement.
AAAGAGTCCAGCGGGGGTGAAGTGGATTTAAAGGTCGAGTCTGTCGGGGGCTGTGACCTTCCGCTGTGATCGCCTCACTCCCAGCTGTGCTGTGTGCACTGGTGTCGAGACCTGCGCATTCGGGAGTGTGTTACTTCTTCTTCGCCCAGTAGTTGAGTTGGTTGAGGGGAGGGGCGGTGTAGCGGCGGGGGTGGTGTGATGGTCGCCGGTGGGCCTGCGGGTGCCAAATATTGAAGTAGCCGGGTAGTGGTGGAGGGAGACGGTGTAGGGTCGGGGATGGTGGCGATGGCCACTGCGGAACCTGCTGGTGCCAAGTCCCGGAGGGAGACTGTGTCCTGCCACCCGTCATGATGTGCCACGTAGGCATATTGTGGGTTGGCATGGAGGAGCAGGACCTTCTTGATGAGGGGATCCGATTTATGACTCCTCGCATGCTTCTGGAGGAGAACGGGCCCTGGGACTGTCAGCAAGGATGGGAGCGAGACTCCTGAGGTGGATTTCCTAGGGAAGGCCAACATCGGTTCGTGAGGGGTCTCATTAGTGGCAGTGCACAGGAGCGACCGGATGGAGTGGAGTGCATCGGGAAGGACCTCCTGCCAGTGGGACACTGGGAGACTTCTTGACTGTAGGCCAGAAGGACGGCCTTCCAGACCGTCACGTTCTTCCTCTCCACCTGTCCATTTCTCTGGGGGTTGTAGCTGGTGGTCCTGCTTGAGCCGATGCCTTTGCTAAGCAGGAACTGGCGCACCTCGTCGCTCACAAAAGGAGGAACCCCGATCGCTATGGATGTAGGTGGGGAAACCGAACAAGGTGAAGAGAACTTGATGACGGTGGCAGAGGTCATGTCAGGGCATGGGATGGCAAAGGGGAATTGTGGGTACTCGTCAACAACCTTGAGGAAGTACACATTACGGTCAGTGTAGGGGAGGGGCCCTTTGAAGTCGATGCTGAGGTGCTTAAAGGGATGGGAGGGCTTTACCAGGTGTGCTCTGACGGGCCGATAGAAATGTGGTATGCACTCCGCGCAGACCTGGCAGTTCTGGTCATGGTCATGACCTCCTCGATGGAGTAAGGCAGGTTGCGAGCCTGGGTAAAATGAAAAAAAGAGTGACCCCCGGGTGACAGATGTCCTTGTGGAGGGCCCGAAGTCGGTCTCCTTGTGCGCTGGCACATGTACGCGGGATAGGGCATCTGGGGGCTCATTGAGCTTCCCAGGTTGGTACAAGATATTGTAGTTGTAGATGGAGAGTTCGATCCTCCACCTCAGAATCGTGTCGTCCTTGATCTTGCCCCGCTGTGTATTATTAAACATGAAGGCAACCGACCGTTGGTCAGTGAGGAGAGTGAATCGCCTGCCAGCCAGGTAATGCCTCCAATGTCGCACAGCTTCTACAATGGCTTGGGCTTCCTTTTCGATGGAGGAGTGCCGAATTTCACAGGCATGGAGGGTACGGGACAAGAAAGACACGGGCCTGCCCCGCCTAGTTGAGGGTAGCGGCCAGGGCAAAGTCCGACGCATCGCTCTCCACCTGGAACAGAATGGACTCGTCCATAGCGTGCATCACGGCTTTGGTAATATCTGCCTTGATGCTGTTGAATGCCAGGAGGGCTTCAGCCGTCAGGGGGAAAAGGATGGATTTAATGAGTTGACGGGCCTTGGCCGCATAGTTGGGGAACCATTGGGCATAATAAGAGTAGACCCCAGGCACCTCTTCAGGGCCATGGGGCAGTGGGGGAGGGGAAGTTCCAGGAGGGGGTGAATGTGGTCGGGGTCAGGCCCGAGGACTCCGATTTCCACAACGTAGCCAAGGATGGCTAGGAGGGTTGTGCAGAAAAAACACATTTCTCCTCATTGTATGTGAGGTTAGGGAGCTTAGTGGTATGGAGGAAATGAAAGAGGTTTGCATCATGGTCCTGCTGGTCATGACCGCAGATGGTGACATTATCTAGGTATGGGAACATGGCCCGCAGCCCGTGCAGGTCAACCATTCGGTCCATTTCCCGCTGGAAGACCGAGACCCCATTGGTGATGCCGAAGGGAACCCTGAGGAAGTGGTAGAGGCGGCCATCTGCCTCGAAGGCAGTGTATTGGCGGTCCTCCGGGTGGATAGGGAGCTGGTGGTACACAGACTTCAAGTCAACTGTGGAGAAGACTCGATACTGCGCAATCTGATTGACCATGTACACATCGAGCTGCGTGTACCGGTTAATGGTCTGACTGTAGCCGATGACCATCCGGTGCTTCTCCCCAGTCTTGACGACCACCACTTGGGCTCTCCAGGGGCTGGCACGAGCATCAATGATCCCCTCTCGCAGGAGTCGCTGGACCTCCGACCTGATAAAGGCCCTGTCCCGGGCACTGTATCGTCTGCTCCTTGTGGTGACGGGCTTACAGTCCGGGGTGAGGTTAGCGAAGAGCGAGGGTGGGGCAACCTTAAGGGTCGCAAGGCTACAGACAGTGAGGGGGGGCAGGGATTCACCAAACTTTAAGGTAAGGCTTTGGAGGTGGCACTGAAAGTTGAGCCCCAGTAATAGGGCAGCGCAGAGATGGGGGAGGACGGTGGGCTTAAAGTTAATGTACTCTACGCCTTGTACTGAAAGGGTCGCGACGCAGTACCCCTGGATTTCTAAGGAATGTGAACCGGAAGCCAGGCAGATTTTCTGGGACATGGGTAAAATTGGGAGGAGCAGCGCCTTACCGTATCTGGGTGGATAAAGCTGTCTGTGCTCCCGGAGTCGATGAGGCAGGCCGTCTCGTGCCCGTTGATCCGGGCGGTCATCACGGATTTCGTGAGATGATGAGATCGAGACTGGTCGGGTGTGATGGAGGCGAGCTTCGGAAGGTGGTGGGTGGGCCGGTCGGAGGTACCGGCGGCCAGCATACGACCGGGTGAGCAGGGGTCCCGGGAGGCAGTGGAGTGGTTCCAAGATGGCAGTCCCCATGGGTCGCGTGCGGCAGGTGGCATCGACGTGGTGTAAAAGATGGTGGGGCCCATGGGTCGCGCGCGGTGGGTGGAATCAACGATGGCGGCGAAGGTGGCGGCCCCCACGGGTTGCACCTGGCGGGTGGCAGCGAAGATGGCGGCACTGACGGGTCGCATATGGCAGGTGGCGCGGCACAGATGGGGGCGGTCCCGACAGGCAACAGGCAGCGCTGCTGGGCCTTGGAACTTTAGGGACAGGTCGGGCCTGGCAGACTTTGGCGAAATGGCCCTTCCTCCCACACCCGTTGCAAATCGCGTTCCATGCAGGGCAACGTGATTTTGGATGCTTACCCTGTCCACAAAAGTAGCATTTCGTGCTTCTGGCGTTGGCGGGCTGCTGCGCGGCACAGGCTTGCGCCGCACTCGTGTTGTGTCATGGCGGTGCCCACGACGTCCAAGAGGGTGCCGCGTGGTCGGAGGTACAGGCCTCCATGTTCTGGAAAACCACTTCCAGCGCGTTTTGAGAGCTGCACTGTCTCTGGGAGGCCCAGTGTACCCCCTTCTGGCAAGCACTGGCGGATGTAATTGGATTTAATGCCCGCGACATAGGCATCCCTGATCAGCAGCTCCGTGTGTTGGACAGCCGATACCGCCTGGCAAGGACAGTTCTGGCCGAGTACCTGCAGGGCCCACAGGAATTCGGCTTGTGATTCTCCAGGGCGTTGTCACCTCGTGGCAAGGAGGTGGCTGTGGTACACCTCGTTTACTGCCTTTACGTGCTGTCTCTTCAGTAGCATTATCGCCTCCGTATACGAGGGGGCATCTCTGATAAGAAGGAAAATTTGCAGGCTCACCCGTGCATTGAGTATTTGAAGCTTTTGGAGGTCGGTGACGTAGTCGGTGGAGGATCCGAGGAAAGCTTCAAAGCAGCTTAGCCAGTACTCGAATGTCGCAGTGTCATCGGCTGCTAATGGGTCCAGCTCCAGGCGATCAGGCTTGAGTGATGAATTCATCTTAAAAGTTTAGCTTATTACATTGATGCGCCATCAATTAACACAAGACAAGTAGTGAACGAAACTGTGGCTTTAATAAGCTAAACAGAAAGCCTTCTGGCTACTGACCCCGAACTGGGGCAAGGCTGGAGGTCAGACACCTTTATACTGAGCCTGAGGGGAGGCGAGCCATCAGGCAATGGTTTACCACAATACATGTAGTGCAGTAACAGTTAACCACAATACATATAATACATTAACAGTGGTTTACCACACAGAGCAAACTAATTCATATTTTTTCACTTGCTGTTTCTGCATATTTCAGGGTTTGCCAGAGACCAGGGGCGGGATTCTCTGACGCCCCGCCGGGTCAGAGAATTGCCGGGGGCTGGCGTCAGTCCCGCCCCCGCCGTGTCCTGAATTCTCCGCCACCAGCGATTCAGCGGGGGCGGGAATCACTCCGCGCCGGTTGGCGGGCCCCCCCCGGTGATTCTCCGGCCCTTGATGGGCCGAAGTCCCGCTGCTGTCAAGCCTCTCTCACCGGCATGGATCAAACCACCTACCTTACCAGCGGAAGCAGGCAGCGCGAGCGGGCTCCAGGGTCCTGGTTGGGGGGGGGGGGGGGGGGGGGGGGGGGGGGGGGCGCAGGGCGATCTGGCCCCGGGCGTTGCCCCCACGGTGGCCTAGCCCGCAATCGGGGCCCACCAATCGGCGGGCATCCCTGTGCTGTGGGGGCACTCTTTTCCTTCCGCCTTCGCCATGGTCTTCACCATGGCAGAGGCGGTAGTGACCCCCTCCCCTGCGCATGCGCATGTTGACGTCAGCAGCCACTGACGCTCCGGCGCATGCGTGGACTACCGCCAGCCGGCGAAGTCCCTTCGGCCCCAGCTGGCGTGGTGCCAAAGGCCGTCCACGCCAGCCGGCGGAGAGCCAACCACTCAGGCGCGGGCCTAGCCCCTCAATGTTAGGGCTTGGCCCCTAAAGGTGCGGAGACTGCCGGAGTAGTCATGCCACTCCATCACGCCGGGACCCCCCGCCCCGCCGGGTAGGGGTGAATCCCGGCCCAGAGCTTAATTAATGGTCTGTTCTCATCAAACTATCTAATTTCCCTATGTTTATGATGGTGGGTGCCGTACGGGTACTGCTCTATTAATCCAGAGTCTGAGTTGAAAGTAAACTTCTGCAGTGCATATTACAAAGTGAAATTAGGGAACAGTACAGTGGTTAGCACAGTTGCTTCACAGTTCCAGGTCCCAGGTTCGATTCCCGGCTTAGTTCACTGTCTGTATGGAGTCTGCACGTTCTCTCCATGTCTGCGTGGGTTTCCTCCGGGTGCTCCGTTTCCTCCCACAGCCCAAAGATGTGCAGGTTAGGTAGACTGGCCAGGATAAATTGTCCTTAGTGTCCAAAAGAGGTTAGGTGGTGTTTCTGGGTTATGGAGATAGGGTGCAGGTGTGGGCTTAGGTAGGGTGCACTTTCCAAGGGCTGGTGCAGACTCGATCAGCTGAACGGCCTCCTTCTGCATTGTAAATTCTATGATTCTATGAGCACAGTAACTTCATTGCAGTGTTAATGTATGCCTACTTGTGACAATAAAGATGAATATTATAATTAGCTGATTGAGACAGTTCACATTAATTTGTGAATGCCAGGTCATGCTTAACTAACAACAACGTTTTTGAGGAACTCACATAGTAGAAAAGCAAAGTTGGAGGAATGTGTGGACTTCTAGAAGCTGTTTGATGATGTGCTCCATTTGTTACAAAAACTAAGATGACTTGGGTGTAAGAGAGAAGGTAATTGCATGGTCTGGGGGCTGGCTGGACAATCAAATTAGGGAGAATGACAAAATGAGATGATATTTAGGTGATTGATGGAAGATTGAAAACAAGTTAGCATCTTCCGACAATTGCGAATTAGCGCATTTTGGATAAAAGAAATATAACTTCTGAGGAAGAGCCCAAATAGAGTGAAGGAACAAGAAACAAAGGGCACACAGACCTTTAAGTAAGGAAGTTAAAATAGAGAGATGGATACAATTTAGGGCTCTCTGCATTGGTGCATTGAATATAAAAGCAAAGAATGATGTTGAGACTGCATTAGAAATTGATTGAGCCAAGCAATGCATGCAAATGAAAAAAAGGGATTCTTGAAAATATATTGGGGCTGTGGAAAGGTCCAGTGGAGATTCAGTAGAACAATACAGGGAAATAGTAACAGCTATGAAGAGCATTTCAACAATGTAACTTATTCACCAGAACAAAAAGGTTAGGGTGCAAATCCTTGAGATCCATGAAAGGTTTTTGTAGAGGTACAAATATTGGAAGACTGATTCCACTGGTTTGTGAATCAGCAATGAATTAGCAAAGACACAGGAAGGACAAGAAAATGGGATTAGAGTTTACAACGCTAGATGAACTAGCATTGGCAAAGGGCTGAGTGGCCTCCTTCTGTGATATAACTTATATGATTCGATCCTGAAGTAAAACTGAAAGGATTGTCAGCAAAGGTGAAACTTCTGTATCTTTAAGCAGAAACACAACTCATCTCAGTGAAAGGTTTTCCATCTCAAAACCAAAGCACTAGGTTAAAAAAAGGTGGAAAACAATCAAGTTGGTCAGGGCAACTTTTTATGTTGAATTGACTTGCATACAAAGTAGTTTTGTAATTAAATCTGATTACTGAATGACAAAGTCATCTCTTGTTAAACAGCACTCTGAAGGAGATCAGTTTTTGGTCGTACTGGCAGAAGCTTAAATTTGAAACTCTCTCTGCATTTCCCATGAGCAGATAGCAGACGCTGATTATATTGAACATATTTTTGTTACTGAAAAGGAAATAGGCAAGATTTTTCAATGCAACAGCAGTTGCATTGCTGTTAAATTGTGTTAGAGCAACAGATGTTCGACACTGACACTATTTAGCGACCCACAGAAGAAACCAGCAATGGATTTTGCCTCCAATCCCCATTAATGGTAACTTTTCAAGTACAGGGGAGGCAGGAAAGGCAATAATTTCATCCCGCATATAACAAAGCAGATTATCTACATTCAGCAATCTCCCATTAGATTACGCCTTGGTTTTCTGTAATTCGCTATTAAAAAGTCATGGGCATTGCTTTCCTGAATTTCTGATATGCAATTTCTGTTTCCGGTACAAACTCTTAAATTACCTTTCTAATTATTTTTCTCTGCTCCAGACAACCAAATGTGTCAAAGATCGAGTGTATGATGCACAAGGCATAAAATACAAAGGGCGCAATCGAACCAAATTGCAACAGTCCCGTGGCAAATGCGTTTAGTTGGGTATCTCCTTGAGCTCACAGCACCGAGAAAAAAGACGCTATTGATCGGGACTTTGTTGCAATCCAGGGCCTCAGCAGAGAATGCCCCACCAAAGTCACGCTTAGTCCCATTTCTGGCACTGAGGAGCCGGAATTCCTCAGTGCAGGGGGATCAGGGCGTCATTTTTAAATGGCGTTCCAATCTCTCGACCCCCCCGACGCAACTCCCGTAACCCCCCCACTCACCAAAAGGGGGTCCTCAGCACCCCCCCCCCTCAACTCGCACAGGCAGGGTACACCCAGGCCCAATCCCCAGTGTGGCACCTTGGTACTGACAGTCTGGCACACTGACAGTGCCAATTAGGCACCTTGACAGTACCAGACTGGCACCTAAGTGGTACTGCCAAGGTGCCCAGATGACACCAGCAGTGCCAGGGTGCCACCCTGCCCAGAGGGCAACCACCTGAGGGCCGTCGACTCCCTGGGAGAGCACCCAAGTGCTATTCCAGCTGGTCCCCATTTGCGAAGACTAGCACTGAACGGCACTTGCTTTAGGTCTCCGACGCAAAGGAGTTAGATAAAAAGGCCTTGGTAGATCAGGTGAGTGCATATTAGAGTGAGACTAGCTGTTTCGTTCTAATATGCAGATTGGCCAAATACTGATCCCGCCCACAATGGGTGGGATTCAGATTGCAAAGTCTCGCGAGGTTCCATTACATCTCATGAACCATGGCGAGCTGAGTAGATCCTGGACGAGGGATCTCCTGGCTTCTACCAGCCATACCGCTGTTCAGGTGCAATGCAGCCATTAGATCGCGTCCCTCGTCTTAAATAATATAGAAAAGAGAGCTGCTGTCTCAGCTTTTCATCTTGCATTCATCAGTACAATTTGCAAGAATACCAAATTGTAACTATAGGCAACAGCCATTCTCTGGTTCATCCCCTGGGCAATGTCTTGACCAATCAGTGTCAACTTGCCTGGGTTACACAACCGCCTCATGGCGCTGAGGTCCCAGGTTCGATCCCGGCTCTGGGTCACTGTCCGTGTGGAGTTTGCACATTCTCCCCGTGTTTGCGTGGGTTTCGCCCCCACAACCCAAAAATGTGCAGAGTAGGTGGATTGGTCACGCTAAATTGCCCCTTAATAGAAAAGAAAAATAATTGGGTACTCTAAATTTAAAAAAAAACTTGCCTGGGTTGAATTTAAACAAAGCTTGGCAGTTAACTGTCAGCTATCAGTTAACTGGTGCATTCTCCATTGCAGCGTCTCTGCCAATCAGAGTCCACTTGCCAACCATCAGCATAGACTTCTCATACAGTATAAATAGCTTTTCCCTTTACAATTTGGTATTCCCACGAGTTGTTCCGACAAGTGCAAAACAAAAAAGCTTTGATGGCATATCTCTTTTCAGTAATATTTACGTTCTGTACTATCAAACAACTATTTAAATACATGGACATCAAACTCAATAGACTGATGGGCTTCTTTGTTGCTAACGATAGCTTAGAGATGTGGCATCTATCAGATGAAGTACCGACTTTAGCTGTAGGCTTCACAGAGCTGTAGGTTCAGAGCTATAAAAATCCCATCCCTAATTGGACAAGGATCCTGAGCAGCATGAAGATACTTGCACACATTTGTCACTGAAATTAAATATTACGCAAACAAGGTGAAGTTTTTATCTTGTTACCGCTCCATTTATCTGTCAAACTGCAGGAAGCATGAGGCAAAGAGCAGCCCATCCAATTAGCGATGGCTGCCTGCCGGTTCCAGCTTTCAGACAGGACTTGATCTTTACGGCAAGAGCCCCTAAAACAGGCAAAGATCGAAGGATATAGCAACGATGGCCGTCTTATATTTATAATAATAATCATTTTTTATTATTGTCACAAGTAGGCTTACATTAACACAGCAATGAAGTTACTGTGAAAATCCCTTAGTTGCCACACTCCGGCGCCTGTTCGGGTACACTTAGGTAGAATTCAGAATGTCCAATTCATCTAACAAGCATGTCTTTCGGGACTTGTGGGAGGAAACCGGAGCACCCAGAGAAACCCCACGCAGAAACGGAGAGACCGTGCAGACTGCGCACAGACAGTGATAGAAGTCGGATGGTATCCATTAAAACCAGTACCCCGTGGCTCCACACCCTCATTCGGGCAAAAGAAAATACTGAAATGTTTGGGGTGATAATTTATGTATTATATTATGGAATCTTTTTTACATCTTAAGCTTTGCTAAAATGCTGACAATGGCTGCACAACATTCTGAACTATTAAAAGCTTTAGGAATCTAGCTTCTGACCATATATTTTTAGCCAGAGGAGAACCAGCATTGTAATGAATGGGGGAAAGACTATAAAAGGTGCTTTATAAATGAAACGCCCTTTAATATCAGAGAAGATGCCAAATTCACAAGATATAGCCTTTTCTCTGAGAAGCTTCTCTACAGGAGGCATCAGGGAGGGGTGTCAACACCGAATCAGCTACCCACTGTCATCTTTCGGGCAGAACGTCCTGTTGCAGTCAAGGTGACAACCTTAAGTTTCTTCTACCTTTGACTCCTTCCACGCTAGCAATGGGGATATCAGTAGCATTAATCAGTCTGCAGTTCATGCTTGCTTTAAGCAGGTGACTGAACCTAAATTTGCTGAACTGAACACTTCCTTTATTTTCGCCCATGGCTCACCAGAAGCAATAAGGGTTCACACAGATTGCAGGAAACACCTTCCATCCAGGGTGCCAGTGACTGCATTCATGAAGGTTTATATTCTGGACATGAAAGACTGATCATCAACAATTATTACATCATAAAAAGGGCACTTTTTACATTGAGTTTACATTGGTTCTTTAGCCCACCTGGTCGATGCCAGTGTTTATCCCCCAAATTACTTCATCTCATTTCATCGGCAGAATATAATAATAATCTTTATTGTAACAAGTAGGCTTACATTAACACTGCAATGAAGTTACTGTGAAAATCCCCCAGTTGCCCAATTCACCTAACAGCATGTCTTTTGGGATTTGTGGGAGGAAACCGTAGCACCCGGAGGAAACCCACGCAGACACGGGGAGAACGTGCAGAGTCCGCACAAACAGTGACCCAAGCCGGGAATCGAGCTTGGGACTCTGGTGCTGTGAAGCAACAGTGCTACCCACAGTGCTACCGTGCTGGCCATTCATTCTGTTCCCTTCAGCTTCAGTGTTTATCTAGCTTATCCTTAACTGCACTGACGATAGATGCCTGAACTATCCCATGATAGGAAATTCCACTTTCTAAGCACACACTTGGTGGAGAAATCTCTCTTGAATTTCCAAACGTATTTATCAATGTCTTTCCTATATTAATAGCTTTTAATCCGGGTCTGGCCAGCAATTAGAAACTATGTCGACCCTTTGAAACCTCTTCATAATCTTGAAGAGACGTAGGCCGGGATTCTCCCCTACCCGGCGGGGCGGGGGGTCCCGGCGTGTTGGAGTGGCGTGAACCACTCTGGCGTCGGGCCGCCCCAAAGGTGCGTAGACCCTTACATTGAGGGGCTAGGTCCGCGCCGCAGTGGTTGGCGCTCCGCCGGCTGGCGTGAACGGCCTTTGGCGACACGCCAGCCGGGGCTGAAAGGGCTTCGCCGGCCGCCGTAAGTCTGCGCATGCGCCGGAGCGCAGCGGCTGCTGACGTCATCCCAGAGCATGCGCAGGGGAGGGGGTCTCTTCCGCCTCCGCCATGGTGAAGGTGGAAGAAAAACAGTGCCCTCACGGCACAGGTCCACCCACGATCGTTGGGCCCCGATCGCGGGTCAGGCCACCGTGGGGGCACACCCCGGGGTCAGATCGCTCTGCACCCCCCCTCCCCAGGACCCCGGCGCCCGCCCGCGCCGCGGTCAGGTAGGTGTTTTGCTTCCCGCCGGCGGGAGAGGCTTGACAGCGGTGAGACTTCGGCCCATCGCGGGCCGGAGAATCGCTGGGGGGTCGGAGAATCCCGCCCCTAGTCTGTTCAATCTTTCTCGACAGGTATAATCTTGAAGTTCTGGCATCATTTCAGTAAATCTGTTTTGCGCCAAAACCCAGATATGAAGAAGAGTCCCATTTAGTAGCAGGGTCGTTCTTAGAGCTGCCAGCGTCAGCAAACACTCGGCTAAACGCACCCGATACCGGACGCTGTTTCATTTCCGTTAAATTTAATCCAGTATCACTCACAATCTAAAAAAGCCTCCAAGTATCCACATCAGAACAACTAGACTATAATGAGCTGGGGCATCTTGTGTAGGATGTGAGCATTCCTGGCATGGCAGCATTTTACTGCCCATCCTTAATTGCCCTTGGAAAGGGTGATGCTGAGCCACCTTCTTAAACCACCATAAACCATGAACAGGCACTCCCAGCGTGCTGTGAGGGAGGAAGTACCGAGAAGCTGACCCAGTAACAGTAAAGGAATGGTGATTTCCAAGTCAGGATGGTGTGTAACATAGAATCTCTACATAGCGGAAGGAGGCCATTCTGCCCATCAAGTCTGCACCGATCCTCCAAAAGTGCACCCAACCTAGGCTCAATCTCCAGCCCTATCCCTTTAACCCAATAACCCCACATAACCTTTTGGACACAAAGGGGCAATTTAGCATGACAAACTTGCCAACCTACGCATCTTTGGACGGGAGCTTGCAGGTGGTGGGTGTTCCCCTGTGCCTCGTTCTTCGAGATGGTAAAGATCGCCATTTTTTTTTAAAAGGAGCAAACCATGCAGCACATTCCTGCATGCAACAATACTTACAACTAAGCTAGGAAGCACATTGGCTCCCCTGAGTATTTCAGGTTGAATCATACTTGAATTGTACCGTCTACTGTTGCAGAAGCATCTTTTGGCACGAGTTGGCGGTAAATTGCCGGGCTGTTCCGAGCAGACAGGAATTCTGCATTGCCGAAGTGCGTACTCCCAGTTTCAAATTGAAAAGACAAATTGCAATGGGAATTTTAAATCATTTGTGTCTCACTCACCCAATTGCCTGGTTAAAACTGAAAGTTTGTCACGTGGGGATGCAGAGATGTAGTACTGTAACTACCTGCTGTGGCTTCGGGGAAACTCAGGTCTGGTTTCCCATCTACTAATATCTATGGCCTTTCACTCACTTTATTCTCCAAAGTGTGCCATAGTGTTCCCACAATCTTCATTTGTGGAGTTGAGAATGGATGGCAGTGAAGATAATTTCTTAATTCCTGGATTTTTATGATGAACTTGTTTGTAACCCTCCTCCTGTCATGAACGTTGTTTAAATTCTACTTCAAATTTATATCCATTGCAAATTGTTTGTTTTCTACTTTCCCCATTCCATCTGTATTCATTGCTATGGTCCTCAACACATTTCATATTCTGCCTCGTTTCCTGGTTTCTCAGGACCTTTTGTTATTTTGTTCAATCTTTTTACCAACTTTTGGGTTTTTTTTCTAACCCAAGCACTTATTTTCCAGTTGTTCAATATTAAGGGTCTCATTTGAGTTTTCCTATAACTTTGACGAGAATTGGTTCTTTGACATCTTAATTGTGTGGTTTTCTTCTTTGGCACCTTCAGTACTAAGAAAAAATAAATATTAGTGTTTGCAAAGAACTTGGTGCATGACCAGTATATACAAACTATACTCAACATGCCAGAGTTTTGAGTTAGTAATTGAAATGGAAGACACACTGTGCGAAAAAAAAATGATCTGGATTAATGTCGCATCCTTTCAACAGCCACCACTTGTTCCAAAAGTGCGAAGAAAAAGGGGGAAAGTTCTCTGTTATTGCCATCTTTACATGCTTCTCATCACAATTGCTTATACACAGGACATATAATTTTGTGAATGGTATTACTGAGGTAAAACCACTGTGAAATTAATGTGGTGTAGGTCAATGAAAGTGCACCACACAAACTTGGCATAGGACAAAATTTCCCACCGCTAGAAATAACCCAAATCAAAGCCACATACATTTATTTTACTGAAATGAATATCAAAACTTTAAGTGAGTTAACAATTAACAATTTCATTTTGAAGGAACTGGTGACTTAGTGCCTGAATGGTGTCCGCATCAGTGGAACAGCTTTAAGATCTAGTCAGATTAAAACCATTATACCCTGCAAGCTGTCCATCAACACGGTTTGCTTCCAATTTAAATCTACTGCGGCAATGTCTGCCAACTATGGTGGCTATTTCAGGGGAGAATTTAGTGGCTGCTTCAAGTTCTTATTAAATAGATTTACAATCCCTTTGATGTCTCCTAAAAATCATGCCCTGTGTACAATTTCTATTCCAGCTTTGTGAGGAGCTAAATTATCCGTTCAAGTAAATAAATAAAAATTGACTCCGGCACATAAAAGCCATTGCAATTTGGCTTTTTTCTCTGCCAAAGTCGGAAAAAGAGTGAAATTGAAATAGGAGTTTCTGCTCTCTTGTTCCTATTCCTCTGTCTGACAGCCAGCAGTATTTCCCTATCATTCCCATGCTCCACACATTTGTGGCAATGCTACTGCTGCATTTCCTACAATACAGATAAAGTTTTATTGCTGGCTGTATATTCTAAAGCTCTGGGAATTGAACCCAAAAATTCCACAACATAGGCTATGAAGGATGAGCCTTCTTCTTTGTGAAGATATTCTGCTCCCGTGGTCCTTTTTTCTTTTGTCCCATCGCCAGACAAGATGGCAATTGAAAGACTCTTAACACGAGTCCGTTTGTCGCTCCTTGTCTCAATGTTTGAGCTGCTATGCCCCAACCGCTATGGGCCAAATGGCCTAATTCTACTCCTATATTTTATAGTCTTATGGTCTAACTTCTGAAACTGATTTCCTAAATACCTCTGCCGTTCTTCTGTCTAGATTGCTTTCAAAACTTCATTCAATGAAGGGAGAATTTAGTGTGTACTGAGATTCTTTTAAAAAAGGTTTGAAATGCTTTCATTGTCTGTATTCTAACTCCGATTCCTATTTTGAACAGAAGCCCACATTCACCTGTTCTTTTGGTCCGATTCCCTTAATGTGCCTGAATGGAGGTGCGCAGTCTCGTCAACACCAATGGCGAGGTTTTATGGCCCTTCCTGCCGCTCTGTTTCCACCAAAGGTGCCCTCCACTCGCCCCACCGCAGCAGGTTCCCCGGTGACGGGAAGGGTGAATCACGCAATTGGCCCTAAACACCAGTGGGACCAGAAGATCCCGATTGGGGTTAATGGTGAACTTCCTGTGCCAAACACGGCAGCTTTGACAAAGAGTCATCCAGACTCAAAGGGCGGGATTCTCTCAGCCCACACTGGGCTGCGCAACACCGCCCCGATGCTGGTCCGCCCATTCTCCGCCCGGGATGGAGCGAGTGGCCGCAAAAAAATCCGAGTCCCACCGGCGCCGTCCACGAGTGGTCTTACCCGGCGGGACCTCGGCGTGCACCCTTTTGGAGGCGGTCTGAAGTAGGGGGGGGGGGTGTCCGATCCCAGGGGTGGGCCTCCACTGTGGTCTGGCCCACAATCGGGGCCTACCGAACGGCGGGCTGGCCTCTCGGGCTGGGGGCTTCTTTTTCGCCGCTCTGGCCCCTGTAGCCCCACGCCATATTGTGTCGGGGCTGGTGCGGACAAAGAAGCCACCGCACATGCGCGCAACCGCGTTGGTCGCTGTGCACATGCGCGCATTCGCGCCGGTCGCAGCAGCTCCCATTTGACGCCGGTATCGGCAGCTAGAGCGGTTTGGGTCACTCAATTGCTGTGCTGGCCTACTGAAGGGCTCAGAATCGCTGCTTCTGGGGGCCTGTTGACGCCATCGTAAAACGTGACGGCATTTACGACGGTGTTAACACTTAGCCTCAGGATCAGAGAATCCCACCCAAAATGTTAGCTCCCTTCTCTCTCCACAGATGCTGTTAGACCTGCTGGGATTGTCCAGTATTTTCTGTTTCTGTTTCAGAGCCACAGTGATATGCGTGTATATTATTGCAGTAACTAGATTTAAAGTGATACAGCAGACTTCAGAGATAGATGAAAAACTCAATGTTAATTTTAATACAGTTTGGGAATAGAGAGTGAAATCAATTGTGAGCAGCTTATACAATGGTCAAGACAAAGACATCCTGAAGTGGTTGGTATAAGATCATGGACTATATTCACTGTTAAAAGTGAAGCAGAATCTTTGTTTGAAGTGTCATTTTGAAAACCTGGCCTGGATTTCAGAATGCAAACCGCTAAGGGAACACATACTTATGAGAGAAGATTTTAAAGCCGTAGTTTTTTGGAAACTCGCACTTGACAATCATCCGGGTGGATTCTGAGGAAACATTCACAAACATTCACTTGGGGTTCAAAGTGGAGAATGTATTTTCCCACAGTCACCTTGTGTGCTTAAACGGGACTTTGTGATCATGAGACCATTGTAGATTAGGACGCATTTTGCAATCCGTGTTAATCCTAAAACCTTTATATAATTGTTAAACTAAGAGGGGAGTAAAGATGTTTCATATAATCATGCAAATTTATCTTGTTTAATAAATATTTATTTCTTTTTGAGAAAACAAATTAGTGGTCCTGTGATCTGTTCCTCCACGTTTTCCAAAATAAAATAAGGGTTACGGTCATCTGAGCCAGGGCTCTATACTGGGATCTTCCCATCCAGTTATAACGTCAACTGGGATCATAACACTTCTGATGATGCAGCCTCACAGGACATCCAGTCAACCATCAGCACAGACCCCTGAACTTCAAAAAAGTTGAGTTTATTAGATTGGAGAATCGCACTTCACAAGTGAGCACAGGCAGACAATGGTGGCAGGGTCAGATGTGGACTGCCTCGCCAGGGGTGCAATTGTCCCCAAGATCTGCTCAGCTGGACCCATGGCTAAACCCTGGGCCCATCATTTAGAAGAAGAATGTTGAAGTACAGCAGCAACTTAGCTGGGTACTCACAGACATTTCACATACTCTACAATAGTGGAGAGGTTGGAAAAATCTGACTCAATCACTAGTGGATTAGTGGCCAAGGGAGTTGCAAGAATGGTTGCCATGGAGGGAGTGGTCTCTTCCATCGAGCCTCATGCACAGTTCTCAAACAAAATCCAGAGGCCATGCAGGGTCATGCCGGTTTTGGAGACAAGTGCATCTGCTACCTTAAACAGGATAGATTATCCATAGCTTGACCAAGCTGGTCTTCAGCAGCCTGCTATGAGTGAGGTGGCACTGGTGCCAGAGAGGGTTGATAGTGAAAGGGGACCTGGAAGTGGAAACTCCACTCAAAGCATTCTTACCCTGTGCCCGATTAGCCAGTACCCAACAACATGCCTCATTACCTGATGGCCACTTTGGTCCCTGCACAGGTGTGTGTGCACCTGTCTTTGCCAGGGCTCTCATGGAGGCGTCTAAATGCATGTGCTGCACACTAAATGCATCTCAACAGTTAATGAAAGGACCCGAGCAGCGTGCCTCTCCCTCTTCTGGAACCATATTGGAGAACGTGCTAAGATGTATGAGTTGATGAAATTGTAATTCGGCAAGTGAATGAGCATGGGTGTTAGAGAAAATGTTTGGTTGTACAGTTTCCTATTTTTACAAAATAATGTCATGTAAAAAATAATGATCACCATGTTTCGCCCATTATTGTGAGTGCCAATCGCCTTTCAGTTGTGTTATGATGACTGGCAATACATGATGGGACTTATTGAGTAGATGTGTAATGGGTAGATGAGTGGTTGAACGACTGTTTTATGTAAAGGGAGGGGTGGGTGTTGGTGGTGGGAACAACCATAGAATTTCTTTTATATTTCACGTTGCTGTGAGAAAAAACGTATTCACACAAATGGTTTGGGTCTGGGATGCACTGTCTGGAAGTGTTCTGAAGGCAGATTCAATCGAGGCATTCAAGAGGGTATTAGATGATTATTTTAATTGAAACAATGTGCAGGAGTGCGGGGAAAAGGCAGGGATGGTTGTTTGCAGTGCCCATGCAGACAAAATGGGCCAAATGGCCTCCTGTGCCATAATAGTTCTGTGATTTTGTTAACTTTCACAATATTAGGGACACCCAGGCAGTAACGCAAACAGCTGGTGTAGAGAAGGGTACCATACCTTCATCTTCCTGATCAGTTCTGGAGCAGCACGGTGGCACAATGGTTAGTATTGCTGCCTCACAGCTTGAGGGACCCAGGAGTTTGCACATTGTCTCCATGTCTGCGTGGGTTTCCTCCGGGTGCTCCGGTTTCCTCCCACAGTCCAAGGATGTGCAGGTTAGGTGGATTGACCATGATAAATTTTCCCTTAGTCTCCAGGGATATGTGGGTTATGTGGGGTTAGGAGTTGCAGGGATAGGGTGGGGGCCAGGTCAGGATGCCCTTTCAGAGGGTTAGTGCAGACCCAATGGAACAAAGGGCCTCCTTCTGCATTGCAGAGATTCTATGAAATCCAAATGGGCTCCAACTGAGGGATGGGGAGATGGACCCGGAGCTGGATTCTCCGATTCTGAGGCTATGTCCAGAGGATGCGTCTGGTCTAATGACCAAAAAGTTGGCGCTACCCCAGCACCGATGCTTCATCCAGTGGGGGGCTAGCAGCATTGCCATGTAAAGCCCCCGGCTTTACCTGCAGATACGGGCGCAGAATGGCAGGGTCCGTGGCCGTGCATGCGCATGGCACCGGCCTGTGGTGGCTGCGCCACACAACAAGACGCTAGGACCCGGCCTACCAAAACTTGCCCCCCTGTAACCTCCTCGGCACCCCCGGACCACCTCTCACCAGTCCCCCAGCCCCTGCTGAAGCCCCCCTGCCAGAGGAATGCCCCCCCACCACGCCTGTGGTGGCACTGGAAATAGTCTGCAGCCATCACGCCAGGTTTCCGAATGTTGAGAGGACACACGACCGAAGCCGGCCCATTAGGGGCGAAGCACTGGGGGAGGGCCTCAAGTGATGTTCCTGTGGCCATCCCAATGGCGTGCACGCCATTTTTGAGGGGCCGGAGCATTGGGAAAATGGCGCCGCCTCCGATTTTTATGTAAAAAGGGATTTCCCAGCCTATCGCTGAATGCGATTTCAGCAACGGCAATCAGAGAATCCTGCCATTGGTGTCTGCACCTTTTTATCACAAATATCAGTTGCTACTGGAGATACTATTGAGTCACATTACTATCAGCCAAAATATTACATTTGATGAACAAAATCCTCTAACAACCAGAGCGGAGAATCGGCGCCATTGGCACCGGTGTAGTTGGCGCGGATGGGCTGAGCAGCCGTCGTGAAAAAGCCGAGTCCCGCTGGCGCCATCCACACCTGCTCTCGGCTGGTAGGACCTCGGCGTGGAAGGGTCGGGGGGGTGCCAGTGGGGGGGGGGGGGGGTCCGACCCCGTGGGGGGGGGGGGGCTCCGATGTGGGCCCCGATAACAGGCCAGCCTCTCTGGCTGGGGGCCTCTCTTCCTCCGCACCGACCCCTGTAGCCCTACGCCATGTTGTGTCGGGGCCGGTGCATTGAAGGGAGCCACTGCACATGCGCGCGTTGGCGCCGATGCCACTGCTCATGTGCGGACCCCACGGTGCCCAGTTGATGCCGGGGTCAACAGCTGGAGCGATGTGAACCACTCCAGTCCTGTCCTGGCCCCCTGTAGGGGCCAGAATTGCTGATCCTGAGGTCGTGTTGACGTCATCGAGAAATGCGACGGCGTTTCCGGCGGCGTCAACACTTAGGCTCAGGATCACAGAATCCTACCCAATGTGTTTCAGCTGAAATATCTGACACAGTTGTGAATGTACACCATTGTAAAATTATTGATGCAAAATCAATTTGAGTAGATGCATTCATTAGATTTAAAAGAATGTGATATTTCTACATTCTTCAGTCAAGACTTGAGGAAAGAAAAGTAACAACTATCTTACATTTAATTTGCCTTCTACCTTTAAGCAGTAAACATAAATGAATCATACCATTACAATCCCAGTTGGTGTTAGAAGTGGACGGGAAGGTCACAGAATGGAACACTGGCTCAAAACTTTTAAAACTGTAACTTTTATTTTTTTTCTAAAACGTGGAGGAACAGAGTCACAAGACCGCGAATTAGTTTTAACAACAAGAAAAAAGGCATTTACTAAACATGAAAAAGTTGGATTTTGATACAATGCTCTTTATTCCCCCCTGAGTTGAACGTTTACACTCAGATTTTAAGATTAATGTGGATTCTGCGGCATGGTGCCACAATGTATAGCACTACTGCCTTACAGCTCCAGTGATCTAGGTTTGATTCCGGCCTTGTCTGTGTGAAGTTTGCATGTTCTCCCCATGTTTGCGTGGGCTTACACCGGTTGCTCCAGTTTCCTTCCACAGTTCAAAGATGTGCATGTTTGATTATGGGGATGGGGCAAGGTGGATACAGGAGTGGACCTGGGTTGAGTGCAATTTCAGAGGGTCGGTGCCGACTCGATGGGCTGAATGGCCTCCTTCTGCACTGTAGGTATTCAATGATTGATTCTATGATACAAAGTACATCTTTAGCTACAATAGTCTCATTAACACATTAAGTCCCTATTAAGCACACATGATGGTTGTGGTAAGACACACTCCTCTCTGAACCCAAGTGATTGTCTGTGGATTTCTCCTCAAAATCCTCCCCCCCCCCCCCAGACAAGTCTTATAATGTGAGCCACCTTGTCTTACTGAATTCCAGTTTCCGCATGAGTGATTTCAAATTCCGCTTTCAAAAGTCACACTTTCAAATCTATTAAATTATGCTTTCCCTCGCTGCTTCCATCAAGGTTTTGTTGTCAGATTTTACACCTCTCCCTTCAGATTTCCTTTGTCTTCAAAGGTTTTTCGCAAATTCTGAGGTCCAGCCACAGATTTCCACTATTATTTCAAATAATGTCTCCCAAACTGTAGTGATTTCTGACAAATCTTAGCAGCACTGCAGATATCTTTCTGGCCTCTGACAATCCACTGCCTTTTCAACTCTCTGTGACTTTACTGAACAGTAATCTGTTCTGGTTCCCAATTTCCTCTGTTCTGTGAACTCCAGACTTCTTGGAAATTTCTCTTCATTTCCCTAGTTACATTAACTAGCTGGACTTTAGATTTTCGGCATCTGTTTTCTTAACCGTTACCCCATAGTATGGCGCTTCTCTTAGCAACGCTAAAGAGATTCTTCCCGTTTAGCCTTCTAAAACCAACTGCTTCTAGCAGAACTGTGAGAACTGCCTTCTCTCTCACTATCTATCTCCAAAAGCAATCAAATTAGCTAAACTAAAACCTAAAAGCGTCTCTACCCAACAAGGCCCCAGTTGCTAAGCAACCATTGCTGATTTATTTATCCTTCAAGCCTTTGTCCTCTCTCAGCACAATTGAATCACAGTTGGAATTGAAGCCAACCACCACACAAACAATCACGCTGTCCAGCATGAATCTAACTATAGGTTTTACCTTTCTCCACACAGAAAGGTTAAATTAAACTCGCTTAAAACTATATCTTATTTCTAATGTTTACCAATAAAAAATATTAATCCTTTAAAACTGCCTTTATTTACCTAACAATACAAAGGAACTGATGATGCTGTAAGTTATTTTCCATGGCCAGGATTTTAGGTTCTCCCCACTTGCTTTTGGTGAGCTGAGGGTGGGCATCTTTAATTTTTAGGCTGGCAGACAGATTGAAGCTCTGTGGGGGAAATCCAAAAATAAAGAAAATTAGATTTAGGGTGGGGAGGGGGGGGGGGGGTTGAATCTCCATCAGAAGCCCCCTTGCGAGCGGGACATCCTCACCTGAAGGCCTTAAGCTAGTGGCGGACCGGACATTCTTCCCTTCAAACCCCTTCGGCCTATACTCCGAGATCCTGATTGCATCCCGACCCTCCCCCCACTGAGCCCCCCCACAGGCCTTTCATATCCTCCCTGCCCATGCACCGTTTACACCTAATTGGGTCTCCAGTTCCCAGGAATCTGTCTCAGGCAGCTCTGTGCAGTTTCTCTTCCGGCCACTGCAGCACTGTTGCTGCAGGGACTGGAGAGCTCAGATTGGCCGGCAGCTCTCCATGGCGGTGCTTCCTCACGAGTGAGGGATAGAAGTCACGCCTGCCGCCAATCGATAATCACTTGAGTGTAAATTGGCTGCGGGGAAATTGGAGTCTGCAGGGCGTGTTCCTTGTTAATCTTCGGATGGCAGGGGATGAGCTCCCACCATCCTAAAAATTCAGGCCCATGTAAATTTAGCAAGAATGATCAGACGACTAAAATATTTCCATTTTAAGTTTAAAATAGCTTTGATTCCCTCATGAAATGATGCAAACATTTAGATAAACAGATTGAGTTATGACCAGCTAAGTTTTTGTACTAACACAACAAAAGTGCACAATTTGGTCCTTACATATTTTGGCTCAGGCATCAAAGCTGTTATCAATTCCCATCACAAACTGACTGGAACAACATCAAACACCACAGTTATTTCTAATCTACTTTTAATACCCTTAGGTTTGTTGAAACACTTCGTAGTTTGGCAAGGCACATGAGGAAGTGCACTGCCATATGCTACAATGAAATAGTTATTTGGTTTATTTAGCCATTATTATCTCTGAAGCATTATTTTTTTAAGTATGAAAACAGGGTATGCTTGAGGTCCACAGTAATTTGGAAGTTTTGAATATAGTTTGGAAGGAAACATTGGAGAACTCGTTGCTCCCAAGTTCTTCAGTGACATTTGATGTCAAGTGAATCTGGTTGAGTTCCAGATCTCTGACACATGAGAATATACATCATGGATGCAGCAGTATAAGCTCTACTTTTGTGCTCAGTATCTTACCCACTTATCTGTGAGAAAAAATACTGAAGGAAGAAAAGGAATAACAATGGTTTCATTTTAAGTTTCCCTGCATCATTAGAATAGATGTTAACCAAGCATTATTGTAGCGGTTTTCAGCTTTACACGAAACCACAAATTACACACGAACCCAGTGCCCTACTTTCTATTTGATAGAAATGTAGAATAAATTCAGATTTTTTTAAGCATTCGTGATCTACAGAAGCACCCAATTTTAAAATGACGGGAGCAAAGTCAGCAGCAAATCAGGGCCAGGTATGCAACCAATTGTTAAACATTCCTAAACAGGTTCCTTCAACTCTTTCTGAAGCAGCTCACAAAACTGAATCCAGCTGTAGCGTGCTCATGTTTTTAATAAGATGGTTGAGTGACCACAATGAAGAGCATGTAGGCCTAGGTAGGGTGCTCCTTCAGAGGTTCAGTGGAGATTGGATGGGCCCAAATGGCCTCATTCTGCACTGTAGGAATTCTATGGCTTTATAACTCTGTAGATCACGTTATGTAAAAATAACGGTGTGACAGAAGGCTATCAAATATGCTACAGGAACAACAGACAACACCAGAAATGAAATCTTCTATGACTATCATAACCTGGCAGGTCAGGTGAAACAAGTGTAAGAAAAAAACACAAGTCCAAGGCAGGAAGCAGCAACTAAAGGAGAACAAAAGTCATTAAGGATAGCGCCGGAAAATATTCTGTTCACACAGAAATGTTTGCAAAGAATTGGCTTCTTACATTTAAATAGTGCCTTTAATGCAGTGAAAATTCTCAAGAAACCTCACACGCACGAAGCAGAAATGACATTGAACAGCAAAGAAATTGCAATGGCTGTTTGGCCCCAGCCAGCCCATATTGGGTTTTGATCTCCATGACAGCACTAGTCCTAATCCCATGCCTTCTACCCAACTTTATCCCTTTCCTCGGAACACGTTCACCACTGGATACGCTTTTATCTACTCCGTTCAAATCCTTCATAATGTCAAATACTTTATTCTAATTCGCTGCATATCACCACGATCTTAACAAATGCAGACTGAAAGTTAGATGAAGAACAACCCCTTGTATTTGTTTTGTGTCATTAACGTTATAAAATGGTCCACTAAGGCATTCCACAGAGCCATATCAAAAGAAAATATGAAACTGAGCTATATAAGGAAATATTGGAGCAAATAACCAAAGAGGTCCTAAGGAGCGTCTTCAAGGAAGAACATGAGGCAAAGACTTGCAGAGGTTTAGGGAAAGAATACTAGAGTCATGGCCTTGGCAGCTGGATGCATGGCCACCAATGGTGGAGTGACTAAAATCGGGAATGGTCAGGAGGCCAGAATTCGAGGAACGCAGATATCGCAGAAGGTAGTGGGGCTGGAGAAGAATATAGAGATAGGGTGGGGTGGGACCATTGAGAGATTCGCAAGCAGGAATGGGAATTCTAAATCAAGCCCTCAATTAACCGGAAGCCCAATTAGGTCAGCAAGCATAGAGATATAGAATATAGAACATACAGTGCAGAAGGAGGCCATTCGGCCCATCGAGTCAGCACCGACCCACTTAAGCCCTCACTTCCACCCTATCCCCGTAACCCATTAACCCCTCCTAACCTTTTTGGTCACGAAGAGCAATTTATCATGGCCAATCCACCTAACCTGCACGTCTTTGGACTGTGTGAGGAAACCGGAACACCCGGAGGATACCCACGCAGACAGGGGGAGAACGTGCAGACTCCGCACAGACAGTGACCCAGCAGGGAATCGAACCTGGGACTCTGGGGCTGTGAAGCCACAGTGCTATCCACTTGAGCTACCGTGGATGGACAGGATTTGGTGCGAGTTTGACGATCAGCCGCTGAGATTTGGACGATCTGAAGCTCGCAGAGAGTAGAATGCAGGAGATTGGAAGTAGTGTGTTAGAGATAGATAGATAGATAGAGAAATACAGCACAGAACAGGCCCTTCGGCCCACGATGTTGTGCCGAACTTTTGTCCTAGGTTAATCATAGAATTTTGGACAATATTTCATGGCCAATCCACCCAACCTGCACATCTTTGGACTGTGGGAGGAAACCGGAGTACCCGGAGGAAACCCACGCAGTCACGGGGAGGATGTGCAGACTCCACACAGACAGTGACCCAAGTCGAAATCGAACTTGGGACCCTGGAGCTGTGAAGCAATTGTGCTATCCACAATGCTACCGTGCTGCCCTTAAGAAGTTAACCTACACTCCATTATTCTACCATAATCCATGTACCTATCCAATAGCCGCTTGAAGGTCCCTAACGTTTCTGACTCAACTACTTCCACAGGCAGTGCATTCGATGCCCCCACTACTCTCTGGGTAAAGAACCTACCTCTGACATCCCCTCTACATCTTCCACCATTTATCTTAAATTTATGTCCCCTTGTAATGGTGTGTTCCACCCGGGGAAAAAGTCTCTGACTGTCTACTCTATCTGTTCCCCTAATCATCTTATAAACCTATATCAAGTCGCCCCTCATCCTTCTCCGTTCTAATGAGAAAAGGCCTAGCACCCTCAACCTTTCCTCGTATGACCTACTCTCCATTCCAGGCAACATCCTGGTAAATCTCCTTTGCACCTTTTCCAAAGCTTCCACATCCTTCCTAAAATGAGGCGACCAGAATTGCACACAGTACTCCAAATGTGGCCTGACCAAGGTTTTGTACAGCTGCATCATCACCTCATGGCTCTTAAATTCAATCCCTCTGCTAATGAACGCTAGCACACCATAGGCCTTCTTCACAGCTCTATCCAATTGAGTGCCAACTTTCAAAGATCTATGAACATAAACCCCAAGATCTCTCTGCTCCTCTACATTGCCAAGAACCCTACCGTTAACCCTGTATTCCGCATTCCTATTTGTCCTTCCAAAATGGACAACCTCACACTTGTCAGGGTTAAACTCCATCTGCCACTTCTCAGCCCAGCTCTGCATTATATCTATGTCTCTTTGAAGCCGACAACAGCCCTCCTCACTATCCACTACTCCACCAATCTTCGTATCATCTGCAAATTTACTGACCCACCCTTCAACTCCCTTATCCAAGTCGTTAATGAAAATCACAAACAACAGAGGACCCAGAACTGATCCCTGCTGTACGCCACTGATAACTGGGCTCCAGGCTGAATATTTGCCATCCACTACCACTCTCTGTCTTCTATCGGTTAGCCAGTTTGTTATCCAACTGGCCAAATTTCCCACTATCCCATGCCTCCTTACTTTCTGCATAAGCCTACAATGGGGAACCTTATCAAATGCCTTACTAAAATCCATGTACACTACATCCACTGCTTTACCTTCATCCACATGCTTGGTCACCTCCTCAAAGAAGTCAATAAGACTTGTAAGGCAAGACCTACCCCTCACAAATCCGTGCTGACTATCCCTAATCAAGCAGTGCCTTTCCAGATGCTCATAAATCCTCTCCCTCAGTACCCTTTCCATTACTTTGCCTACCACCAAAGTAAGACTAACTGGCCTGTAATTCCCAGGGTTATCCCTATTCCCTTTTTTGAACAGGGGCACGACATTCGCCACTCTCCAATCCTCTGGTACCACCCCTGTTGACAGCGAGGACAGCGAGGACAAAAAGATCATTGCCAACGGCTCTGCAATTTCATTTCTTGCTTCCCATAGAATCCTTGGATATATCCCGTCAGGCCCGGGGGACTTGTTTTTCAAAACGCGCAACACATCTTCCTTCCTGACAAGTATCTCCTCGAGCTTATCAGTCTGTTTCACACTGTCCTCTCCATCAATATGGCCCCTCTCGTTTGTAAATACTGAAGAAAAATACTTGTTCAAGACCTCTCCTATCTCTTCAGACTCAATACACAATCTCCCGCTACTGTCCTTGATCGGACCTACCCTCGCTCTAGTCATTCTCATATTTCTCACATATGTGTAAAAGGCCTTGGGGTTTTCCTTGATCCTACCCGCCAAAGATTTTTCATGCCCTCTCTTAGCTCTCCTAATCCCTTTCTTCAGTTCCCTCCTGGCTATCTTGTATCCCTCCAGCGCCCTGTCTGAACCTTGTTTCTTCAGCCTTATATAAGTCTCCTTCTTCCTCTTAACAAGACATTCTACCTCTCTTGTCAACCATGGTTCCCTCACTCGGCCATCTCTTTCCTGCCTGACAGGGACATACATATCAAAGACACACAGTACCTGTTCCTTGAACAAGTTCCACATTTCACTTGTGTCCTTCCCTGACAGCCGATGTTCCCAACTTCTGCACTTCAATTCTTGTCTGACAGCATTGTATTTACCCTTCCCCCAATTATAAACCTTGCCCTGTTGCATGCACCTATCCCTCTCCTAACTAAAGTGCAAGTCACAGAATTGTGGTCACTACCTCCAAATGCTCCCCCACTAGCAAATCTATCACCTGCCCTGGTTCATTACCAAGTACTAAATCCAATATGGCCTCCCCTCTGGTCGGACAATCTACATACTGTGTTAGAAAAGCTTCCTGGACACACTGCACAAACACTACCCCATCCAAACTATTTGATCTAAAGAGTTTCCACTCAATGTTTGGGAAGTTGAAGTCACCCATGACTACTACCCTGTGACTTCTGCACCTTTCCAAAATCTGTTTCCCAATCTGTTCCTCCACATCTCTGCTGCTATTGGGGGGCCTATAGAAAACTCCCAACAAGGTGACTGCTCCTTTCCTATTTCTGACTTCAACCCATATTACCTCAGTAGGCAGATCCCCCTCGAACTGCCTTACTGCAGCTGTTATACTATATCTAATTAACAATGCCACCCCCCCCCCACCTCTTTTACCATCCTCCCTAATCTTGTTGAAACATCTATAACCAGGGACCTCCAACAACCATTTCTGCCCCTCTTCTATCCAAGTTTCCGTGATGGCCACCACATCGTAGTCCCAAGTACCGATCCATGCCTTAAGTTCACCCACCTTATTCCTGATGCTTCTTGCATTAAAGTATACACGCTTCAACCCATCTCCTTGCTTGCAAGTACTCTCCTTTGTCAGTGTTACCTTCCCCACTGCATCACTACGTGCTTTGGCGTCCTGAATATCATTAAGATAGTCATACCTAGATATAACAAAGGCACACAGGATAAATACTTCAGGAGAAAATGAGCTGAGGCAGTGGCGGAATCAGGCAATGTTGTGGAGGTGGAAATAGGCAGTCTTGGCTATGATGCACGTCTGGATCAAATGTGACAGCAAGGTTGGGAGCAGCCTCACACATTGCCAGGGAGACGGATAGAACGGGTGGCTAGGGAGAAGGTGAATTAAGGCGTCCAGAGAGGTGCTCTAAGTCATAGGCTTTGAGGAAACTTTTAGGCAGGGATGTAATAAGGCATACTGGTTTAGGAAGAAAAGAGCAGCATAATGGCTCATAATGGTGGAAGCTTTGCCAAAGATAATGGAGGTGAGCGAGGTGTAGTCCTGACCCAGCCGAGCAGTAGTTAAGAATTGGAACATTTTGAAGGATGGATTTTCACAAGTGGAGTGATGCATGAAAAAATCCAACAATGACAGTGGATGGCATTCTGAAGATATTTGCAGATGAGTGGGGAAAACTGCAGGTGAGATTTTCCAGTTCTTCCCTTTGGCGGGATTTTCCTGTACTGCAGATGGCAAACTCCTGCAACGGGTTCCTTGGCAACGGGACGGGCAAGCCACCCAAAACTCCCTAGGCACTGGCGGAACAGGAAGATTCTGTCGGCAGCCAATGATGAATCACCGGGGGGGGGGAACCAGAAAATCCACCTCACGTTTCAAGGGCAATGACTGAGAGCAAAATGAAATAGCAGTTGCCCATGGTGTGGGCCAGAGGGCAGACTATGGGTCAAAGTGATTAACCATCTCACAGGCTGGCATGTAACCAAGAGGCAGTCGGGATAATGAATCACAGTATTAGCAAAAATAGGAATATCTAAATTAAATTGCATATGGCAATGAAGGCTTATTACTGGAATTAGTTTATGTAGACTAAATTATCCTGCCTCAACCCATGCTACTCCTATGTCTAAAATCTAAATGTGCACTTTTTATACAAAAATATATTTTCTTACAGTATTGTCGCGAGGAGAAATTCAACTTGCAACAGACACAATGCTGAATATGGGAATTCGTCCTGGAACAGCTGTGCAACTGATGACAAAGGTCGGTTCATGAGAGAACATCAAATACAGGTGTTACAACACCTTGGGGCTATTTCCACTTGTCAATACCCTTATACTTTCTATTATAGACCCCACACTACTATCTAGTCAGGGGAGTCCAGTCTGTCTTTGCTATCGCGCGTATATTTCAATATGTAAAACGAGTAGTCGACAGGAATGCAGAGTAATGCAGTGAGCAACTGGCAACTGAACTTCGAGGCCTCTTCCAAGGTGAATAGAAAGCTGGAGTGAATTTTTTTGTGCAGAGATTAATTTCAAAACGATGCCATCTCCTTTAGGCTTATGCATGCATATCCAAAACTGGCTCTGCTCATGCTCAGCAATGAAGATTTCCACAGCGTTAAGGATATAGATACATCGATACATAGAAGATAGAAGCCGGAGAAGGCCTTTGGCCCTTCGAACCTGCTCCACCATTTATCATGATCATGGCTGATCATCCAACTCAATAGCCTAATTCTGCTTTTACCCCATAACCTTTATCCCATTTGGCCCAAGTGCTATATCTCGCTGCCTCTTAAATATATTCAATGCTTTAGCATCAATCTTTTGCAGGGGTGGCCTGAAAAATCAGCAAATCTGAAGTGCAGAGGTGCATTAAAGAGAGAGTGTAATATATGCAAAAGGTGATTTCACTTCACTCTCCCTTCAGAAGACAATTATTAATAGGACATGGCATAAAGCCTTTATATGATGGTAGGGTTCCTGAGAACAAAAAATATAACACATAGCACCCAATGTAAAGAATTATTGGAATAAACGGTGAGAGCTTCCATTCAACAATTGGTGGATGACCACAGAATCATAATGCATGATGTCGGATATCCATAATCCATTTCAAATTATGCACCTTTCCAATAAATTATTTGAAGGCTGGAGTGCTGAGGTGCCCAAAAGAGCCGAGATAGCCTCTTTGTACCAGGGCTGTTGATTCCTCTGTGAAAGATTTGACCAACAGAAGATTACAACAGGGTACAAGGCTCAACCAGAACTGCGGAGCATGTGAAGCAAGCAATTCACTGCCTTATGCCTATTGAGATGTTGTGCTTATAAGCCCAGCTATGAGGTCTAAATTAATCAAGGCCTGTTTTGAGAATTTCGCAACGGCAAAGGATCAAACCTGTCCAATATCGAGAACATCCTCAGTTAAAAAAAAGTTCTTTGAGCGACATATTCCTTTCATCTTCATTCAGACCGTACCTCAGTCATCGACTCCCTCCTGAGCCTGGGCCTATTCATGTACTACAATCTGTTTATCTCCAGTTCATTGACTGTTGTAATAGTTCCTCTCTAGGCCATCTTCCTCCTCTGTCCTTTTGAACGAAGAGCTCTTCCAATTGACTGACTATCTCAAGTCTGGGCCAAAACATTCCTTTTTTAAAATAAATTTAGAGTACCCAATTATTTTTTCCAATTAAGGGGCAATTTAGGATGGCCAATCCGCCTGCCCTGCACATCTTTGGGTTGTGGGGGTGAAACCCACGCAAACACGGGGAGAATGTGCAAACTCCACACGGACAGTGACCCAGGGCCGGGATTCGAACCCGGGTCCTCAGCGCCGTAGGCAGCAATGCTAACCACTGTGCCACTGTGCTGCCCAGCCAAAACATTCCTTGGCATTATTTGCTCGCTTCACGACCATGGTGATATTTTGTATCATTTGGCCACCATAACATCAATATTTCAAGATCTGATCTGGAGATGAATAAAGTTATTTTTATTGTTGCATTGCATAACTCTTCCAAAGTTTTTCATGATTGGTGTTCAACAAATTAAATTGGCTGAATGAAGCACATAATTGGATATCAACAATTCTCACAGCAGCACTCAGCTCAGCGCAATTGCTGTTGGGTGCTTTTATCTTCAGTTGCACATAAAAGCCTTTCATTTTCACTTCATTGAGAATCTGACAAGGGAAAAGAATACATGTGGTGGTCACTTTTTCTTCCACGTGTGTTTTAAGCAGAAACACAAGTCCTCTTCCCAAAGGATCCCCTGTCTGGAAGGAGCCAATATTGCAGTGATGGGGAATGTGCGGCCGGGGGGCTATATGCGGCCAATCTGGGTTCTGAGTGGGGTCACTAGACACTTCATTGATCACTGTCTACATGCAGGGTTGCCACATTCCGCTGGTTTCCACATGCGTCGTTTTTTTTTCCTTACAGGTATGACTGAATTGCTGTCCGTGTAAAGCAAAGGCAAGTGAAGTGAAGTGCGTGCTGATTGCTCACAACATTGGCAGTGAGAACCATGCGCTCCCTCTGTGCGCAAAATTTAAATATTTACTTTATTTTCACCTTTTGAGATTGATGATAATTCTATTAATATCTAAATGATTAAGTACCTTGTATCACTCATTATGCAATATTTGACTTGTATCAAATGTATTTAATCTTATTCATGGGGTCATGCATAGTGAACAATTGCCTGATTAAATCTTGCAGCACACTGAGATGAAAGAGGGCCACTCATGCGACCCACTCACTAGTCTGGGTTGCCCATCACTGCTTTATTGTCCCTCAAGGTTCTAGCACTTCCAGCTTCGCAACTTTGCTGGTTCCACCATTGAAAATGGCTCATGACGCTGAATACAGGATCCTTACCTGAGCCTTGGGTCAGGGACGACCACCCTCTGAGCTCTCAAATGACCCTACCATCCTGAGTCTGTAAAATTAGATCAGGGGCTGGATTCTCCAATCCGTTAGCCGTGTGTTTCTCGGTGGCGCGCCGTTCGCTGGAGATGGATTTCTCACTTGTCATTGGGTTTCCCCCAAGCGCCAAGAAACCTGTGAGCGGGGGTGCACTGCCAGCAGGAACAAAGAATCCCAACGGCTGGAGAATTCCAGCCCAGAGGATTTTACACACGTCTACCTTTTTTTTGCCAAAATGAATAACATTCTTTACTGTGTGGAGTCTGCACGTCCTCCCCGTGTGTGCGTGGGTTTCCTCCGGGTGCTCCGGTTTCCTCCCACAGTCCAAAGATGTGCGGGTTAGGTGGATTGGCCATGCTAAATTGCCCGTAGTGTCCTAATAAATGTAAGGTTAAGGGGGGGGGTTGTTGGGTTACGGGTATAGGGTGGATACGTGGGTTTGAGTAGGGTGATCATGGCTCGGCACAACATCGAGGGCCGAAGGGCCTGCTCTGTGCTGTACTGTTCTATGTTCTACTGTTGCATACTTTGCTCCCGGGCACAGGACGCAGCACTTCAGTATTGCCGACAAACCGCACATGTATTTGCAAAATGTAGCTGCTTTCCAGAGCTTTCTCATTGGTCTCTTTCTGCAATTTTTAAAAGAACTTGGTTGTTGCTGAACAATCCAAATGTGTACCAGTTGCATCGACAAGAGATTTTGTTTGCACTGAGCCTCTGTAATAGCTTGTATATTTTTCAATCGCTTAAAGAGAAGCTGCTCAAATGCAAGTTGTTATCGTTAAATATATTTGTGCAATCAATTTGTTTTCTAAAGTTCTCAAGTGGAGCTGATTAGAAATGTTGGGAGGAATGCAAGGGAAAGGAAGTGAGGAAGGACAGAGTGCAAGGACAGATACCCAGCCTCGACGATTAAACAGTCTTGCTATCAGGAGTAAAAACTTGGTCATTGTGATTGGTTTTTATCCAGGCCAGTATTGTTTTCAGACTAAAACCCTTGATGTAAAGCTTCTCTAATTATTTCTGCACTGCCTACTTTATTATCCACTTGCATTGCTTTGAACTTCCTCAACTCTTTGACTGATGAACAGAGGCAGTCTCTGCCAGGCACAACGGTCAGAATTCAAAGATACGCATATTCGCTTTCTGATGCCGAGGAGCGACGTCGACACTGAAATGAAGAATTTCAGTGGTCACTCAAACTGTTCTCCCACCCATTGTGGGTCTGGTGTGCACATGTCCAGCATGTACCCACATGCTTCCTCAGTTTCTACTTCCATTGTTGCATCTGAAGTTATATTCCAGGAGAATTTTTTTCTCCAAGATAAAAGCAAATTACTGCAGATCCTGGAATCTGAAAGAAAAACAGAAAATGCTGTGCAATCTCAGCAGGTCTCAAAGCTTTGACAAAGAGTCATCCAGACTTTAGCTCTGCTCTCTCTATATATATGCTGTCAGACCTGTTGAGATTGTCCAACATTTTCTGTTTTTGTGACTTTTTTTCTACTTTGGGACAGTTATGCTATCTTTATAAGATCAACTCTCAGGTGCAGAACGTTCCTTTGTATTTTTCATTATTATCACTGCTGTGGAAGAGAATCAGACATCTCCTTTCCCAGCTGAAAAGATTCAGGCTAGGTGCTCATCATTCCAACTCACTCCGCACCGCCTCTAGCATGTGTCTCTTCCTTCTTCCTGTCCTTAACTGGATGCAGTGTGGCAGCACGGTGGTGCAGTGGTTACCATTGCTGCCTCGCGGTGCCGAGGTCCCAGGTTCGATCCCGACCCTGGGTCACAGTCCGTGTGGAGTTTGCACGTTCTCCCCGTGTTTGCTGGGTTTCGCCTCCATAACCCAAAGGTGTGTCGGGTAGGTGGATTGGCCACTCTAAATTGCCCCTTAATTGGAAAAACAATGAATTGGGTATTCTAAATTTATGTATTTTTAAATGGATGCAGTACTCAAGGTTTAATCTCATCCCCTCAGAACAGTATTCGATCATCCCCTCCTGTGTTTTATAGTGTCGTAGGACACCTCGGCCTCTTTCGGCTTTATCCTTGGCTATTTTAGTACGAGTATTGTCAATCTCTTCTCCATACCTTACACAAAATCTTGTCTTTCATTCTTCGGCCTACTTCATTATTTTGTACAACTACTTCTGCAATTCCTGAGCTGTTTGCTCTGATTCTACTATCCCTTCTATTTTGGTACGAGCTGCAAATGGGAGCATTTTGCTTGGGGTTTCTGAATATATCTCATATATATCCTTTACAATTAGTAGTTTCGCCAGTATAGGTCCTTAGCACCTCAATCAGTAATTTGCCCTTGCTTCCCCCCCCCCCCCCCCCCCCCCCCCACCCCTCACCTCCAAACCTTGACAGGTTTCTCCCTGGATTTCTCCTGAACAAAGCTGGTTTTGAGTTTAATTAATAGAATACCATATGGACTTGATCACCTTTTTGAAGGGCTGAGGTTTGGTTCGGGCTGTCACTTCCCCTGCGAAGAAAAGGAATGCTTGCATTTATGTAACATTAAAAAAAAAACACTAGTTGCCTCAAAGACAGTGAAGTCACTATTTAATGTAGGAAACATGGCAGCTAATTTGCGCACATCAAACTCCCAAATATGGCGATGTGATAATGACAGGGGAATCTGTATTTGCGATGTTAATAACTTGACTTTTTGTGCTCAGACGCTGGAGCTGGATTGGAATCTTCAGGCTCGGAGATAAGAGTGCTATCAACTGAGCCACGTCTGATGTCCAAACGAACCTGGAAGCACTGGTCAAGAGCGGTCTCCCCTTGCTGAATAACTGCAGTTGACTGATTACTTTGAGAATCAATTCCATTATTTTACGTGGAATACACATTCGAAAATATAGTCACCTTTTCTGTTCCATACCTTCCCTTTGAACATGGGAACCACATTAGCTCAGTGGCATTTACTTAAACTAGCACTCACAAATCATGATACCGGTACATCAAAGGAGAGTTGTGCTGTTTGAGATGAAAGCCAGCTTATAGCACCTTCAGAAAGCGAGGTCAGTGACCTCGTCAATGTAGTCACTACACATTCTCATACGACTCAAAATGTGGAAAAGGAGCATCGTGATCTGCATCCAGGCTAAGGCGAATGTATTCCTCACGTTTGAACACGATTCCTGTGGGACTCGTTAAGCATTGTCCAAACCTATGTTGTGAACTGCTGCTGCCCTGTCACAAAATGGGACCATTTCCAGCATTACAAACAGCCACTGCTTCTTTCCCCATGTTCGTGTAGAAACTGTAGAAACTGTACTATGCACAGAGGTGCTAGACAAAGAACATAAATAATAATTATCCAGGAATATTTTTTTAACAAAGAGCAGACCAATAATACTAAGAGCTATCCATCACTTCAAATAATGCTGGCACCTTGGGTAGTCAGATAATGGTGATATTATGGTTCCTTCCTGGATAGCAGCCACAATGCATGCACAATGAGGACTCTGTGGTCAAATATCGCCAGAACATTCAGTAAGTGAAACCTCTTTTGTTCATGAAGGTCATGGAATTAATGAGAATAGCCCAAATGCCCACAAGGGTAGCATCTGTGATACCGTGAAAGAAAGCCTCTTCATCAGAGAATACTGGTTCCACCAGATTCCTACTTTCCACAGGTAAAGCAATAAATGTGGTATCCCTGGGGAATGCTGCAGTTGTCATTCACCTGATACATATTCCTGCTGTGAATTGTCTATGTGAAAGAAATCTTGCAGGGTAGCTTGGAAGCATGTATTATTTTGAAGCTTTCATGCTAAAGAGAAATGTCTGCATCGATAGTGCCCATCATGGAATGTCCCAAAGTGCAAGAAGCCAATGCAAAACTTCTAAAGTGTCGTCACTGTTGTACTATATGAAAATTAGAGTGTTGTATCGTGAACTTCTACAAGAAGACCTGCCCCCAATTCACATGTTGCGTGCAGCTCACTGTACAGTGACGGGCACAAAATCATTCCTGGCTCTTGATAACTCAGAGACGACCCACTTCAGTGCAGAACTTAAGGTACAGATTCGGGACAAGCACTGATGTGCCCAGAATGCCTCAGGGAAAATTGCACTTACACTTATCGATCTTACATAAGTTATTTCCTCATCACAATTATGCAGTATATTATGAATACCACCACCTCCTCCACGTCCCCGTCCCCCCCACAACAAAAGGAAATACACAATTACCTCTTTGTAAATTAGGTCCCAAAACCAAGATTAGCTGACAAAAAAAAGTGAAAATTTTAACCGGAAAAAGGAAATGCAAAAAGCAAAGGTAGATAAACCTGCACCAACAAATGCAGGAAGTAAATTGCAGCTAAGAAAAAAAAATGAAAAGCATTTCAAAGTTGGAAGAGTTCCTTCAGATTCCTGTGGATCCTTTATTTTGTAGGTGAGCACCACCTCAGTTGCCACTGTGATTTCATCACATGACTTGCCCCATCATCCTCTTGCCATAATCTATCTTTGTGATGTACTGCCTTCCTATGCCAATTGGAAGGCAAAAAGATTCACTGCCCAATTGGATGATGCTCGCCAAGCAGCCATTTTCCCCCATTTTCAATATTTTTATATGTATCGCCATCGCTCCATCCGCAAGCATTGCCCCAACCTTCCGGTCGCTTACCACTTCAGCTCAGCATTTTGCTCTTATGTCCACATGTCCGTCCTCAGCCTGCTGCAATGCTCCAGTGAAGGTCAATGCCAACTGGAGGAGCAGCACCTCATCCTCCAATTAGGCACATTCTGACCTTCTGGACTATACACTACCCACCCCTCCCCAACATGGCCACCGTCTGTTGATGCTCCCACTGACCTCTGTTCACCTATGAGCACATTCTGCAATCCTACCTTTTCCACTATTAACACTCTTCAGTCCCTAATGACACTATTAACAGCCCCTTGTCTCATATCCACAACATATTTGCCAATCTCTCCTTAACTCTGACCTGTCACTGACTTTCCATTCTTCCCCCCCCCCCCCCCCCCCCCCCCCCCCCCACCCCCACACCCCCTGCCTTCAGGTATATCGTTCATCACATTTCGATTGCTTTTCAGTTGTGGAGAAGAGTAGAAGAGTCAAGGGACTCAAAACATTAACGTTGTTTCTCTCGCCTCAGATGCTGTGACACCTGTTGAGCTTATCCAGCATTTTCAGTTTGTATTTCAGATTTCCAGCACCAGCAGTATTTTGTCTTTTATTCAATATTTATGTATCTGGTGAGGAGAAAACGATCAAAATAAAACAATCCATTTTATTGTCTCGCTGATTTTTCTCTGGAGTTACACAGAACAGCGTCCTGGAGATTCAATTTCTGAAGACTTCAGCCAATCCTGGAAATTTGGCAACTGCAAGCCTCAGCGAAACCTCAAATTTCGGAGCCTACAGTACCAAACTGGGATGTTAACATTTAAATGAAGACACATTCGATCGTGGCGTTACCTGTCTCCCAGATGTCGATTGAAAATGATGTGGTCCCATAATTCACACTTGCATGTTTGCAGATCTAATTTTTAACCTGTGACGACTGTTCACAAGATCCCATCCACCAATGGTGTTCTCCCAAACTTACCCAATAGCACATTCCATTCATAAATGTAACAGCAATGATACAATTTAGCCTGGATTTTTTGCAACAGAAAAATCTCCAGTGCCAAACAAAATGTCTGCTTACTTGATGAACTATCCACATAGGGACCAATTGACCTGTCTTGTTGCGTCCCGAGGCTATTAAATCTCATGAGAGGCCTCTCACGAATCTTTCGAACGCTCGGGACGCCTTGTGAGATCTAACAAGAACTGGTACGTCGCGACCTGGACTTGCCCTCACTGGACGGGATCCAGATTTGCACATTTAATCAAGTGGTTAGGCTCACTTAAATATGTCTGCGCCTGGGAGACCTCACTATGGTGCCGTTTAGCGTTGATCCACACAAACGGAGCAGGCGTAACGGCACCCAGGCCATCGGAGGCCCCTGGGTGGTCAAGCTCTGGGCACTTCCCTGGCACTGCCAAAGTGCCTGAGTGGCACTGGCATGGTCACCGCCTGGGTGCCAGGTTGACACTACCATGGGCCAGACCCATGGGTTCCTCACTCTTATGAGGTGGAGTGAGGAAGGGCTCGAGGACCCTCTAACTGTTAAGTTGGGGCATTGAGGGAGGACTGGAGCCCATGATGGGGGTCCAGAAATCGAGGAGATTGAGGCGGTATTTGCAAATGGGGCCCCGATCTCTTCTTGTCAGGAAAATGATCTAAGTGCAGCCTCGGCTGGGGGTTCCTCATCGAGGCCCCCCAAAAGACTCCCATTTGATAGCAGGGTCGTTCTCAGTGCTGCACCCCCAAAACAATTTTTTCCCTTTAAATCGTGCCCATGTTAGTGAGCAAGATCCAAGCATTGGAAATGTTCTCATTCAGCACTCACCCATTTGGAGGTAAGAAAAAGCATCTGAAGAGGTCGACACATCTCAAAGACATCATTTGTGGAACAGGCTCGGAAACTTGTCAATGTGAGAACATCGGAGAAGTTTACAGCAAGGCACGCACCTTCTGCTTTGCTCATTGCAGCAAGACATTGAAGGCTTCACAGGATCAGGAAAGGTCAAGAGAAGTACCACACCTTTGCCAATCTTAACATGCTTGGCACTCCTAAGCTCTGCGCTCACACTCTTTTGAAGTGTTCAATATTTTACTATCAAAGACCAGAAATAAGCGCAGTGCCTTTACAACCCCAGGTTCCATGAGGAACAGAATAGGATGTGGTTGAAGCGTCGAGATTGAGTTGGACATCGTATGCTGAGCTAGTGGCTGCTATCGTCATGATGCTGAACCTGGAGAGGGTCAAGATGTCAGTGATGATTTCAAGAACCAGTGGGTTTGAGATCTGGGTTGAGATGTGTATTATTTAAAAATTAGCAATGGGTGGTCTTCATGATACAATGAATCTGATGTTTCAATTTCAGCTGCAAGCCAAGCAAGGCACAATGTTGAGTACTGTTGTGTTCAGTCTCAGCAAGCAGCAAGGGAGTGATTTGAATCAGGGCCCAAAGTGGGTGTTCCAGACAGTCATGGCTTTCACCTTCTTCAAGTTTAGTTGGAGGAGGTTTTGTCTGAAATATGACAATGTTGTAGACAGTACTACAGCAGTAATGGGATCAAGTGTGGTAGTAGTGTGATAATGCTGGTTATTAGCAGCATAGGTATTAAAGCTGTCCCTATGGTTATAGGTAATATCCCTAAGGTGTCTCAAACATGCATACACAAACGCACATATAAAAGGAGGATGAGTTAAGCTTGGGATAGGTTATTGAGGCACCAGAGAAAACATGAAATCAGGAGGTAGACCTTTGAATTTTGGTGCAGAAGAAGACGTCAGAAGAGGCAATGGTCTGAGTGAGCAGCAAAGAGAAGTTCA
This sequence comes from Scyliorhinus canicula, assembly GCF_902713615.1. Lineage (NCBI taxonomy): Eukaryota > Metazoa > Chordata > Chondrichthyes > Carcharhiniformes > Scyliorhinidae > Scyliorhinus > Scyliorhinus canicula. The sequence continues at coordinate 43,764,364 of NC_052157.1, read as the reverse complement.
AAGTCAAAAGGACATGGCAATATCATGGAGGGATTGGTGAAATGATTGCTAAATTAAATTGATTTCCTTCATGAGAAAATCAGCTGCAGCGAGACAAACGTATGTTAAATAACATTTGTTGCTGAAATATTACAATAACAAGCAATTTTTGACGTTTGCTAGGCCTTTTAAAATGTATTAGTGTTACAGTGCAGGAGCAGAAGCGAGTTTACAATGGCAGTTAAGTCCGGGGGAGACAAAACATTTCCTGAATTGCCAGCAATCGAAGAGTTAACACCAGCACTTTAACAAGGAACAATCTTTTCTATATAATTTAGTCGGGAGCATTAATTGAAGTCCAACCTTCTTCCACGCTTCATAGGTTTTTGTCCACTTCTTAATTATACTGATGAATGACAAAATCTAAATCAACACCCTCAGAATGACAGCTCTCTCATTCAAAAGGAGACTTATTTTCATTGGCACGTGCAAACGAAATTCTGCTTAAACAGGTCTTTCAGTGTTACATGTTCTGCAGGACACTGATTGACAGGAACATTACACTGCTAATTTTACTGAGTTAGACTGCCTTTGGTATACAAATATAGCTGCTTACTGAAACGCTTTAAAGCCATTTCAGCCATGGCTCATTTATAGCACTCCTTCTGTATCCGAAGGTTGAGGGTTCACGTCCCAGTGCAAAGCCATGAGGAGAAAATCTCAGCTGACACGCCAGTGTGAGAGGTGTCATCTCTCAGATGAGATGCTAAATAGATGCCCCACCTGCCCTCTCTGGTGCACGTAAAATAATCCATCGCACACTATCGAAAAAGAGCAGGTTCTCTCTGGTGTCCCGACAAATATTTATCGTTCCATAAATATCACATCAACATGGTGGATGGGATCTTCTGGCGATTACCACTGGCGGGATCTTCCAATACTGCTGTTGGCGACACCCTGTTGCGGATTCCCGGCGACCAGGGGCACGAGAAACGGGAAACCACATTGGCAGTGGCAGGAGTGGTAGATCCCTCTGCCAACCAATGGTGGTCCGCCTCCTCCACCACGAAACACATGGCGGAAAATCCCGGCCATTATCGATCACATTGTCGTTTGTGGGACCTTACTGTGCTCAAATTGGCTGGTGCTGCATTGCAGCTCTTCAAAAGTAATTAATTGCCTCTAAAGTGTTTTGAGATCCCTGGAGATTGTGAAAAGGGCAGTATATTTCTTTAACAATCAATATGCCAAATCAGTAAGGTAACAGTCATATCAATCTAGGATTTACTCCTGAAGCATATTAAGAACAGCATATAAGAGCAGTTAGTTAATATAATTCAGCTTCCATTTATATAGTCACTGAACAAGTTACTCCTCATCAAATTTCAGTATCAGAGACTACACTATTTAGAAGATGAATTTACCTTCTCCTCAACTTTACAGTAAGTATTCTTGGGTCCACTAACTAATTAAATTAATTACTGAACAAAGACAAATAAACCAACTGAAGAAAGAAAGGCAAAGGCATATTTATTTCTTAATGCTTGTTCAATCACAAAAATGAATAACAACCTGAATTTCTTAATCAAATGGTGCGCCATGGTTTACTGTCACCGGAAATGAAAAAATTAAGATCAGTAGCTTTCAAAATAAACTATGGATAATCCACTCATTTCATTATTAACTAATTGAACCCTTTCATGTCAAATCCACGATCGTTAGCTTGACATATTTTCCGGAAGTTGAGTAGAGCTAAAGCCAATGTTATGTCTGGAAAACAACCCTTCCAGAAAATAAGTATATTTAATTATCATCCAATGCAGAATATACAAGAAACCAAGATGTATGTTTTTAACTGTGAGCTCTCCATACTTCACTAATGTATATGATAAACATTGTGGTGTTCAACAACTTAACGAGCGATTATATGATTTTGTAGTTTCAAGGTACATGGGGGTTATGTAGGTCGAGGGTATAGTTTGGCATGGAGTGTATGAGGAAATATGGGGGATGAGTACAGAGGCATCAAGTGGCTTGGGGTGCATGAGTTGGCATGGGGAGTGTGTTGGGAGTGAGGGGGTGTGAGCTAGAGGGCCTTCCTGTTTTTATTGTAACTAGGAAGAAGTATCAGAGGCCAAGGCCGGCCTTTTAAAAATACCGCCTCCTCACTTTGCGGCCCTCTGTACTGTTTCCTGGGTTGGCAGGTCCGACTTCAGTCAGCACCCGCTAATTTCCCGAAATTTGGAAATTTCCCGACTCCGTGCACCTGATCCGAAAGCAAAAAATTGAGGCAATTAAATTGAAAACATGTGAACATCGGAATGAAGAGCAACAGGAGGCCATTCTGCCCTTCGAGCCTGCTCCGCCATTCAATAAGGTAATGGCTGATCAGATTGTAACCTCAACTCCACATTCCTGTCTAACCCCCAGTACCCTTCACTCAACTTGCTTATCAAGAAAAAAAGAGATCTACTTGAGCAGTCCAGAGGAATCTATTTGCTCTCGAGGGAGGAATACAGAACAAAATAAATGTAAAATTAGAGTTCGACCATTTAAGAGGGCAATAAGGAAGTCCATTTTTCTTGCAAAGCGGATTGGAAATCTGGAACAATCCCTCAAAAAAACTGTGAATGCTTGGTCAATTGAAATTTTCACCCCTGACATGAATCGATCTTTACTGGGTAAGGGTATCAAGGGGATTACAGATTTCAGTTAAATGAATGGAGATGAGGTGCAGATCAGCTGAGTGAAGGCTAAAACATGTTTGGTGGGCTGAATGAACTACTCCTGTTTCTATATTCTTATATCCACAAGCAATTTAAAAGTACCACAGCTGGGGCTGGATTCTCCGACCACCCCCGCCGCCTCCGGCACCAGAGATTCGGCGCAGGCGGGAATCGCGGCGCGCATGTCGGCGGGCCCCCCCCCCCCCCCCCCGGCGATTCTCTGGCCCGTGATGGGCCGAAGTTCCGCTGCTGTAATGCCGGTCCCACCGGCGTGAATCAAAACACCTCCCTTACCGGCGACACTGGCGGCGCGGGCGGGCTCTGGGGTCCTGAGGGGGGGGGGCGCGGGGCAATCTAGCCCCGGTGGAAGGCCCCACGGTGGCCTGGTTCGCGATCAGGGTCCACCGATCGGCAGGCGGGCCTCTGCCGTGGGGGCACCCTTTTCCTTCCACGTTGGCCATAGTCTTCACGATGGCCGATGCGGAAGTGACCCCCTCCCCTGCACATGCGCGGGGATGACGTCAGCAGCTGCTGACGCTCCGGCGCATGTGCGGACTTCCGCCGGCCAGCGAAGTCCCTTCAGCCCCGGCTGGTGTGGCACCAGAGGCCTTTCCCGCTGGCCGGCGGGGCGCCAACCACTCCAGAGCAGGCCTAGCCCCTCAAGGTTAGGGCTTGGCCCCTAAAGGTGCGGAGAAATCCGCACATTTGGGGCGGCCCGACACCGGAGTGGTTCACGCCACTCCATCCCACCGAGAACCCCCGCCCTGCCGGGTAGAGGAGAATCCAGCCCCTGGTCTTCATTTTTCCGGATTACGAGTCTCACTCCATGAAGGTCCCGGGACCACTTGGCAACAAAATAAATAACTATTCATATTTCAGTCCAGTCTGATAGAGGTGGGCTGTGGTTTCCCTATCTTTGATAGTTGAAACTGAGCCTGCAGATCCGGTATACTGTGCTCAGAATCCTGGCCGAAGAGTGAAGCTGTGTTTACTTGCTCCCAATTGAGGCAGCTTCTTACCTTGCTTTAAGGTAAGCTTCAAGGGCAAGATCCTCTTCATCCTAACTGCATGTTATTTTTGCAATTGGGCGGCACGATGGCACAGTCGTTAGCACTGCTGCCTCACAGCACCAGGGATTTGATTCTGACCTTGGGTGCCTATCTGTGTGAGGTTTGTACATTCACCCCATGTTTGCGCGGGTTTCCTTCGGGTGCTCTGGTTTCCTCCCACAGTCCAAAGATGTGCAGGTTAGGTGGATTGACCATGCTAAATTTCCCCTTCGTGTCCAAAGGTAAGGTGGGTTTATAGAGATCTGGGGCGGGATTCTCCCACCCCCCCGCCGGGTCGGAGAATCCCCAGGGGGCAGCGTGAATCCCACCCCGCCGCTCCGTGCCAGCTGCCGTATTCTCCAGCGCTGGTGTTGGGCCATCGCTCCGATTCGGGAGAATCCCGCCAAAGGTGGGGTGTGGGCCCAGGTACGATGCTCTTTCAGAGAGTTGGTGCAGACTCAATGGGCCGAATGGTCTTCTATTGCACAGTTGGGATTCTGTGGGAAAAAAAACTATTCTAATGCACTTCCACAGTTAAATATTCTTGCGCATGCATATTTTAAGGTTATTGAAAGGAGAATGTTCTCTATCTCCTATTACCTGACACAACCTTTGTATACATTCATAATAATGTTCTAGTTCCATCACGGATAGCTGAATAAATGAGAAACCCCACAAGCTGAAACTAAACAATTGCATCAAGACCATCAATCTGTTCGCCACACTAAAAACCTGACATCTGTACATCATTTCCCTATACTCATAGCCAGTGGCAGAAAGCAGACTCCAGTCTGCATACAACAAGATGTGTGGTTTCATATAACATTACTTACAATAGGCAGACAATAATCTTGTTTATTGTCTCAGAAGTTCTTGCACAAAACATGTACTATGTACATCAGTAAAAAACCTACCATTGCCAATATTTTTTATAATCAAGGCCAAGAGTCTAATATAGCGACTCTTCATAAAATGCAACAATTGTTATTTACGTTCTGAAACAGCAATATACTCACATTATTTTCTGGTGGAGAAGAGTCCAAACTTCAGTACATCTGTGGTGCAGCTGCCTGAAGGCATACTGATACATAAAACATTACCCATCTTGGTTTAATTTTAAAATGATAAGGAGAGATGCTTCTTTTTTAAAAATATATTAGGATACATAGTTGAGATTCACAATATCGGCAACATGGACACTATTTTTCAAACAGAACCTTTATAGTGTCAAAAATGCAATGTGTCTTAATTTGACAATTGCGCAAACAATTGTAGCACTACTAACAAAATTAGAGGGATTCTCTTCCATTGTAACAATACCATTGGTTGTGTTCGACAGTCCCCAGAAAAAACCCTCAGCATCTGAGTTTAGTTCCTCATCGCGCACACAGTACAAGGTCCAACATCTCGGAATTTGGTGGTAATATATGTTGGAATGCTCCTAGTGTACTATGTCAGCAGAATCTATATGTCAGAGGGTGAAATTTCAGTGTTACAAAATCACATCTTCAGCAAGTCACCTCGTTGCCAGGTATGTCCAAAAGGTGTTCAGACACTTACTCCCCATGGTGTCCTGTCCATTAAAGGTAATTGTTTAAAAAAACCATGGAAAACCCATACCACAATTCCTTACATTACAAACAGGCAAGGTTCCAAGCTAGGAGTGTGCATTTTTAAGATTGCTGCCACAGCCCATCAGTTCAAAGTCCGTGATGGGTGACTACCTGAAGAGTCGCTCAAGTTGTTGCTTTCTCAGGGGGATGTCAATACACGGCTACAGGAACGGATGCTACCACTGACCACAAGCTGCTGAAAGGTACGTTGCATTGCTCAGTGACTAAACAGCTCAAACTCTTGAACGCAAGGACTGACAATTGCAAGTAAGTTAACAAATGTCCCTTTAATTTCAGATTGCAAACGGTAAACTGCAACTGATATATGTTCCTGTCCAGCTGAATGTAAGTTTAAAAGCTTGCACAATAGCTATCGTGACAACCTTCTGAGATAATCTTAAAATAAGCCCATCAGCTCAATATGGATGAAAGCTGCTTCCTCTAATGAAAAGCATTTTGTGGAATCTGGGAGCAAAGTGATTCCAAAAGTTATATATCGCGCATTGATAATTCTTGTTGAAGCATAGAAACCCCAGTACTCATGGCAATGTTGCCTTCTAGTAACCTGAACTATGCAGACTAGAAACCCACCTGGCCAGTGGCCCAGCTCTTGGCCAGTGTGTCAGATTAATTTTCTGAGCTCATGTTGATGTTATGGACTCTCATGCAATAAACCTGAACCCACAGTTGGACTATTGTAAACTAATTTATGGTCCAAAATCTCGTTGTACTGTGAACAGTTTTGGTTCTCTTATTGAAGGAAAGATATACTGGCATTGGAAGCAGTCCAGAGAAGCTCGACTAGATTGATCCCGGTTATGGAGGGATTTTCTTATGCGCAGAGGTTGAGTAGATTGGGCCTGTACTCATTGGAGTTTAGAAGAATGAGAGGTGACCTTATGGAGACATACAAGATTCTCAGGGGGCTTGACAGTGTAGATGCTGAGAGGGTGTTTCCTCTTATGGGAATGTCTAGGACCAGAGGTCATAGGTCGAGATTCTCTGGCCTAATTGCATACTTGGTCGAGAGATACGAGGCCGATGAAAGCGGGAGAGGCCATAAGCAAGAACCACACCTGGCGCCAAATATTTTGCGAGGCAACCCTAGGCAAAATAGGGATCTCGCCGATTTCCACCACTTAAGCCCTATTTCCATACAATTAACGGGAGCCATCCCATATCCAACAGCTTGCTGTGATTCATCAGTCTCCCCAGCAAGTGGTCATGCTGGTCCGATTAGTACTCCTTCTGAAAAACGAGAAGCATGTGGAAGGGTTTCTTTGAGGAGCCAGGGAGGTGAGTAGCCATCTTTGCTCACAGGCAAAGAGCCCGGGGTTGCTTGGCTTGCCGCCCATGTGCTCAGCAGGGGATGGGGGACCTTCAGCTGGGTGGGGAGGGGCACCCTCCTGAGGGGTGGGCCACCACGGGAAGGGGGGGAGGGGGTGCTGGGGGGCAACCACTCGATGCACCAGCATGCCAACCCCTGAATCGTGTGTAACCTCGCCCCTGCCCATCTGCCCCACCAACCACCAACAACCCCGACCGACTGCTGAGGCCTCTGACCATGCGTCTGAAAGTTATCGCGAATAGGGAAATGGCAATCGAGATGAAGTGAGCACATCGCGCAACACAAGTGAGTTGGCCGGGGCATGTAACATGCAGAGATCATTGCCTAGCATCCCAATCACACCTTGATGCACGGTACTGAGCTTGAACACTGCAGGGGCAACACCACACACGCAGTAGTCAACATCCAAACAGCCAGGGGATGAGACACAGCTCCGAGGACATGTCTATGGCCAGAGGGTGGGTGAGTGCCACAGGGAGGGGGAGGGGGTCTGTAGAGATGGGCCAAGTGTTCGGAGGTCGAGCCGCATTGTGGAAGAAAGTGACAGAGACATCATACTGCTTGTAGTCAAGGATGTTTGTTGAGTTTTACAATTCCCCACTCGCCCGATGATGCCGCCCCTCACCACCCCCCCACTCTCACCCTCTTACGTACCCCACCACCCTCTCCCCCCACCCTCCAGTGCCCTCAGTGATCCTCCATGTGCTTTGCCTTCATAGCTCTACCGCTATGTCTTGGTGTGGCCCCAAGATGCACATCTGAGGTGATGGCAGCCAACCGCTTACCTCGTCCTGCGGCCTTCAATGCCCCTGGCAGACGTCCTCTGGGGGCTCTGGGGCCGGAGGGCCCCGGCGCACTTGTCAGCTGCACATGCACAGCTGTGCCACACTGTCCCGTGTGATGGCTCTGAGACGCAGCCTCATTGGAGGGGAGGAACTCTGGGGAGCTGGTGGCCACCGTCGCCACTCCATGGGACAGGTCCAGGTTGCCACTCTGCGCCCCCTCCTCCCAGTCAGTGCCCATAGGACCCTGGGATTCACCATGGGACAGAGAGGCAGCTGGCTTGAACCCCGGCTGCCCTTGCATCATCTGGCTTTGCCAGCCCTGGCAGCACCCCGATGCCAGCACCATTGTGTCGATGACCTTGGCGATGCTCCTTAGTGACTGAGCCATGCTCTGCAGTGACTCAGCACGCCCACCTGTGACTGGAACAAGCTCTGTAGCGCCTTGGGCATTCCCATCTGAGAGAAGGACATGGGTGGCGGCGGGGGTGAGGGGGAGGCTGGCATTGTTGTGCACTCATTCGAGCTGCCCAGTGCAGGCCATTGATCTTTTTTTGGCACTGTCGGCCAGTCCTCCTGGTCACGCCCTCAGAGCTTGCAGCCACCACCAACACATCCCAGGCAGCACTGGCTGCCCTATGGCTGACCCTCTGGGGCCAATGTGGGTACAGGACATCTCTCCTGGCCTCCACTTCAACTAGGACCCTCCCCAGGTCTGCACCCCCAAATATTCTGGCCAGTCTCCTGGGTGCCATTGTTACGAACTGGCTGAGGTTGGCTGAGCCAGTGCTGCTTAAATGCTGCTCAACCTTGTTAGCGGGGGACTGTGGAGTGGGGTTCCCGCGAATCGACTGCCGACCCTTCATTTATGGCGAGAAGACCGTGGGGCCTCTTTTAGTGGACCAATTAATGTTGAATAGCGTTGCCGGCCTCGCTGGGCCGAGCGCCAGGAAGCCCGCGACAGTTCCCGCTCGCTACCACACTTAGAAATCGTTCTGAAAAATAGCGCCCATGGTCTCAGAGTAAACGGTCACCCATTTGAGACAGAGATGAGGAGCAATTTCTTCTATAAGAGGGTAGCGAATCTGTGGAATTCTTTACCACAGATGGCTGTCGAGGCTAGGTGGTTCAGTCTGTTCAAGGCTGAGGCAGACAGGTTTTTAATCAGTAGGGGAATCTAGGGTTATGGGGATAAGGTGGGAAAGTGGAGTTGAGAATTATCACATCAGATCAGTCATGAATTAATTGTCCCTGGGGCTGAGGGAGCTGCTGAATAGTATCAGGGGTATGAAGTCGGGGAAGGCCCTTGGGCCGGATGGGTACCCGGCAGAATTTTATAAGGAATTTGTGGCCGAACTGGCACCACATCTGTTGGGGGCGTTTAATGAAGCACTGGAGAAGGAGGAGTTGTCGGAGACGATGAAGCAGGCAGTAATCACACTAATCCCAAAAAAAGGGAAGGGTCTGGTGGAATGTGGGTCATATAGACCCATATCACTATTGAACACGGGTGTGAAAGTATTGGCTAAGTTGTTGGCGGGGAGGATCGAGGATTGTGTCCCGGGGGTGGTTGCAGAAGATTAACCAGGCTTTGTGAAGTGCAGACAGCTCGCGAGTAATATAAGACAGCTGTTGAATGTGGTGATGAATCCGTCGAGAGCTCTGGTACTGGAGGTGATGGTGTCCATGCACGCGAAGAAAGTATTTGATCAGGTGGAGTGGCGGTACTTGTTCGAAGTTTTAGGAAGGTTTGGGTTTGGGCCGAGATTTGTGGCATGGGTGTGGTTGCTGCATGTGGCGCCAAGAGCGAGGATGAGGACGAATGATATGAACTCATGAAGCTTTGACTTACACAGGGGTACGAGGCAGGGGTGCCCGCTGTCGCCGCTGCTGTTTGCGCTGGCCATAGAGCCATTGGCGATGGCTCTCAGGGGGTCGGCAGAGTGGCAGGGGATAATGAGGGGACAGAGGCTCTCAGGGGGTCGGCAGAGTGGCGGGGGATAGTGAGGAGACAGGGAGCATCAGGTGTCGTTCAATGCCGATGACCTCTTGCTGTATGTTTCGGATCCGTTGAAGAGTATGGGAAGGATTATGGGCCTGTTCGGGATGTTTGGAGAATTTCTTGGGATACAATCTGAATGTAGGGAAAAGCGAGGTATTCCCGGTGAATGAGCTGGCACAGTGGGCTAACTTAGGGGGGGATGCCATTTGCGGTAGCGAGGGATAGGTTTAGGTACTTAGGGATTCATGTAGCGAGGGAATGGACGGGGCTCCATAAGTGGAACTTAACAAAGCTGGTGGAGGAGGCCAAGGAGGATATTAAGAGGTGGGATACACTGCACTTAACATTGGCGGGGAGGGTCCAAGTGGTGAAAATGAATATTCTGCGAGGTTCTTGTTTGTCTTTCAAGCTCTCCCAATCTTTTTACCAAAGGCCTTTTTTCGGAAAGTGGAAACAATCATCTCTGACTTCGCATGGGAGGGGAAGGTGCCGAGGGTTGGGGGGACCCTGCTACAGAGGCAGAGCCAGCAGCGGGGGTTGGCACTGCCAAACTTGCTTCATTATTACTGGGTGGCGAATGTGGGCAAGGTGCGGCGGTGGTGGGAAGGAGAAAGGGTAGAGTGAAATGAAAAATGAAATGAAAATCGCTTATTGTCACGAGTAGGCTTCAATGAAGTTACTGTGAAAAGCCCCTAGTTGCCATATTCCAGCGCCTGTCCGGGGAGGCTGGTATGGGAAGTGGGTTAGGATGGAGGAGGAATCTTGTAAGGGTTCTAGATTGAGGGCTATGGTGATGGCAGCATTGCCAATGGCTCCGAGTAGGTATTCAGCGAGTCCAGTGTACAGTCCACGGTGAAGATATGGAATCAGCTGAGGAGGCATTTTAGTGTGGAAGGAATGTCGGTGCTAATGCCACTGTGCGAGAATCATGGGCGCGATTCTCCCAGATAGGGAGAAATCATAAGGCTGGCGTCAAAACCGGGCGGGTTTGACGCCAGCCTCCCCCTCCCCGACCGGGAACCGATTCTGGTCCCCGGTCGGGGCTAGTATGCCGCGGCCGTGAACTCCGGCATCGCAGGCTTAAAGAATTTCGTTAAGCCCGCTTGCCAGAGTTTGCGACGGCTGACGCGTCACATGACATCAGCCGCACATGCGCGGATTGGAAGACTCCAACCCGCGCATGCGCGGATGACGTCATCGCGCATTTGCGCGAAACCCACGCATGCGCGGGCCGGGATGCCCCTCAGCCGCCCCGCGAAGTGATACAGCGGGGCGGCGGAAGGACAAAGAGTGCGCGGGAATCGGACCCGCTGCCTGCGATCGGTGCCCACCGATCGCGGGCCCATGGCACCCTTGGCACGGCCGTGGTAGTGCCGTGCCAATCGGTGCCATGGTTGCCACGATCGGGACTTTATGGCTGTTTTTACGAACGGCCAGACCAGGTGTGTTTGCCGTTCGTAAAAACGGCCGTAAAGGGCTTGGAATTCGGCCCATCGGCCAGCTGTGAATCGCTGCTCGCCGTAAAAGAACGTCGGCAGCGATTCGTGTCGGGAGTCGGGCGTGGGGGGGGGGGGGGAGAATAGCGGGAGGGCATCGGACTAGCGTGGCCGTAAAAATTCACGACCCCCGCTATTCTCCGCACCGTCGTAAGTGCGGAGAATTGCGCCCCATGACTTTGAACCAGGGGCGATGGATAGTGTACACAGGAGGTGGAGGGAAGTGGGGCTGGTCAAGGTGAGGAATTTGTATTTGGAGGAAGGGTTCACCAGTCTGGAGGAGCTAAGGGAGAGGGTAGAGCTGCCGAGTGGTAGTGAGTTCAGGTATCTACATGTTAGGGACTTTGCACGAAAGGTCTGGAAGGGGTTCCCTAGATTGCTGGGATACATCCGGCTGGAGTGACTCTGCTTCCGGGTGTGGAAGGGGAGGGAAGAATTGGGGATATATATATAAGTGGCTGGGGGAGCAGGGAGGCGAGCGGGTGGTGAAGATCAAGGAGAAATGGGAAGCGGATTTGGGAATGGAGATCAATTGGGAAGTATGGAGTCAGGCACTGCAAAGGGTAAACGGGACCTCCTCTTGTGCGAGGATGAGCCTGATACAGTTTAAGGTGGTGCACAGGGTGCATATGACTCGGGCGAGAATGAGTGGGTTCTTTCAGGGGGTAGCAGGTGAGTGCGAGAGGTGTGGGCGGGGGCCAGTGAATCATGCGCATATGTTTTGGGGTTGTGAAAAATTGGGAAGATTCTGGGCGGGAGTGTTCGCGGTCTTAGCCAGGATAGTGGAGGAGGAAGTGGACCAGAACCCTTTGGTGGCGATATTTGGGGTTTCAGAGAAGCCAGAGCTCATGGAGAGGAGGAAGGACGATGTCTTGGCCTTCGCCTCTCTGATTGCACGGCGACAAATTTTGCTGGAGTGGCGGTCGGCATCGCCACCGGGGGTAGCAGCATGGTTGGGTGACCTGTATGACTTCCTGCAGTTAGAGAAGATAAAGTATGAGTTAAGGGGCTCAGCAGGGGAGTTTGAGAAAAGGTGGGGGATGTTTGTGACCGTGCTTGAGGAGCTGTTCATCGCAGGGGGGTGGGGGAAGTGGGCGATGTGGGGGTGAAAAAAAAAAAATGTGTACAAACTGTATAGTTGATTGTTGGGAAGAATGTTTCCCGGGGTATTTATTTGCTGTAACCTGCTTTGATACAAGTTTGAATAAAATGCGTTTAAAAAAAAAGTCATGATCTAATTGAATGACGGAGCAGACTCGATGGGCTGAATGGCCTATTTCTGTGCCTACGCCTGATGATCGATATCTGGATCAGTTTCAGTACCTCATCGCACGTTGAGTGCATTTACTTAAATCCAAGCATGCAGTGACAGTTATGATGGAAACCTCCTCGCATATAACGGAACAGAAGTAAGCCATTTGGCCCATCATGCCCATGACACTCTTTCCATAAACCTGCAATTCTTTTCTCTTCAAATAATTATCCCTTAAATGCAAGCTGCATGTTAACGCCAAGATTCAAATGGCAATTTTACAAACATACTTTCCCATGAAGCCTCACCTGGCTGGAGTGAACAATGGCACATTTATGTTGGGGAAATCACAGATGCACTTCCTATGCATTGCACCAGTGTCTTCCTGTTGGTGCATAGTTCCTCACTTAATAGCAAGGGATTCCGAAAGTCAGAGCTTATATATCGGCTGGGATTCTCCGATTCGGGTTTGCCATGCTACCGCTGCCAGCCAGAACGGAGAATTTAGCACTCAACCAAAACCCCATTCACTGCAGCGGATGGAGAATCCCACTGGCGTGAACGGGCGGAGAATCGTGCTGACGTGAAGGGGTGGAGAATCCCGGCCATAAACTCACCCAATCATAAATTAAGAATTCTGTAAATAGAAGTTACAACATGAAATCAGACCCATTCACGAACTGCCTGTCATTAACACCATGCACTCTTCATCACACTATCTACTCTTTCCCCAATCCATCCCCTGTCCCTTCATGCACTCATCGACCTAATCTTGAATTTAACAGTTTGTGTGTCAATCACTAATTAATGGATTCGAATTGCATTGCCACACAGCTCTGGCATCATTGTGGGCAGCAAAAAGTTGCCATTTTCAAATTTTTACTGAGGAAGATTGACAAACTTTTGCATGCCATAATTTCTCTGCAACCTCATGGTGGGATTCTCCAAGCAACCCGCCATTGGCTGGTGGCAGGATCTTCTGATTCCACCATTGTCAAAGGGGTTTCCTGTTGAACGTACCTCTTGCCACCTTGAAACTGCCAGTGAAGGTGCATTGTCGGTGGGACTGGACGATCCCTGCGGCGCAAACGTCTGGAAAATTCTAGACCGTGTATTTAGAGAGGCAACAAAGAAATAGGACAACTTACACAGGAAGTGATGCGTGCAGTTCCATCGCATTTCTGTTCATTCGCCTGAGCAGCACTTGCAAAGCCAGTATTTGCTGCCCATTCCTAATTGCCCTTGAGAGGTAGTGGTTCAGCCGTAGTCTGGAACCACTGCAGTCCATCTGTGATGCAGGTTCTTCCACAGTCTTTTCAGGATTTTCTGTAGTTTAGTAAGTTTCCTTCCTCAAATGCTGATAGTTCAATAGCACCATTGTGGAGGCTAGTTTTTAATTCCAAATGTTTATTGATCAATTCAATTCAAATTTCACCAGCTGCTGTGGTGGTTTTCACCCCATGTTCCCAAGGCAATCGGCATTAATTGACCACTTAAGGACCTCAATAGGTCCACGGGTCGTCCAATGCTTCCACCCGCGCCCTTAAAATTTGAGACAGTTCAGGGGCAAGCAGGTAGATGGCAGGAAGGCGGAACTGCAATCAGCAGAATGTAAAATCCAGCCCCATGTTCCAGACTAACCTTCCACATGAACTCTTACTTGTCTATGCTCGAGAGAATATTTTCACTTGTCTTGATAAATAGAAGCAATTTAGAACACATTCAGGCAATTAGGAAGACCTGCTTTACCAAATTACCTCAAAATGTTGTTTCTATCTCATGACTTCAATTAATTCTTCCTTTCTTCAAAAGGTAAAAATAGTTACACCAGGAATGCAACAAATTAATACACAAGCAAATGCGCACATTGTAACATACTTAGAATTGTAATAAACCTCATAGGTTTCTTGTCACAATTGGATACAAGGACTCCACAATTACAATATGAAACAAAAATTCAATTAACATTATATTCTCACTAACTACAGAAGTACCTGACCTGTTCCACATGGATTTATTTTTAAGTTTACAAACCTCATTTTGCTTCATCAAAATCCCACAACAGATTTAATGAGCAGAACAGGATAATAAAGCCCCAAAAGTTAATACCCTGAACTAAGCAACATAACGTTTTGTCCGCTTTTTTAAAAAAAACGATTCGGCAGGTATCTTAACAGCATGTTTGTATTGGAATTGAGTGACCTGGCTTCTACCTCAGGTGAACTGTCTCAGTTGCTGGACAAATCCTCACAGCACTGTACCAAGCTCAGCCGGGTCAGGGTTTCTCCGGATGCAGATCGATCTAATTCCTTGTGCACAATGACAGAATTATATAACTTAATCTCGGGCTAAATCTTGAACAACAAAGGAAAAAAGTAATTTTGTTGCAACAGGAATGCTGCTGAATACTTACTACATTCTGATCAAAAATTTGGAATTCATTTTAATGCAGCAACATTATGGCTGGGATTTTCTGGCTCTTCCCGCTGGTGGGATATTTGGTTCTGCCAAAGGCAATCCCCGCGGTGGTTACCTGGTGGCCGGCGAGGATCGCAAATGGCCATTGACTTTGGCAGGACCGGAGGCTTGGGGCCGGGCGGGGCGGGGCGGGGGAGAGATGGGCCAGAAAGTCCTGGCCTGTGTTTCCACATTAGTTCAAAGTAGGTTATGGGAAAATGCATAGCTTGCAAATTTCTCAATCAGACCTGTTTTCCCTTTTATTTTAAAGTAGGCTTTCTAATTCGCAATGTGGCAAGGTTAAATAGTTCAGCGACAGTTGGCCTCTTTCTCTCAACTTGAATGTTTTTATTTTGCAGGGAAAACGGGGAAAGAAACATGAAAGAACAATGAAAATACAAATTTACTCCAGATGGTTTACATACACAACATGCAACTTGATGTCAACATTAATAATATCAGTGTCAAAGGAAGAGGTATTTTATTCATCGAGTAGTTGCACTTGGCATTTGATTTCTCATTAAATTTGCTGAAATAGATCGAAAGCAGCTTAATACAGGTGTGACAACATTAATGTTACACAGCTTTTCCATCACTCTATGTGAGCAGAATGTATCTGAAAATTTGATCATTCAATAGAAAATACTAAATCTGGGAATCACCAAACTGTGGGCACTCCACTCCAATTCCAAATGAGATGACATGAGGAAAGACAAACCCATGAACTTGCTTGTTTGGTTAGAATTCTGTGCTGCATATTCTGTGCCGGGGCTTCAAGACACTTTTTCATTTTTAATATCATCATGACTCTTTTAAACATTCCCACGTCATGGGCCATACTGATTGTAAACTCAGTTTCACATTTCTTAATATTTATCTCTACAGCTTCTCAGATGAGACTGGTCACAAACATGCTATTTTGTATTCATAAAATCGCTACAGCGTAGAAGGAGGCTATAGAATCTGCATCAACCCTCCAAAAGAGCACTCTACCCTGTCCACCCCACCCTATCCACATAACCTTGTAACCTAACCTGCACATTAAAGGCATGGCCAATCCACCTAAATTGCACATCTCTGGACTGTGGGAGGAAACTGGAGCACCCGGTGGAAACCCATGCAGACACGGGGAGAATGTGCAAACTCCACAGAGACAGTCACTTGAGGCCGGAATCGAAGCCCCGGTCCCTGGCATTGTGAGGCAGCACTGCTAACCATTTTGCCACCGTGCCACCCCACGTCATTCCAACCCAGTGCTTTCCTTCAGGTTGAGATATTGAGCCGAGGTTTGCCATCTCAGGTGAATATAAAAGATCCAAATTCGGAGAACAGCAGGGGGGTTCTCCCTTGTGAGCCTGTCAGTATTCATCCCTTAGCCAACATCATGAAAAACAGATTATGTGTCATTATCATATTACTGTCTGTGGGACGTTGCAAATTGGTTGCTATATTTCCCACAATAGAGCAGTTATTATACTTCAAAAGTGCTTCATTGGCCGTGAAGTGATTTTGGGAAGCCCTGAGGTCATGAACGATGCTACATATCCCAAGTGCTTTTTTTTAAGCAATAAAGAGATTCAGATGAAAGTTCAGTTTAAACCTGGCCTCATCTCTCTATGCTGTTGCCTTTATATCCAATTGATGTGTTGGTTCTCTAATCACTTCCTCAATGCTCTCCCCCCGAAAAAAACATTACTGCTGAAAAACAAAAATCTGTCTCTTTTTCTGATTGCATTTTGTTTTTGGAAATGATTTGCCTCAAAGAGAAGAGAACCTCAAAAGGCACATGTTCCCCTAAGGAGTTGGTGCAAACATTAAACTAAGGTTATAAATACTGGAGTAAACTAGTGTGACATTTTCACCACTAGCCATTTTTCTGAGGCAATTGTTTCTATCAAGAAGGGGTTAGATATAGCTCTTGGGGCTAAAGGGATCAAGGGATATGGGGGGGGGGGAAAGGCAGGATCAGGGTATTGAACTTAATGATAATGAATGGGGGAGCAGACAACAAGAAGCCAAATGGCCTTCTCCTGTTTCTATATTCTATGTATGTTTCTGTATAACTGCTCACAAAAATGTTTCAGAAAAAGTAGCTGCTCTCCATCTTCATCTTGAAACTCTTTACTGTCTCTTGATCTCCATTCTCACCAATTGCTTTTGTCTACACAATCTGACTCGTGATTGGATTTATCAGCAGGATTTTCCATCCGGTCCGCTGGTGGTATCTGCCAGTCCCGCCGATGGTGATCCCAGTGACAGATGGTACAAATAACGCGAAACCCCATTGACAGTGATGGTGTGAATGTGTTTTCAGCATTCCTATGATGGAATAGACAGACGTCTGCGATTACCTCTTGCCTTCTCTTGTTTTCCAATGACGAGAGGTAGGAATTCCCAATCGGAATTCCTGCCCCCCCCCGCCCCCCCCACCCCACCCCTGCCATATTAAAAAAAGAGTTTGTTCCATGTGGTGCCTACGAAGACCTGTCAACAACATTATGCCTCAACGACGTCTTGGTTGGTAAAACTCTCACTTTAGGCCGGAATGTTCCAGCCCCTACGCGGCGGGGTTTTCCAAGATGGCAGAGGTTCGTCATTGGCTGTCGATAGTATCCTCCAGTCCTGTCGAAGTCTACAGCATTCTGCCTGACTTCAGCTGTGGGGAACCTGCAGTGGTGGTTGACTTCAACAGGATCAGTCAATCCTGCTGCCAGGAAGGACTGGAAAATCCCACCCTGAGTCAGAAGCTCTGGATTCAAGTTCCAGTCCAGCTACCTAAGCACACCAATCCAGGTTAACAGAGTGCAGTGCTGAGGGAATGCTGCACTGTTGGCAGAGCCACCCTTCTGGTACGACTTCAAAATGAGATTCCATCTACTCTCCAAGAGGAGACCTCCTATGATGCTATTTTGAAGAGCAGGGGAGTTCTCCCAGGTCTCCTTTCAATATTTATCACTCAACCAACATTACTAAAACAGATCATCTCATTGGTATTTGTGGGAGATGGTTATGTGCAAATCTGTTGGCACATTTCAACAGTGAAAACCCTTCAAAAATGACTTTAGTGGCTGCAAAGCGCTTTGGGGCAAACTAAGTTCATAATAGAAATCACTCTTTAGCAACACTAACGATGATTAAATTAAGTTTTACATTGAGAGATTTTGAGGGTTATTTTTAAAAAGGCTATTTCACGTTGAGTTTCTATTTTTTTCACTGGATACCTGAGACATGCATTTCAACATCCAAATTGTGGGCCATTCAATGAAGGGGAACAGTCAATAATTCACGTTCAGTTGTGAAACAAAACTTGGAGGCATTTAAGCAGCTGAAATAGCACTGTGGAAGGCAAGTCAGCTGGAAACTGACGAAAGCTACTGTGGAATGAAGCACGCCAGGGTTAGGGAAGTGGAATTTACAGAGTGGGTCTGGAGGTCTGTTGGAAGCATGCATGGACCCGGCTGCTCTCCGAAGTGCAGCACGCAGGGGAGGTAATGGCAGTAAGTGTGAATCCTGTCTCCTGCACCTGCAGGAGTTGGAAAGACATCAAGAAGATATGTCAGAGTTCAAGAATTCTGCTCTCCAAGATAAACACTTTCCCGAGTACCCACGTTAAAAAAAAAAGGAGGTCCTCTCAGCAACAATTTAATCCTTTAAAGTCAGTAAATGACTAGTAGCGTGAGTGGTTTTGCTACAAAGATTATTTCACAAAATTAAGTGGCAGCACAGACAGGCTAAGGGGCAGAAGGCAGAAACAGAGAGTGGTGCCAAATCGCCATTTCTTGGATCAGAGTGAAGCGTACGATGGTGTTCACCGGGGTCAGCATTAGGAATGACTGCTCGTTTTGATCGCTATTAAATGACCTGGACTTGGGTATACAGGACAAAATGTCAAAGTTCGCAGATAATACAAAGCTTGGAGACATATGTAAGCTATGAGGAGGCCCACAGACAAGCTGGTGAAATCAGCACACAAGTAATAGATTATGTTTCATACAAATAACTGTGAAGTAATACATTTTGGTAACAAGAATGAGGAGGGGCAATATAAGCTAAATTACACTGTTTTAAATCGGCCACAGGTACAGAGACACCTGAGAGTTCTCACATAAACCCCTTCGGATGGCAGGACAAGTTGAGGGAGCTGATGAAAAAAAGATGGGATCCTTGGCTTTATGTGGTGAATGTATTACGGCAACCATTCACCACTGTATTGCATGGTACTATGTTGATGCCCTTGTGGGCTCCATCTATGGACCATTGTATTACATTGCATAGCATTGTATCATGTTGGTGTCCTTGTGGGCTCCGCCTCTGGCTCCGCCTCCTCGGGGGAGGTATCTAAATCTGCTGCCCTACAGGCGTCTCTCAGTGCAGAGCAGTCGCAGGCAGGCACAGTTCTAGCTGATTAAAACCACTGTTCACTTCAGCTCTCCATCTTGTGTGAATTGATGGTCGCATCACTTTATTAATAGAGGAATGGATGCAAGGGTGTTACGGTGATCCTTTATAAAATACTGGCTAGACCTGGGGAAGTGTATTCATATCTGAGCACCACATTTTAGGAAACATGCCAAGGCCTTGAATATAGAGCAGAGGCGATTTACTACAATGGTGTCGGCCTGAGGGACACCAGTTATGGGAAGAGATAGAAATTGGGATAGTTCTCCTTAGAACAGAAAAGGAAGGTGAACAGGAAATTTGTCAGAGATTTTCCAAATAAGGAATGGGGATGGTGAAGGAAAAAAGAAAAGTCCTTATGACTCTTCTTTGCAACCTAGAGAGGTAGAAATGTGATGGGTTTGATACTGTGGAAGAGGTGGAGCAAAATAGCTCAGGGATAGTTGGGGGCTCAGGAGGGGTTTGACAAAGGTGCCATAGGCACAGGGCAAAGGGAGTGGTAATGATAGTGTTAAAGACTGAGGGATAGTGGCCGACAGGTCAGATGGCAGAATGTGTTCATAGCGGAACAAGGACCAGTGCTCGCCGAAAATAAAGGCATAATAATGAGAAACAGACCAGCCCTGAAGGGGTAAGGGTTTGGCCAGGTGGAGTGGGGGGGGGGGGGGGACACAAAATGGAGGACAAAGTTCATGATCTGAAGTTGTTAAACTCAGTGTTAAGTTCAGAAGGCTGCAAAGTGCCTCATAAGAAAATGAGTTGCTGCTCATCCAGCTTGCGTTGGACTCCACTAGAGGTCGAGGACGGAAATGTGAATATAAGAGCATGATGGTAAACCAATAGGAAGGTCGGTGTCATTTTTGAAAACTGAACAAGGAATTCTGCAAAGTGGTCAAGCAGTCTGCTTTTGGTCTTCCAATGTAGAAGTCCTGCCCATTGACCCACGATACATTGTCTCGAATCATTGAACGTCACAGTGTATACTGGGATGTATAAATAAAACTTTTAAAAATGCAAGTTAATTGTTACCTTTCTTCAATTTGTTAGGATATTGTCTGTCTGTCCTGTGTTCCCCTTTTAATCCCCGTCCTGCTGCCTGTTTTGATATACATTTATACATTTATACATGATATACGGGCAGCACGGTAGCATAGTGGTTAGCACTGTTGCTTGCAGCGCCAGGGTCCCAGGTTCGATTCCCGGCTTTGGTAACTGTTTGTGCGGAGTCTACACGTTCTCCCCGTGTCTGCGTGGGTTTCCTCCGGGTGCTCCAGTTCCCTCCCACAAGTCCCGAAGGATGTGCTATGAGGTAATTTGGACATTCTGAATTCTCCCTCCGTGTACCCGAACAGGTGCCGGAATGTGGCGACTAGGAGCTTTTCACTGTAGCTTCATTGCAGTGTTAATGTATGCCCACCTGTGACAATAAAGATTATTATTATTACATTTATGTGGAAATTGGAGTCTTTGGACATTGGGAAAAAAACCTCCCCTTTTAGATGTGCTGGTCTGAAACATCCCCTTTAGGTTCTGTGGTAGAACCCGTGATGCCGCTTGACAGATTTGGCAAGTAGCCATTTAGTGTATATAAGACTTTCAACTTTCTCCTATCGGGGCCTATCGGGGTTGGTGAAGTCAATCAGAAACTTTCAGGGAAGAAGGTGGGTCTTCTGGAGAATGCCATTTTTTGTTCGGTTCTGTTAAGCAGCCAGGAAACAAGGACTCCAAAGTCACCCCTCTCTGTCTCTCTCTCCCTATATATAGGTTGATTTCAAGAAGCATTGTAGCCAATTTCCTGTGTTAAAGGAGCACAAATACCAGCAGATCTGGGAAAGACATACTGAATGTGAAAGTACAAGTCTTCCCAAAGGTCAGTAACCTTCGAACTGTGTGTGACAGGGGCTGCAAATAGCTGAGGAATTAAAGCTTAAGGTGGCAGCATTTGTGAGAAAGCTGCCAGACGTTTGTACAGAAATCAGGCAACTAAAAACTACTACCTTCCAGAACCAGAGCTGCATTATTCCCACAGGGAGGCAAAAGCTCCATTTGGTGGTAGAAAGGCAGAAGTTCACCGACCTGAGCATCCTGTGTACACCACCACCTGGTGGCCTAATGTTAATCTTTTCTCCTTTTTATTAAAAAATAGTTTCATACTGTTTTACTTAGAAATCTGGGGCAGGATTCTCTGAAATCGCGATCGGCGCGGGGGTGAAGAATGGACGTTGATGCCGAAATCCAGCGCGACGCGGCTCCTGTGATTCTCTGGTCCCCGAAGAGTCGCCACGAATCGCGCACGCACAGTCTACACAGCGTGGGTAGGGGTCCATTGACAGAGGCCCCTGCGGCGATTCTCCAAGTGTAAATGGCTGAGTTCCCGATGGCATGGATCTCTCGTGGTCTCACTGTCGGAAACTCGGGTTGGCGGCTTCGCACTCAGTCCCCAGCTGCCCTGTTGGGGGTAGGGGATCCTTCACCGGGGTCGAGTGTGAATCATCCAAGCCTTTTGATGTTTCAAAAACCTCAAAACACGAACCATTATAAAATTAACCAGAGAAATCAGAGAGCCTGAGCTGTCATTCAAACAATGTTCCCTCTGGGGAGTAGATGTTCTGGTACTGTAATAGATGTCTGGGCTCTCAGTCAAGTCTCATTATGTTTGCATTTCTTAGTCAAATATGATTAGTTCAAAAAATCCTTATCAAGACAACAAGTGTATATGTTGTTGGTACCACTCGTGTCAACATCCCATTCGGTACAGAGGACATGAATTGAAGCTGGATTGAAGTAGGACTCCGATAACGAGATTATCCACTTTTGCTGTGATTGGAAAGTTGGTCGACCATGCCACTCGACATGGTATTTGGACAACAACCATCATTTAGTGAAGAAGCTCATGCGACGGAAACACAGATTAGGAATTCAGACATGGATACTCTACTCAAACTCCTGAGGTATACTCTCATGCTGGGAAACACCACACTGGGAGTGACAATTTATACAATGGATTCACACTGTTGTCCTAGTATTGTCACACAAGCAACAGACACTTCACACGGAATATACTGAGAAAGTCAAGAATCCACTACCTAGATCTATGCAGAACGATAGATTCTCTCCATTGCCGACTGTCATGGCAAGCATGAGAGTTTCAGTTTTGGACAGCTGCTGTACAGTCCTCCATGGCGCATGCCTCTATCATATAGGAATGTTAAGGCTATCAAAATCTCAATAGGCTGTGAATAATGTTCCATAAAAGCTGGAATTATGTGAGGAACTGTGTTGGAAAATGCCATGGGAGGATGGATGTAGAATTAGCCGATGTAGATTGCAACATTAAGAACTAGCACAGCTCCGACATTCACTGAAAGGCACCTTGAATCGATATCACTTTTGACACTTTGCTCTGCTATGGCTTTGGCATCCTGCTCTTTATCTTGCAATGCAATGTGTCCTGGCAGAGCAAATGCTATGTAGGCCACAGCAGATGAAAATTATTTATTAAAGATTGGCAGTATTATCATTACTGTTTCTCTGATCATTCAAAGCATTTAACAGACTGATGTTATGTGCAATAATGATCCTCGATGCAGTGTATGCTCCACTGTTCCTATGGGGTACACCTGTTTATCATTGACACAATGGTGCCATGAGCCATGGTGGAACGTAACCAGACTCTCCCAGTTGCCATCGTTCCACCCTTGGATCTCCTACATGCAGATGGCACAGGAAATGTCCGTAAAATTTCAGGTGCTATGATAACTTTCAGGAGACCGATGACTACTCTGCAGGGCTCTGTGCTGGTGGTTGCATGCCAGTAACCTGGAAAGAAATCATGGACATGAAGAGAAGAAAATCGCTCTTGACTCATACAAGACAGAGTGATTACATATGTCTCTGAAGGGCAGCACAACTGTAATCCGACTACCATTCCACACTGGCGGTACTGACCAGCACAAGATCATTGGCCCTGCTGAATAACCTACCTGTACAGAGGAAAGTGGCCAACACAGATGTTCCCAGTGCTCACTGTGATGGATGTGTGAAACTTGTATATATTGGTTGCAGAAATATTATTAAAGAA
This sequence comes from Scyliorhinus canicula, assembly GCF_902713615.1. NCBI lineage: Eukaryota > Metazoa > Chordata > Chondrichthyes > Carcharhiniformes > Scyliorhinidae > Scyliorhinus > Scyliorhinus canicula. The sequence goes on along the minus strand of NC_052157.1, from coordinate 43,741,181 downwards.
TCTAGATTAAGGTATCCAGACTCCGTAGCTGCATAAAGTGCAATTAAGATGTTGTAAAAGTGAGATCATCTTTCAGTCCAACCATGTAATTGTTTCCCTATATCAGGCATTGTGGTATGATTGCTGGAATTCCCTGGAGGGTAGCTAATTTGAGACATTGGGCCGATTCAAGCAAATGGGAACAAAGTCCCATAGCGAGTGCATTTAGCCGCATATTTCCCGGCACTTTTCAACAAGACTCGAGTTATATAAGTGGCCTCAATGGGAAATGGCCGACCAAGGCCGCACATAGCCTTATTTTGTACAGTGGAGAGCTCTACTCGCCGGAACTCCCCAGTGTAGCGAGAGAGCTCTGAGCCCCCCAAAATGATTCCCAATCCCCCCACCTCAAACGCATTATGAGAGGGTGTCCGGCCGACCCTGCACCCCCCACACAGAGCACGCCTAACCTGATCGCACGTGAAACAGATTCCAGCTTGACACCTTGGCAAGGACAACATGGCACCACGGCAGTACCAGGATGGCATTACCAGGGTGCCCAGGTGGCACCAGCAGTGCCAGAGAAGCACCCTGTCAAATGGGCACACAGCTGGGTGCCTCCGATCCCCTGGCAGACCCCCATGAGTGTCATTCCATCTGGTCCCCATTTGTCCGCATTTGTGGGAACCAGTGCTGAACGGCACGCACCTGGGGTCTCCGAGACAAAGGGGATGAACCCCAAATCCTCAGGTTACTTGGGAATCTGTACACTACAGTGAGACTGACCATCTCGCTCTAATATACAGATTTGCCAAAAACTGATTCCGCCACATTGGGTGTGATTTATATCGCAATATCTCGTTAGATTGTATTTGATCTCGTGAGGCGTTGGGTAGATCCGGGGAGCGGGTCTCCCAGGTTTTAACAGCCATGCTGCACCTGCTTTTCCGGTGCAGTATGGTCATTGGATCTCGCCATTGTGTTTAGACATAGGTAAGCAGGTGAGGGATAAAGATGATGCAATTAATGGGAGGAGCCAGGTCTGTGGCAAGCAGTTTAGCTTGGAGACTGCTGGGAGCTTTAAGCTGAGCAGCAGATTTCGCCAAAGGCTGTCAAGTTGAGCAGTAATCTGATAAAGCAAGACAATCTTGTTAGGGGCAGTACCGTAGCACAGTGATTAGCACAGCTGCTTCACAGCTCCAGGGTCCCAGGTTCGATTCCTGGCTTGGGTCACTGTCTGTGTGGAGTCTGCACATTCTCTCTGTGTCTGCGTGGGTTTCCTTCGGGTGCTCCAGTTTCCTCCCACAGTCCAAAGACGTGCAGGTTAGGTGGATTGGCCATGCTAAATTGGCCTTAAGTTAGTTGGGGTTATGGGGACAGGCTGGAGGTTTGGGCTTAGGTGGGGTGCTCTTTCCAAGAGCCGGTGCAGACTCAATGGGCCAAATTGCCTCCTTCTGCAATGTAAAATTCTATGATTCTATGATCTGCAGGCTGTTTCCTGAATGGATCGCTCTTTCTCACCAAGAAGTACTTCCAATAAATCTCTATTCAAGTGTACTGAAAGTAACCTTTTGTATGCTAACTTTATTTATAAGTGACTCTTGACCTGCGATGGACATTGCTTAATTAGAAATACAGACGGTATAAGTTATTAGTGTTATAGCTCCATGGGCTAGTGCGGAGTCAAATCTAGCCCCACTAGAGCCAGGGATGCAACACAATTGAAATGAATAAATAATTCTTCGGAAAACACGCAAACCTAGGAAGAATGTGCAAACCCCACACAGGCAGTGACCCAGAGCCAGGATCAAACCTGGGACCTCAGCGCCGTGACACAGCAGGGCTAACCCTCTGCGCCACCTTGCTGCCCTCTGGTCTTTGGCCTTTGACTGCTCAATAACTCTTGTCACCAGGTTTGTAAACTTAAATTTTATTAATAACAATAACTAAATTAAATATGTGGAAAATACAACAGGTTAATTATTATTTAATTTCTATCCCCCTTTTAACTCACCCCACCCTCTATATACATGCACACATAAGGCAGACAAACACAGAGGGGAGAAGAGGGGTATAAAATAATAACAGAAATGAAAAGATAAGAGTCTTTGTTTCTGATGGTTGTTTCTAGCATACCTTTCTTCAATCTAGGCTCTCAGTTCGAGGTTTTCACTAGAGCTTCATGCAGATTCTATGTACAGCTCTGCAGCTTTCCTGGAGAAAACACAAGAGAGAGAGCAACTTCTTTCCTCTCAGCGTCCAGGACTCCAACTCCTTCCCAGGCTCTCTGAAAATTATCCCATGCAGGAAGAATCCAATTACCGCTTGTTACTGGGCGGAATACGACCTTTTTGCCAATTCATTGACCACCAGCAAACAAATTGAGCCGAGTTCCAGCAGTCTGAGTTCTCCTACTCAAAAAGTGTAGTCGTTTTTAACTTTTGAAATCCTCACTTCCCCTGCTCGACTTAACGATACATGTCCATTAAGCATCCAGCGATCAAGATGATAGCAGCAAAAATAAAGGAGAAAAAAGAGAATCAACAGTAAGGGCCCTCACAGTAATGAAAAGGGTTTCCTTTTATTTCGAGAGTTGTTAACTATCAATTGAAAAGCTAATTTCTATTATTTTAATGTGTTTAATCCTGTGGTACGAAAAAAGTTTATTTTTAAGTAAAATATACATATTGGTCAGTGAAATCACTCCTGGAATGAAGCATTCTTTCCTCACAGGTTTAACAATCTAAAAATGTATTTGGGGTTCTTGTCTGGTATCCTAATAAATGTTGGGGTCTAGTCTGGGATCTTAGGGTCACCTTGATGGAGCCAAATGCAAACCAGTTGAGGGTCACAGACAATGCCAGACAGAAGTGACATCTTATTCAGCGGTCTATCTGAAGTGGACACAGCTTGCACACAATCACACTGCCAAGTCTCAGTTTGCTAAGACACATCTCTTTCACCATTCTTAGGTAGTTCCGGCTGGTACGGGGTGAGGGGTTGGAGGGCGGGCAGTGAATCTTCACATTGTCTAACAATGGAACCTCACTGTACAACTAGAATTCCACCTGGTATGCCACTCTGTTCTTGCATCTTTGGCAATTTCGGTGCTAATTCACCACTAGATCGAAGAAACATGGTGTAAAAAAAAAACATGAAACTTACAATTTGATTATCGGAATAGCCCACTTTCAGCTATAGCACAAGGTTACAGGCTACAGCCATATCAATTCAGTAATGGCGGTTAACCATTCCATCAAATATGCAATTACCACAAAGTCATACAGCACAGAAGGAATTTTTCATTAATATTCTGGTTTGTTGAGAGAGCGATCCAATTAGTCCCACTTCCCTGGTCATTCCCCATAGCCCTGCAAATGTTTCCTTTTCAAGTATATATACAATTCCCTCAGGGAGGGACTATGGAATCTGCTTCCATTATCCTTCTGGGCAGCGTGTTCCACATCATAACAATGAGCTGTGCATTAAAATTTCTCATTTCCCTCTGGAGGGGCAAAATTACTTCAAAATTTAAGGTGTTATGACAGCCTTCATGAGATCAATGACTGACCTATATAACTCTGAGCTAGCGGCCTCATGCCAGTAACTATTAGAACAGAATTGTGAGACATAAAGCGAAAGAAATCCCCCCTGATTCATACAAGACACAGCCATGTGCACATGTCCCTGATGGACAGCACAGACGTAATTATGTAGCACCCCCATTACTTAACCCTCTAAATAACGGTTTCATTCTGGTGACTCTGCACAACATCCACTCCAAAGTCAATATATTGTTCCTGCGATGCAATGAGCACAGTTCAATCATCTCTACTTGGGGATACTCCCTGACACATATATCATGATACATGTACATGTAGCAAAAGTACTATCACAACAGGATAACAAACAGCACAAATACCCATTGACAAATCAATCTCAGTTAATTACATTAATTTCATTACATATTCTGGTACACATAGCAAGAAATTATGTGCGAGAAAAACATGACAAACAGAACTCAGAAACATCATGTGCGGAATTCTCCACTCCCGGGAAAAATCGGGAGGGCCATCGTGAACTTGGCCGAGATTCACGACGGCCTCGGAGGCTGATCCTCACCCCCTATTCTCCCCTCCTGGCGGGGCTAGGAGCGGCGCTCCGTAACTCTCGGCCGCGGGGGCGTTGCGCCAAGAATGACGCGGCCGGCGTGCCTAATGACGTCAGCCGCGCATGCGCAGGTTGGACGGCTCCAACCCGCGCATGCGCGGCTGACGTCATGACGCTGACGGCACGAACCCGCGCATGCGCGGTGGCCGTCTTTCCCCTCAGCCGCATCTTGCGGGGCGGCGGAGGGGAAATAGTGCGTCTGATTTGGACGCCGGCCCAACGATCGGTGGGCACCGATCGCGGGCCTGTCCCCTCCCGAGCACAGTCGTGATGCTCTTTCCTTGCTAGGCCACCTACAAGCCCCAAACGGGCTTCTCACTCCTGTTTCACGACGGTAGCGACCAGGTGCGTTTGCCGCCGTCATGAAATGGCCGCGAACGGCAGGCCGCTCGGCCCATCCGGATCGGAGAATCTCTGTTCGCCATGAAAAACGGCGAGCGCCGATTCTTCCGCGTGGAGGGGGGGGGGGGGGGGGGGGGGGGGGATCGCGGGGGGTGCGAAATTTGTCGGGGGGCCCTCCCGCAATTCTCCCGCTAGGCGTGGGGAGTGGAGAATCGCGCCCCATTTATTTTTAAATTTTGAGTACCCAATTAATTTTTTCCAATTAAGGTGCAATTTAATGTGGCCAACCCACCTCCCCTGCACATCTTTGGTTGTGGGGCGAAACCCATGCAAGCACGGGGAGAACGTGCAAACTTCACACGGGCAGTGACCCGGAGCCGGGATTGAACCTGGGACCTCAGCGCCGTGAGATAGCAGTGCGAACCACCGTGCCACAGTGCTGCCCTGGAAACATTATTAATACAATTTAATGCCATATAACACAGGAAAGAAGGCTTTTACATTTGCATTGTAACTTTCACAACGATCACCTCCGCGTCGTTGACATGTTCTGAAGTGTCTTTTCTGTTGTACTATAGGTTGTATAGAGTTGCTGTCGATGTTTTCAGTTTCACATGCGTCAGGACAGACTCACAAGAACACCAATTCTAACTGAAACAACTATTTACACTGAATGAGAAGAGAGTGCCGATTGATTGGCAAGTAGACTCTGATTGGTAGAAATGTTGCCATGGAGAATGCACCAGGTCAAGCTTTGGTTTAAATTCAAACCAAGCCGCTTGACTGGGATTGGTCGAGGAACTGCAGGGGGAATGAACCAGAGAATGGCTGTCCCCAAGCATTTGTTCAGTTGTAAAAGGCACAACACGCTGTCCTTCTCTTAACCAGTGCACATGTCAGGGCAGACAGGATCAGATTGTGTGCTCCCCTCCTGAGCGAAGTTTGAACATATGACCGACTGACTCTGAGATGCATGTCCAGTCAAGGCCAGCAATGGTGAAATGCCATTTTTTTTCTGCCGGTGAAATACCATTTTTTTTCTCCCTGTCCACGAAAGAAGGTTAAAATGGCTCAAAGGACTCCAGTTCTGTTCTGGTCCAACCGAAGTGTAAGTGAAAATATTATGTGTCGAATCTTCCATGAGTGGCAATCGCCGTTGGATTGTCACTCTGGTCCATTTTACTTACTTTCGTCTGGAGCTGCACATTTCTCAGCTGGACCTCAGCTGAGAACAGTGCAGAGCTGCTGCCCCTGGAGTCTATTCAGTGTACTGCAGGATTGTCGCTGGAGGTGAAACCACAACACTCCCACCTTCTTCTACCACAAACTGCTATGTACTGATAGTTTAAATATCCCAGCCACTTTGAGAAGCTAATCTAGTTCAAGGGGTAGAATGGGTCAGGTGGTCAGAGGGGAGGGGGGGGGGGGGTGGTGGTGTTGGGTGCCCTGCCAGGGCTCGGGGTGGTTGATGGGTGTGGGGGTTAGTCGGGTGGTCATGGACACTTAGAATTTTTTTTAACACTGGCCCTACCAGAGAGATCAAGCCGCCATTTTGAAAGAGTACGTCGATCTCCAAGTGAGCTTGTGAATTGCCCACACCCCTCACCCATGGGCAATGTCACCCCCCCCACACAAAGGGACACTACCCCACACCCCCCAAGTGAGGTCACCCCACTATGGGATCCCCATGGGTTCCCCCCCCCCCACTTCTTCAGCTACGCCCAAGCTCCCTTACTGCACCCCTGCAGGATCTCCCATCGAACCTCCTGGAGGCACCTACTTACTTGCCCTCTCCTACCCTTCAAACCCCACCTCCACTCTCATTTCATGGACATGGCCCCCCTCGCCCCCTGGCCTTTGGCAGTGCCACGTTGCCACTCAGGCACTCTTGCACTGCCACACTGGCATCCAAGCTGGCTTGGCAGTACCACCCAGGCACCTTGGCAGTGCCAGCTGGGCAGTGCCAAGGTACCCATGTTCCAGGGAGAGGGCCATAGAGCCATCCTGCACTTACTCTGACAATCCAGGGGTCTCTAGTGGCCTGCAAAACCCTGGGTGCCATTCTGCCTGGTCCATGTTTGTGTGGACCAGAACTGATTGGCACCGGTCTGCAGCTTCGCTGGTAAGGTCAAAAAATCGAGGGAGGCCATTGGATCTCGGGCAGGTAGGTCATAAATAGGTTTACAACCTACTTCTGCAGGTGTCATTCTGTCCTGCCCATTTGGGACGGTGTTCCAACTTGGACAGTTCGTGGGACTTTGGAGAATCCCAGGAGATGCAGAGGCTGTTGGGAGGCTCGCTGCAAGCTTTTCCCAGCATTTTCCGTTGTGTTGCACTGAAGTGAGAGCACAACACGGCCGCAGAATTGTGCCTTTAACATATAGTGCACCTGATATTTACATATTGTGACTTATTATTTACAAATTTTTCTATCCATTCTTTCTGTATTCCCTTCCCTCCCTCCCAGCCTCCCCGTTGGTAGTCTGCTTCTTCCCTGGCGCCAACGTTTGCCCTGGGTGCCATACCGCTGTGCTCCGCTCCTCTCTTCTGTAGTTTTAATTGAGACTGTGTCCCCGGTTCTAGATTCCCCAACAAGGGAAAACATCCACCCTGCATCTAGTCTGTCCAGCCCTGTTATACATTTCAATCACATTTCCTCTCATCCTTCTAAACTCTAGTAAATGCAAGCTCAGTCAAAACAGTCTCTCGTCATAGGTCAGTCCTGCCAACCCCGCTATCAGCCTAGTGAACCTCTGCTGCACTCCCTCTCTGGCAAGTATATCCTTTCTTAGGCGGGGGGCCAAAACTTCATGCAATACTCCAGGTGTGGTCTCGTACATGTCTCGTCACTTCTTTCAATGTCAATCAAATGAGTGAACTCTCAGGCTGAAGAATGTAAAAGATTCCTCCGTGCCGGTTGGTGTTTACAACATGCAAAGTTCATGAACCACTCCATGCCTCGTACAACTGAATCTGTTTTATTCTTGGCACCGTCTCCTCAGCAACAAGCTCCAGTGAAGCATGTTCAGCCAATCTGGCTACATATATGGGATCAGTGTGTCAACCGTGGCTCAATGGCAACAGTCTTTCAGTCTGATGTTTGTGCACTTCAGTTCCACTCAAACATATGACAACATAACCTAAGCTAAGCATTCAGTGAAGTGGCATTGTTAGAAGTTCTGTCGTTTGGATGATGCATTAAACCAAGGCCATGTCTCCTTGCATATAGGTGGATGACAAAGTTTCCACAACATTATTCAACAGACTTGCACACAGCAAGGTCCCATTAGCAGCTGTCAATCGGATCGAATAATCCATCATACTGGTGGAACTGGTAGAAAGGCTGGAGTATTGCACACAGTTCTGGTCACCACATTGCAGGAAGCACATGATTGGTCTGGAGAAAGTGCAGATAAGATTCACTGGAATTCTGCCAGGGCTAGAGAATTGTAGCTACCAGGCGAAATTGGAGAGGTTGAGGTTGTTTTCCTCAGAACAGAGAAGGCTGACGGGTGACGTGATTGAGGTATACAAAATTGTGAGAGGTAGAGATAGAGTAGACAGGAGGAACCTTTTCCCTTGACAGAGGGTTCAAAAACCAGGGGCCAGGTATTCAAGCTAAGTGGCAGAAGGATTAGAGGGGACATGAGGAAAAGTTTTAATGTCGAGGATGTTGGGTGTCCGGAGTTTGCTGTCTGAGCTGGTGGTGGAGGCAGAGATCCAGAACTCTTTTAGAAAGTCCTTGCATCTGCACCTCAGGTGGGAAAACTGCAGGGCTATTGGTCAAAAGGGTAAAAGCAAATTACTGCGAATGCTGGCACCTGAAACGAAGGAGAAAATGTTGGAAAATCTCAGCAGGTCTGGCAGCATCGGTAGGGAGAGAAAAGATCTAACGTTTAGAGTCCAATGACTCTTTGTCAAAGCTTTCGTTTTCGGGCTATTGGTCATGTGTAGGAAGGTGGAATTAGAAAGGGCACCTGGGAGTTTTTGGTATTTAGGAGTCCAGGTAGTGTGAAGTTAGGTGCAGCTACATAGATTGAACTTGACGCGGCTGGTGGAGGGTATGAAAGCGGATTTCAAGTGGTGGGATGTGTTGCCGCTGTCACTGGCTGGGCAAGTGCAGACGTTCAAACTGATGGTGCTGCCCAGGTCGTTGTTTGTGCTCCAGAACCTCCCCCGGTCCTTTTTAGGAAGGTAAATGGGATAATTCTGGGGTTTGTTGGAGCGGTGAGGAGGGTGTTTTTGGAGGGGTTTTTGGGGAGGGTGGGGGGGGGAGAGCTGCCGTTGCCATATTTGGTGAATTATTATTGGCCGGTGAACATCGCAATGGTGAAGAAATGGGTAGTGGAGGAGAGGTTGGTTGGGGGGCGGGGAATGGAGGTTCCTTCATGTAGGGGGATACATTTAAGGGCAGTCTTGCTGGCACCCCTTCCATTTTTGCCGGTCCGGTAATCCGTGAGCCCAGTGGTGGTTTCAGCATTGCGGGGTGTGGAGCCAGTGCAGGCAACATTTCAGCTTAGAGGGCATGTCGTTGTGCGTGCTAATACGTGACAATCACCAGTTTGTGCCAGCGGGGCTGGATGTGAATTTCCGGGGGTGGCGGCAGGTGGGGATAAAGAACTTTAGGGACTTGTTTGTAGGAGGCAAATTTGCGGGTCTGGAGGAGCTGCAGGAAACGTATGAGTTGCCCAAGGGGAATAGTTTCAGATACCAGCAGGTGAGGGACTTTGTGAAGAGAGAGGTGCCGTCCTTCCCGGGGCTGCCACCTCCGGTGTTGCAGGACAAGCTGTTGTCGGAGGATGATATTGGGGAGGGGAGAGTGTCGGACATCTATAGCGAGTTGACGGAGAGGGAGGGCGCTCCAGTGGAGGAGATCTAGTGTAAATGGGAGGAGGAGCTGGGCGGGGAAGTGCGGGCCAGGACGTGGAAAGAGGCCCTGCAGAGGTGAACACGTCCCCATCGTGTGCAAGGTGAAGCCTCATCCAGTTTTATGTGGTGAATGAGGCCCCCATGACGGTTGCATGGATGAGCCGATTTTTTGCAGAGGTGGAGGATAGATGTGGGAGGTGTGCAGGGGGGCCCGCAAACTGCATCCACATGTTCCAGGTGTGTCCGAGGTTGAGGGGTGCGGAGATGTGACGTCCAAGATTTTGGGTGTGGAGGTGGCCCTGAGTCCGGAGGTGGCGATATTTGGCAGGTTGGATGGTCCAGGAATCCAGGTGGAGAGAGAGGCCGATGTATTAGCCTTTGCCTCCTTGATAGCCCGGAGACAGATCTTGTGCTGGCAGGACTGGGAGCTGCTGAAAGCGGGGGTATGCGTGAGTGACCTGGCAGAAATCCTGAATTTGGAGAAGGTCAGGTTCGCTTTCCGGGGTCGGAGAAGGGGTTCACCCAGTGGTAGAAACCTTTCACTGATTTCTTCAAGGTGAGTTGAGGGGTCAATGGGGCGTGAGAGGGGGTAGATAAGGGGCAAAGGTTAGGAAAGGGGAGTGTTGAGGTTTTGGTATCGGGGCCTGTGTTTTCTGTTCATGTTCATGTTTGGGCTTCTGAGATTTTTTTTAACAGACAATTTTATTGAGGTATTTTTGGCTTTATAAACAGTAACAATATACATTAGTGTGCAGATACCAATTACAAAAAACATAGTGCAAATAACAGTACCACTCTCGCAGATAGACCCGCCTATTCTTCCCCCCTACTCTACACTATTCTACCCCCCCCCCCTGCTGACGATTAGTTCCCCACGAAGAAGTCGATGAATGGTTGCCACCTCCGGGTGAACCCCGATAGTGATCCTCATAAGGCGAACTTGATTTTTTTTCCAAGCCGAGAAAGCCTGCCATGTCCGACAGCCATACTTCGGTCTTTGGGGGCTTTGAGTCCCTCCAGGCCAACAGTATTCGTCGCCGGGCTATCAGGGAAGCGAAGGCCACAACGTCGGCCTCTATCCCCTCCTGTACTCCCGGGTCTTCTGACACCCTAAAAATCGCCACCTCTGGACTCAATCGCCACCCTTGTTTTCAGTACCCGGGATATGACGTCCGCAAATCCCTGCCAGTATCCCCTGAGTTTTGGCCACGCCCAGAACATGTGGACATGGTTCGCTGGTCCTCCTCCACATCTAGCACACTTGTCCTCCAGCCCAAAGAATTTGCTCATCCGGGCCACCGTCATGTGGGCCCGGTGAACCACCTTGAACTGAATCAGACCGAGCCTGGCACATGTTGCGGTTGCATTTACCCTCCTCAGAGCATCTGCCCATGCGCCTCCCTCCAACTCCCCACCAAGCTCCTCCTCCCACTTAAGTTTCAGTTCCTCGGTCCCTGTGTCCTCCGCTCCCATAAGCTCCTTATAAATATCTGAGACTCTCCCCTCTCCTACCTCACCCCTGGAAATTATCCTGTCCTGGATCCCCCTTGGTGGAAGGCATGGAAAGGACGGGACCTGTCTACGTACGAAATTCCGCACCTGCAAGTACCGAAAGTCATTCCCCCTCGCCAGCCCGAACTTCTCCTCCAGCGCCCTCATGTTCGCGAAGGTCCCTTCCAGGAACAAGTCACCCATCCTTCCCACCCGCGCCCTCCGCCATGCTAGAAACCCGCCATCCATCTTCCCCGGGACAAATCGGTGGTTGTCACATATTGGGGACCAGACCGACGCTCCCACTTCCCCCGCATGCTTCCTCCATTGGCCCCAAATCCGCAAAGCCGCCACCACTATTGGGCTGGTGGAGTACCTGGCCGGTGGGAGCGGCAGGGGAGCCGTGACCAGGGCTGCCAAGCTGGTGCCCCTGCACGAAGCAGTCTCCACCCACTCCCAAACCGACCCTGTACCCACCATCCATTTCCTTATCATGGCTATGTTAGCCGCCCAGTAGTAGTTGCTGAGGTTCAGCAATGCCAGCCCCCCTTCGCTACGGTTCCGTTCCAGCATCCCCCTCTTTACCCGTGGGGACTTCCCCGCCCAAAGAAATCCCAGGATGATTTTATTGATTCTTTTAAAGAAGGAACGCGGAATGAAAATAGGGAGACGCTGAAAAATAAACAGGAATCTCGGGAGGATCGTCATCTTCACCATCTGTACTCTCCCCGCTACTGACAGCGGGAGTGCATCCCACCTCCGAAACTCGCTCCTCATTTGCTCCACCAGCCTGGACAAGTTCAACCTATGTATCTTACCCCAGTCACGCGCCACTTGTATCCCTCGATACCTAAAACTTTCCCCAACCAGCCTAAATGGTAGCTCCCTCAGCCTATTCTCCTGACCCCTCGCCTGCACCACAAACATCTCACTTTTTGCCAAGTTCAACTTGTAGCCCGAAAACCGGCCAAACTCCCCTAGGATTTCCATAATCCCGTCCATCCCTGCCGCTGGATCTGACACGTACAAAAGCAGGTCATCCACGTAGAGCAAGACCTTGTGTTCTATCCACCCCCCTGACCATTCCCTTCCAACTCCTTGCCGCTCTCAGAGCAATTGCCAGCGGTTCTATGGCCAACGCAAACAGCAGTGGAGACAGGGGGCATCCCTGTCTTGTCCCGCGATGTAGTCTAACATACTCAGATGTCGTCCTGTTAGTCCTTACACTAGCCTCCGGGGCCTGGTAAAGCAGTATAACCCAGTCCACAAAGCCCTCTCCAAACCCAAACCGTCGCAGCACCTCCCCATAAATAGTCCCACTCCACCCGGTCAAAAGCCTTTTCGGCATCCATTGCCACCACTACCTCCACCTCTCTGCCCTCCGGGGGCATCATAATCACATTGAGTAGCCTTCTTAGATTGGCTACTAGCTGCCTGCCAATAACTAACCCCGTTTGGTCCTCCACAATAACATCCGGCACGCAGTCTTCGATTCTGAATGCCAGAATCTTGGCCAGCAGTTTAGCGTCTACATTAATCAGGGATATTGGCCTATAGGACCCCCAGACCTCCGGATCCTTATCCCGTTTTAATATCAGTGAGATGGTGGCTTGCGACATCGTCAGGGGTAACACCCCATTGTCCCTCGCCTTGTTAAACACCCTAACCAGCACCGGCCCCAGTATACCCGCAATCTTTTTGTAGAACTCCACTGGATACCCATCCGGCCCCGGGGCTTTACCCGACTGCATGGCCTTCAGGCCCCCCATTACTTCTTCAGCTCTAATCGGGGCCCCCAGCCCCTCTACCATCCCCCTGCCCACCTTTGGGAAGGTCAGCCCATCTAAGAAGCGCCTCATCCCCTCCGGCCCCATGGGGGGTTCCAAGGTACACAGTTTACTGTAAAAGTCCCTGAATACCCTGTTCAGTCCTGCCGGGTCTCCCACCCGGTTCCCTGCCCTGTCCCTCTCTCCCTGACCGCCTCCCTCTTCCTAAGTTGCTGAGCAAGCATTCTGCTGGCTTTCTCCCCATACTCATACACTGCGCCCCTGGCCTTTCTGAGCTGCTCTATGGCCTTCCCAGTGGATAGCGCTCCCAGCTCCGCCTGCAGTCTCCGTCGTTCCCTAAGCAGCTCTGCCCTCGGGGAGTCCGCATATTCCCTATCCGTCCGTGTCATCTCCTGCACCAGTCTGCTCATCTCTGCCCTAACCGTTCTGTCCCTATGGGCTCGGATTGAGATCAGTTCCCCTCTCACCACCGCCTTCAGCGCCTCCCAGAGCACCGCTGCTGAGACTTCCCCTGTATCGTTGACCTGCAGGTAGTCCTGCATGCATTTCCCCACTCTCTCACACACCCGCTCCTCTGCCAACAATCCCACCTCTAACCTCCATTGTGGGCGCTGGTAACTTTCTTTGCAGACCAGCAGGTCGACCCAATGTGGAGCATGGTCCGAAATAGTGATCGCCGAGTATTCAGTATCCCTCACCCCCTCCAAAAGTCCCTACTCATAATAAAGAAGTCAATACGAGAATAAACCTTGTGAATAGAACGAGAACTCCTTCCCCGTCGGCCGGCTGATTCTCCAGGGGTCTACTCCCCCCATTTGTTCCATGAACGCTCTCAGTTCTCTGGCCATTGCTGGGACCCTGCCCGTTCTGGAGCACGACCGGTCCAGGTCGGGGTCGAGGACTGTATTAAAGCCCCCACCCATAATCAACTTGTGCGAATCCAAGTCGGGGATTTTCCCCAGCAGCCTTTTGATGAAATCTACATCATCCCAGTTTGGAGCGTAAACATTCACTAGGACCACCTTCACCCCCTCAAGCTTGCCCCGGACCATGAGAAATCTACCCCCCCCCCCAACCACAACTGTGCTGTCCGCCTCAAACTTAACCCGTTTGTTAATCATGATCGCGACCCCTCTGGTCTTAGCATCAAGCCCCGAATGGAAGACCTGGCTAACCCAGCCCTTCCGTAATCTAATCTGGTCCGCCACTTTCAAATGTGTCTCCTGCAGTAACATTACATCCGCCTTCACAGCCCGTAAGTGCGTGAACACACGTGTCCTCTTGGCCGGCCCGTTTAATCCTCTAACATTCCAGGTGATCAGCCTGCTTGGAGAGGACCCTGCCCCCCACTACGCAGATCAGCCATCCCCCTTCTTGGACCCACCCCCTGCCCATGTGTCGCGCCTCCCCTGTTCCGCCTCTTGGCAGCTCCCACCCCCGATCCCTTCCCTGTTAACTGGTTCAGCTCCCTCGTCAGCAGATCATCCCCCCCCCCCCCAGCAACAACCCCTTGTAACCTAACCCCTGCCATATACTGGCTGTATACACACCCCCCACCTCGCTCCCCACCTCGCTCCCGTTGACTAGCTCAAAGCAGCTAGCCTGGTGGCTCTCAACTCCGGCGCCACCATGTCTCACATCTATTGTACCCCCGCTCCCCGCCCATCAACACCACCTCCCCAGAACAGCCCTGTTCGAGCAATCGCTCTGGGACCGAGACAGAGAGAAAACAAACAAAGAACAAAGCAACATTCCCAGAAGAAGAAAAACAAAGAGAACCCGAACAGCCCCCCAGCACCCAACAACTTAAACTTTAACTATCACTTTGTCTTTAACTTTAAAACTTTCAAACAGGCAAACACAAACACAAGAACACCCCCAATTTTTAAATAAAAGAGCATGCCGCACGACATCGCTAACACGAAGGGAAATCTGTGAACAACTGCAGACATCCCTTAGTACACTCTAACTTGATCCATGGGTCCTCACTTCGGCACCAGTCCATGCCCCTTAGCAAAGTCCATCGCTTCCTCCGGGTCGTCAAAATAATGTTGCTGTTCCCGGTATGTGACCCAAAGCCACGCCGGGAAAAGTAGCCCAAACTTGACCTTTTTAAACAGAATCTCATTAATTTGTCTGTAGGCTGCCCTCCTTCTGGCCACCTCCTGGCTCAGTTCTTGGTAGATGCGCAGGACACTGTTGTTCCATGAGCAGCTCCTCGTGCTCTTGACCCACTGTAGAACCCGTTCCTTGTCCATGAACCTATGGAACCTGACCACCATCGCCTCGTGGCTGCCTCGCCTGCACTCTGTGTGCCCTGTCCAGCTCCAACGGACGCGGGAAGAAATCATCCCCCACCAGCTTCTGCAGCATGTCTGCCACATATGCCGTGGCATCCACTCCCTCGGCCCCCTCCGGGAGCCCAATGATTCTCAGATTCTGCCGGCGAGACCTGTTTTCCAGGTCCTCCAGCTTGTCCATCAGCCTTGTTTGCTGCTGCTTCAACTTACTAATTTCCACGTCCGCTACCATTTGAAAATCCGCCTGCTCTTCCACTGTCTTCTCCAGTGCCTGGACCTTCTTATCCTGAGCATCCAGCCTCTGGTCAAGTCGCTCCACCGCTTTCTGGAGCGGTTCCAAATTATCCCGCTTCAGTGCTGCGAAGCTCTCCTTCATGACCTGCAGCATGTTGTCCTGTGCTGTCTGGACCATCATTTCAATGGTCCGTTCATCGGCCATTTTTCCTCCCACTTGAGCTTCCACACCACCTTTGTTCAGCCCCTTCTTTTCTTGGTTTCGCTCCCTTCTGCTCCTTAAGTCCATACAATTCTGTATGGATTCAGATCTAGAGTGCTATTGCTTTTCACTCCAGCGCTCAAAAGTTCAAAAAAGTCGGGGAAAAAGGTCTTAAAGTCAGACCGGAGCAAGAGCCATCAAATGTGCGACTTACTCCCCCATAGCCGCCACCGGAAGTCCGTCTTCTGAGATTTTTATGCTCTTATATAAAATGCCTTTCATAAAAATATTGAAGAAAAAAAAGAAAAGGCACCTGGGTGTCTTTGGGTCGTGGACAAGATGGGCTGAATGCAACCCCCCCCCCCCCCCTTTTCTGTGCTGCACCTTTTCTATGGTTCTGAGAGCAAATGTTGACCAGGACACCAGGAGAACTTTGCACCACTCTTCAAATTGCCCATTTGAATCACAGAAAGAGCCTCAAAGTAAAATTTCTCCGGGAACACAGCTCTCCCATCACTACAGCACTAAAGTGTGAGGCTAGTTACGTGTTGAAATCCTGGAGTGGGAGTTGAACTCACATAGAAGACCAAGGCTGGGCCAGGCTGATAACAGAGAGTCTTCAAAAGCAAGAAAAAAAAAAGAAATGCTTTGATTCCTTTGGGCAATATGGGCAGAATCATTATGCACAGTGTGAGCTAAAAGTTACTGTGGTTCTCCGAGCTAAGAGTAAATGTTTAATTTTGTCAGTAGCGTGCAGCAGATAGTGAAAAGAGAATCATCAGCAGATGGTTGACTGTAAAGTGGTGCCAAAAATAATCTTGCTCTCCTTGAGAAGTCGAAAACCTTTGAAGCATTTTGAAAAAAAAATTTGCCTGTCTATTTGAAAATGAAAATCGCTTATTGTCACAAGTAGGCTTCAAATGAAGTTACTGTGAAAAGCCCCCAGACGCCACATTCCGGCGCCTGTTCGGGGGGGGCTGGTACGGGAATTGAACCGTGCTGCTGACCTACCTTGGTCTGCTTTAAAAGCTAGTTCTTTAGCCCTGTGCTTATCCAGCCCCCAGTAAAATTTGCTCACCAATTTTACAAAAAGAAAAATGCTGTAGAAGCTTGAAATCTGAAATAAAAACAGAAAATGCTGGACACGCCCAGCAGGTCAGACAGCGTCCATGGAGAGAGAAACAGAGTTAATGTTCCAGGTTCACGACCTTTAGGGGGACGATGTCAATTCTGAAGAAACAGCCACTGGCCTGAAACTTTGGCCCGAATCTTTTGGTGGTAATGGAGTTGGAGCTGTTGACATAGGATAATCCAGGGAACTACAGGCCGGTGAGCCTTATGTCAGTGGTAGGGAAATTACTGTAGAGAATTCTTCGAGACAGGATCTACTCCCATTTGGAAGCAAGTGGTCGTATTGGAGAGAGGCATCACGGTTTTGTGAAGGGGAGGTCGTGTCTCACTAACTTGATAGAGTTTTTTGAGGAGGCCACAAAGATGATTCATGCAGGTAGGGCAATGGATGTTGTCTATACGGACTTCAGTAAGGCCTTTGACAAGGTCCCTCATGGCAGACTGGTACAAAAGGTGTAGTCACACGGGATCAGAGGTGAGCTGGCAAGATGGATACGGAACTGGTTAGGTCATAGAAGGCAGAGAGTAGCAATGGAAGGGTGCTTTTCTGATTGGAGGGAAGTGACTAGTGGTGTTCCTCAGGGATCAGTGCTGGGATCTTTGTTGTTCGTAATATATAAATGATTTGGAGGAAAATGTAACTGGTCTGATTAGTAAGTTTGCGGACGACACACAGGTTGGTGGAATTGAGGATAGCGATGAGGACTGTCAGAGGATAAAGCAGGATTTCATTTGGCGACTTGGGCGGAGAGATGGCAGATGGAATTTTATTCGGACAAATGTGAAGTAATGCATTCTGGAAGGTCTAATACAGGTAGGGAATATACAGTGAATGGTAGAACCCTCAAGATTATCGAGTCAGAGAGATCTAGGTGTACAGGTCCACAGGTCACTGAAAGGGGCAACACAGGTGGAGAAGGTAGTCAAGAAGGCATATGGCATGCTTGTCTTCATTGGCCAGGGCATTGAGTATAAAAATTGGCAAGTCATGTTGCAGCTGTATAGCTGCCACACTTGGGAGTATCGTGTTCAATTCTGGTCGCCACATTACCAGAAGGATGTGGAGGCTTTAGAGAGGGTGCAGAAGAGAATGACCAGGATGTTGGTTGGTATGGAGGGTATTAGCTATGAGGAGAGGTTGAACAACCTTGATTTGTTCTCACTGGAACAACGGAGGTTGAGGGGCGACCTGATAGAGGTCGACAAAATTATGAGAGGCATAGTCAGAGGCTTTTTCCCAATGTAAAGGTGTCAATTACTAGGGGGAAAAGTTTTAAGGTGCGAATGCAAGGTTTAGAGGAGATGGACGAGGCAAGTCTTTTACACAGAGGGTAGTGGGTGCCTGGAACTCGCTGTCGGAGGAGGTGGTGGAAGCAGGGACGATAGTGACGTTTAAGGGGAGTATTGACAAATACATGAATAGGATGGGAATAGAGGGATACGGACCCCGGAAGTGTAGAAGATTTTAGTTTCGACGGGCAGCATAGTCGGCGCAGGCTTGGAGGGCCGAAGGGCCTGTTGGTACTTTTCTTTGTTCTCTGTTGACATCTGGCAACATTTACTCCCCCCCCCCCGCCCCAGAATTCAATACCTAAACTGTGACAAAGTCTTCCTCTTTCATCCTGTTAGCCTCACTGGAAAACTCCTTGAGAAAGTTACACTTCATTGAATGAGGTGGACGTGGGCTTTTAACTGCATGATTTTCACTGACCCTGACCCCCTTGTTTTTGCACAAGTTTTAAACTACTGTTAGGAAAGAGGAGCCTGGGATGCCTTGGATGCAAACATCACATGAAAAGATCAAGCTGCAGCAATGTTCATTTCTTTGAGAAGGTGTTCTTGATCTGGATGTTGTTCGCAACAAATGGCACAACACCGTGATGGCCTGCCTGGCAGGAGATGTGGTACTGATAAAAAGAACGTCACTGACACCTCCAGTACCAGTCCCAAGGTAGTTCCAAGGTGTGGTCAAATACCAAAGACAAGATTACATTTGTTGATCATACACATAATACTCATCTCATCTTTACAACCTAACTCCTAAAGGAATAACCATTCTCATATTAACTGCACTATCTTATTTTTCTTGTTATTCTTGCACCATCATGCAAAAGAAGAGGTGGCCCATTTATTGCATGTTTTTTACACCTGGCAGACTGTGTTCCTGAATGCCCCTTATTGTGTGAACATCTCAGTCGTCTGCTCAAAACTCCCAGCCAGGAGAATTGACAAGACATGGGGCGGGGTGCTGTGCAGGAATGAAAGAGTGGAGCAGTCACCACTCCATTTCCACTGACAGTCAAGGGCTCCACTGGAAGTCAATCCAGTCACCGACTATCCCTCGAGTAAAGGGTGACATGTCCCCAGGGCCACTGGTTTCTGCCGTGAGTCTTCATGTGTCGCAACACCTCATCCGGGATGACAGCAACACTGTCAATTGGGTTATTTTAAAATATGATGGACACCTTATTGTTCCTGATTCACGAGGCATAGATTACGAGGACTTTAAACTTCAATGCACAAATGAGAGTATCGTGTTCTCAACCTGCAGATCTTTGGGCAGGATGTCCCACAGGTCATCATTAAGACATTTCAGCACAAAGCGTGGTGCAGCTTGATGAAAAGGTTGTTGTCATTTTGAAGGATTGGTATCAAGCTCCCCGAGTCATTAATACCAACAATGCCACACTTCCAAGCAACGTTTCAGAGCAAAGCTGAATTCAGAGCTCCGGACACGCACTGCTGCTTACCGACCTCGTTGTCTGGGTCTTTCTTTATTCAAAATTCCAACAGCTAGCATGAATAATGATGGAAAAAATTAGCAGGAGAAAAAAAAGAAGATATGAAGTCCAATAGCTATTCCTTCTGGTCATTTGCCAGACTTAACTGTTGCAACCCGCATGAATCTTCCTTTCCACCCTTCTTCTTTTCTGACATGCAATTACTGTCTTTACTAAACTGAAGCTGACCTTTTTCACATATCATTAGCCACCAACTCTAATCTCACTTTTCATCACAAAAGAAAAACCTTCCGCCGTTCTGTTTGACCTACACTGTGACCAGCTTTGAAATTTATTCCACTAGGCAATCCTTTGGACTCCAGTGAAATTCTGCTCCTGACAGTATTCCTCCCTCACATGGTTCTGAAGATGTATGCCTCCAAATTATTATTGTTTTTAATATATACAGTCCCCAGTGCTTCACAGGCTTCCTGCTCCCTATGTTGAACAGCCTTCGGCTCCAAGTCGATTTTTGCCAAGACTTCTGAAGTATGCAATTCCTTACCGTTTTCTGTCTTTCCTACAGTCATCAGAATTTTAAAACTCAAACTTGGCATGATCTAGTCACGACTTCCTGATTTCTATAATCTTTCCAGCATTACTCAAAGGGGTCCTCAGCTGCGGTCAGGTAAAGTTGACTGGAACTTTTGGAGTCACTTGTGAGGTTTTCATCTTCCTTTGCCAAATGCTTGCCGTACGCATTTTCCCAATTTTCTTTGCAGCAACCAAAACTGGAGCAGTTCGGCTTTAAGAAATGATTTTTAGATGGGCCAGGAGATGATCAGTACTTAACACGTGGGGCAGCACGGCGGCACAGTGGTTAGCACTCATAGCACCAAGGACCCGGGTTCAATTCCAACATTGGGTGACTGCGTGGAGTTTGCACGTTCTCCCCGTGTCTGCGTCGGTTTTCCCCGGGTGCTCCGATTTCCTCCCACAGTTCAGTGATGTGCAAGTTAGGTGGATTGGTCATGTTACATTACCCCTTAGTGTCCAAAGGTTAGCTGTGGTTACAGGGATAGGGCGTGGGCCTTGGTAGAACATAGAACATAGAGCATACAGTGCAGAAGGAGTCCATTTGGCCCATCGAGTCTGCACCGACCCACTTAAGCCCTCACATCCACCCTATCCCCGTAACCCAATAACCCCTCCTAACCTTTTTGGTCACTAAGGGCAATTTAGCATGGCCAATCCACCTAACCTGCAAGTTAAATATGGGGATCTGGTAAAAAAGTGATGTTATATCTAACTACCCCTTTTTTCCACATTTGCTGCAAGAAAAGTTTGTCCTGGTAGAAAAGGTCAATTATGTGGGGCAGGGAACCAAAGATCAGTTTGAACTTTGTGGAGTAAATTTTAAGAGTCCTGCCCGGCGTGGGAATCGTTACGGGTAGAACCAGAAAACTTGATGGACCATTTAAAGGTCCATTTAACTCTGGCGGGAATTTCTGGTCTTGGGGTGGACATGACCGGGAAATTCTGTCCTGAATCTCAATCCCTGCACACTCGCGACTCAGCTACCGATCTTTTTTATCAAACATGCAAGTTAGGCAGCTAACTAACAACAGCTTGCAGGATCACTATTAAATAACATTTGGCACCGAGCCACAGAAGGAGGTATTAATTAGGAAGGACAAGTGGAAGGAGACTTTAAGGAGCATCTTTAAGGAGGAGAGAGACAGAGAGGTTTTGATAGAAAATTCCAAAAAACATAGCACCTTATAAAGAGGTAGGTAAGGAGCGATGAGTGTGCTGAGCTCAGCTTCACTCTGAAACTTTCCTTGAAGCACGGCAGCATTGACATTAATGACTGGGAGGAGCTTGCTGACAATCGTTCAAAATGACGACAACTTTTCCATCAAGGTTACAACTGAGGCAGTTCACGGCACAGCTAAAGATGGAGTGCTGAAAATAGCAGAAAAATCTCACGGGGCTTTGGACAGAGGTTGCAGAGATAGGGAGGGGAGTAGTGTGGTGAACATATTGTACCAACCATTCACCACTTTATCACATTGTATCACGCTGTTGCCCATATGGGCTCCACCTATGGACCGTTACACTGTACTACCCGGAATGTATCATGTTGGTGCCCTTGTGGCCTCCGCCCCTGGCCCCCCCTCGAGGGGAGGTATAAAAAGCAGCTGCCCTGTAGGCAGCTCTCACTAGCAGAGCAGTCGCAGGCAGGCACTGTTCTAGTCGATTAAGGCCACTGTTCACTTCAACTCTCTGTCTCGCGTGAATTGATGGTCGCATCAAGTAGGCAATGGGGGGGGGATACAAATATTCAAACTAGGAGCAGGAGTAGGACACTCAGTCCCTCAAGTCTGCTCCACCATTCAAACAGGTCATGGCTGATGAGATTGCAACCTCAACCCAACATTCCTCCCGACCCCCAATAGATTTCAAGGAGGGAATTTTAGAAATAGTGAAATACAGCTGCCCGCCATCCGTTCCTGACCTCTCTCCAATTCTACAGGGAGCTGGTGGAGGCTTATTAAGGCCCTCAAGTGGACAATTAATGGCTAGTTAAGTATCTTATCCCATCACCGCTGCTATTTTCCTCAGAACAGACGGTGGTCCAATCCAAGGAAGTTACCCAGCAGCTTTTACTGAGTGAACTGGTGTTGGGCAAGAAGGGGTGGGCCATTTTTTGGGTCCTCTGTGTCCTTACGAGACAGCCAACCCCTCCTCCCACCCTCCAAAAGACCACAGTCAACTTTAACCTTCCCCTGGCCCCTCAAAATCTAGCTCACCTTACTTCCCTCAATTTGTTTGTTGAAGCCTGCCAACCAGCCCCCATCAATACCCCAGACTTACCTTCAAACCGGCTTCCACAATCTCTTTGGTTTTTGGTTGTAGCCTCAGCAGTAGTCACCACGGAAACCTGGCACTGTTGGGACTACAGAGCTGTTGGTCAATCAGATTAGCTGCCAGCTCTCTAAGGCAGGGCTTCCTCCCCAGATGGGGGCAGAAATCTCACCCTGAGCCAATTAATGCCCGACTAAATATAAAGTGGCTACGAAACAGCCGGGTTTATCATGGGCGGGCTCCCAACAGATCATGCAGTAGGCAGTGAGGGATCAGGGAGCATGTCACCATGTATAATCCAGCTCCGTTACTTGCTTTCAGTACCAAATGACAGCTTGGATTAAACACAGGACTGACTCTAATGTTAAACAAAAAGTGCCCCGACTGGTGACCACCACTTGAAGACTCAACACTTGTGCAGATGTTTCCAAGCCCCATCTCACCTTCAAACGACAGGTAGCAGAAGAGTCCCCACAAGGAAATCAGACAAGTGTCAAAATTCCCAGCTGAGAAATAGAGTTTCAATCCAAGATCACCTTTCATCAGAAATGACCTTTCAACAGATGCTTCCAGACTTGCTGAGTTTCTCCATCATTTTTCCCTTCTGTTTTTAAATTTCCCATTTCCAGTATTTTGGATTGGTCCAAAGTGCCATTGCTGAAGCCACACATCTCCACCCCCCCCCCCCCCCCCCAAAATGTTCTTCCCTGTTCTGGAAAATGCACTCAATTTTCTAGATCTGTAATTTGCTTTTTATTTGGGTGTCATCATCCCGTCGCTGTCAGACATGCCAGCAGCTGCACATTTCAACCACTAAACAAAGCTTGAGACAACAGATCCCCCTCACCTACACCTGCACCATTCTTCTGAGGAAAAAACTTCCATTATCCTGACTTTCCATCAACAGCACCACAGACATCCCTGGTAAGAAAGAAATAACAAGATTCCTTCCCTAAGCCTGGCTTTAGAGTGTTAATATCGCTTTAGCTTCCTCCAAAAGTAGAACAATCATTCTTTAAATTAAATTCCAAGCCTGGTCTGAATCTCCATTTACCCAGCATACACATCTCAGGTAATTTTGTTTCACAAATTGGTGCTGTCAAGGCAACACTTGGCGCTAACCGAGACCACATACTGGGAATTCTAACATAGAATTCATTCCACTGACTATAATCGTCCAGCCATTAAAACTACTGGACTGAAAACTGTACGTGGAACACTCACCTCCGCACTCAAATTTACTGCATGTGCTGCTGTTGTAATGATATGTATAGTATAAATATAGGACAGGGTTAACAAGAGAGACTATATCAGCACTAGATGGCGTCACTGAGTGATCATGTAAAAGGCTGCGTCTCTAGGCATGCTGTGGGAAGCTGATGGAGATTTCATTGTAGAAGGATAGTGTGAGGTTGAGTTATAGTGCAGTTTATAAATTAGAGAGATTATTAATTACTGTATCACAGATTCAGTACTATTATTTTATTATATGTTACTCAATAAAGTGTGCAAACCTAATCAAGTTAAGTAGTGTAAAATAAATTAGTTTTGATCTAAACTTCTTACTTTAATAGTCTTTCTCAACACTACATGGGCGGGATTCTCCCGTACCCGGCGGGGCAGGGGGTCCCGGCGGGACGGAGTGGCGTGAACCACTCCGGTGTCAGCCTGTCCCAAAGGTGTGGAATCCTCTGCACCTTCAGGGGCTAGGCCGGCGCCGGAGTGGGTTGCACCCCGCCGGCTGGCGTGGAAGGCCTTTGGCGCCAGGCTAGCCGGGGCCGAAGGGACTCCGCCGGCGGCTGCTGATGTCATCCCACGCATGCGCACGGGGCGGGTGGGGGGGTTCACCTACGCGTCAGCCATCGCAGAGGCTGACACGGCCGACGCGTAGGAAAAGAGTGCCCATGGCACAGGCCCGCCCGCGGATCGGTGGACCCCGATCGAGGGCCAAGCCACCGTGGGGGCACCCCTGGGGCCAGATCACCCCGGGCCACCCCCACCCCCCCCCCGGATCCCGCCCGCGCCGCCAGTTCCCGCCGGTAAGAGACCTAGTCTAATCTACGCCGGCGGGACTGGCAAAGAACCAGCGGGACTTCGGCCTATCGTGGGCCTGAGAATCGCCGGAGGGTCCGCTGTGAGCAGCCGCCGACCAGCGCGGCACGATTCCCGCCTCCACCGAATCTCCAGTGCCAGAGAATTCGGCAGACGGCGGGGGCGGGATTCACACCGCCCACCCCGCCGATTCTCTGACGCGGCGGGGGGTCGGAGAATCCTGTCCCATATCTGGCTATCTTGGAGAACAAGACCAGGAATATAACAGCTGTTACATGGAGTTCTATGTTCAGAGTGTTAGCTCAATTGGCTGGATGGCTGGTTCGTGATGCAGAGCACAGATTCCCATACTGGCTGAGGTTATCCACCGAGGCCCAACCTTCTCAACCTCACCTCTCACCTGAGGTGTGGTGATCCACAGGTTAAATCACCACCAGTCAGCTCTCACTCAAAAAGGGGCGAGCAGCCCATGGTCCATGGGGTCCATGGTGACTTTCAATGCACGACATGTTCTCTTTCTTTAAGACATTACAATTACGTTTCAAATACGAATATTTATGAAGTCAAATATCTGATGAATCTTAGCAATGCCGGCTATTTTTTTGAAAATAAAGAATGGATATGCACAGTATATTTTGCAGCTTATGTCAGATTTCTGGGAGTGTTAAATTTGGTCAAAAAAATGCCAACCACCGCTGTGATATAAAAAGTAATTTAATTACATTTCTATATCACAGTGTACTTTAAAAAGCACATTGTGCTCATTATTCCCTTTCCCTAAAGTAAAATGAACTTGATGAAATCTACACCAATAAAAGTGTTGTATAAAATTATTAAATAATACCTCGCCAAATGATTTTTTTTCAGTTGATTCCCTACATCTATGTAAGACATACCCTGTAAAAAGACTTCAAATGTCTGGCATTAGGCATACCATAAACAGCTAGCATTTTACTTGATTGCATCCAAAAAAACAAGTTACACCATTGTACAATTCTTGGAAGCAAGCTCTGAAGGTCATGCCCAAAATGTGTTTTGATTTTACTTTAGTCGATGGATTGAACACCATGTTCAGCAATAAAATGCCACATTCTCTTGACTAACAACCTGTGCTCTTTCCAAAGACGGCATGTTTATTTCATTCTTAGTCAGGCTAGAAATAACTTGTTCCAATACGGTGGGCGTGTATCAAAGCTGAGGGAGGGGAGAGGGAGAAGGGCAGGGAATAAAGGGAGAGAAGGAGTGAGTCAGATTGTGGTTGCGAAGGAGAAAAGGAGAGTGCAAGTAAGAAAGTGCAAGCAAGAGCAAAGGCAACAAAAGAGAGACTGGGAAGGAAGGAAGAACGAAAACTGTTCTTTTTACACCTGCTTGGAAACATGTTTCCTCGACATTTTATTAATTGCCACTTTGATACTAAAACACTAAATCACTGCTCCCGTCCTTTTCGACAACAAGGCCCAGAATTTCACCATGTCGGACAGTGGCTGGGATTCTCCCCCTCCGGTGTTGAAAGCACCCCACCCCGGCGATTCTCGGCGCTCGACAGGCCAAGTGCCCACCGAATCCCACTGGCGTGGGTTACGTTTGGCCCCACCCGGCGGTACCTCAGAGTACTGGTTGCGGGGCCATCCTGGTTGGGGGGGGGGGGGGGGGGATCCAACTCCGGGGGGAGGTGCTCCACGGTGGCCAGGCCCGTGATTGGGGCCTACTGATCGGTGGGCAGGCTAATTCCGGGGGGGGGGGGGGGGTGCCTATGTTACTCCGCGCCGGGCCCCTGTAGGGCTCCACCATATTGCCCGAGGGCCGGCGCAGAGACGGACACCCACGCGCATGCGCTGACCTGCGCCGGCTGTGTCGTGCCGATTTTCGAGCACACAGCACTCCGCCGCCGTGCTAGCCACCGAGGAAGGGCTGAATGATTGGGGCTGGAGGCCCATTGACGCCAACGTCGCTCACGCTGGTTTTGACGTCGGCGTCAACACTTGGCCGGGATTTCAGAGAAACCCGGGCAGCCACTCCATTGTGGAGAAAATAGCAGAATTGGTCGAAAATTATAAGTCCTGCCTCCAAACACAACTTTCCATTTTCACCGGAGGATCCAAATGGGAGCAGGACACGTTTCACTCATGCACGTTCTGTGGAAGCAGATGGCCATTTAAATCATCAGCTGTCTCCATTGAAGTGCGATTCTGGTTGGCCAGGAGTGTGAAATCTGGTGTTTGCAGACTAGACCAGGTATGGGGAAGGTTTTAACTTTGTAGATTGTTTTGGAAAGCCAGGGTACTCCTTTGGATAGGTAAAGTACCCTTTAGGATCTGGTCCTTGGACAACTTTGAGGGAGGTCAGATGCTCTGTGGGATTGTTAGAAGTAGGCCTAAAAGTTCAGAAGCACATTTCTGTCATGGTGATTGGAATTGTCAACAGACCTATCAAAATAAATTGTAAAAACTGTCAGAAGCACCAGTCAAAGGAAACTTCAAAGGGAGCAGTAAAGTTACCAAGGCATTTTAAATTCCTGGCCTATATATCTTAAATAAAGAATGTCTAGACTGTAAAAAACATTGTTTGCTATTTCACTTCTGTTAGCATAAACATTACTAGATGAATGCTGTATGGATGATTTCACAACCATCCACCATCACATTAGGCTGCCTGCTATCTCACAGATTGATTGACAGGTACAAGTGGCTGTAGATGCCTTTGTGTTGGGCTATGAATTCACATTCCTCTCGTTATAAGGGATTGGGCACTTAAATGAAATAATTGTTGTTATAAGGCTTCAGGCTTCGTTTTGTTGAAGTAATATAAATTTAGTAACTTTTTTGTGATTTTTTTTCAATATAGGAAGAACTGTGAGAGACACTTCGAACATTATTTAATCTAATTTCTGTATGGGTCCTGACGTGTTCCCATGGTGGATATTAGATGAACTAGCATGGCAAATATAAGGGAAAAGGATGGTGGATGGAGAGACATGAGTTGACTCTGAGTTGGCATAGGGGCTATAAGGGACCATGGGGTTTGGGTGGAGAATCAGAGGTTGGCAATAGGGATATACAAAGCCATGAGTGTGGGATATAGGTTTACATCCAGGCTATAAAGAGTCATGGGGTTGACGAGAGCAGGGAATGAGTTGGCACAGATCGGCATGGTTGGGAATAGGGAGCGTGTGAGGGGAATGAGGCCTGTTTATTGTTTTAATCTTTATTTTTAAACTTCGGACACAGTGCCAGATCCCCAAGGGAGGAATCCCCACCCAGCCGGCCTCTGCACCTAGAACATAGAACATTACAGCGCAGTACAGGCCCTTCGGCCCTCGTTGTTGTGCCGACCTGTGAAACCACTCTAAAGTCCCTCTACACTATTCCCTTATCATCTATATGTTTATCCAATGACCATTTAAATGCCCTTAACGCTGGCGAGTCCACTACTGTTGCAGGCAGGGCATTCCATGCCCTTACTACTGTCTGAGTAAAGAAACTACCTCTGACATCTGTCCTATATCTATCTCCCCTCAATTTAAAGCTATGTCCCCTCGTGCTAGCCATCACCATCCGAGGAAAAAGGCTCTCACTGTCCACCCTATCTAATCCTCTGATCATCTTGTATGCCTCAATTAAGTTACCTCTTAACCTTCTTCTCTCTAACGAGTCCCTCAGCCTTTCCTCATAAGATCTTCCCTCCATATCAGGCAACATCCTGGTAAATCTCCTCTGCTATGTACATGGACACCGAGGTCTCTCTGCTCATCCCCACTGCCAAGAATCTTACCATTAGCCCAGTACTCTGTCTTCCTGTTACTCCTTCCAAAATGAATCCCCTCACACTTTTCTACATTAAACTCCATTTGCCACCTCTCAGCCCAGCTCTGCAGCTTATCTATGTCCCTCTGTTAACCTGCAACATCCTTCCACACTGTCCACAACTCCACCAACTTTAGTGTCATCTGCAAATTTACTCACCCATCCTTCTACGCCCTCCTCCAGGTCATTTATTAAAATGACAAACAGCAGTGGCCCCAAATCAGATCCTTGTGGTACACCACTAGTAACTGAACTTCAGGCTGAACATTTCCCATCAACCACCACCCTTTGCCTTCTTCCAGCGAGCCAATTTCTGATCCAAACTGTTAAATCACCCTGAATCCCATGCCTCCGTATTTTCTGCAATAGCCTACCGTGGGGAACCTTATCAAACGCTTTACTGAAAGCTATATACACCACATCAACTGCTTTATCCTCG
The DNA here is from genome assembly GCF_902713615.1 of Scyliorhinus canicula. Classification (NCBI taxonomy): domain Eukaryota; kingdom Metazoa; phylum Chordata; class Chondrichthyes; order Carcharhiniformes; family Scyliorhinidae; genus Scyliorhinus; species Scyliorhinus canicula. The sequence continues at coordinate 43,712,794 of NC_052157.1, read as the reverse complement.
TCCACCTGTTTGGTCACCTTCTCAAAGAACTCAATAAGGTTTGTGAGGCACGACCGAACCTTCACAAAACCGTGTTGACTATCCCTAGTCAAATGATTCCTTACTAGATGATTATAAATCCTATCTCTTATAAACCTTTCCAAGACTTTGCCCACAACAGAAGTAAGGCTCACTGGTCTATAGTTACTGGGGTTGTCTCTACTCCCCTTCTTGAACAAGGGGACAACATTTGCTATCCTCCAGTCTTCTGGCACTATTCCTGTAGACAATGTCGACATAAAGATCAAAGCCAAAGGCTCAGCAATCTCCTCCCTAGCTTCCCAGAGAATCCTAGGATTAAGGTTCCCAATCCCTTGCTGAATTAGTTTAAACCCTCCCGAAGAGCATTAGCAAATTTCCCCTCCCAGGATATTGATGCCCCTCTGGTCCAGGTGTAGACCATCCTTTTATAGAGGTCCCAGTATGAGCCCCAATTATCCAAGTATCTGAAACCCTCCCTCCTGCGCCATCCCTGTAGCCATGTGTTCCCTGCTCTCTCTCCCTATTCCTCGTCTCGCTAGCACGTGGCACGGGTAACAACCCAGGGATAATAACTCTGTTTGTTCTAGCTCTAAGTTTCCACTCTAGCTCCCTGAATTCCTGCCTTACATCCCTATCCCTTTTCCTACCTATGTCGTTGGTGCCTATGTGGACCACGACTTGGGGCTGCACCCCCTCCCCCTTAAGGATCCCGAAAACACGATCTGAGACATCACGGACCCTTGCACTTGGGAGGCAACACACCAACCGCGAGTCTCTCTCGTTCCCACAGAATCTCCTATCTATCCCCCTAACTATGGAGTCTCAAATGACTAATGCTCTACTCCTCTCCCCACCCCTTCCCTTATGAGCAACAGGGACAGACTCTGTGCCAGAAACCTGTACCCCATGGCTTACCCCTGGTAAGTCGTCCCCCCACCAGTATCCAAAACGGTATACTTGTTACTAAGGGGAACGACCACAGGGGATCCTTGTACTGACTGCTTCCTCCCAGCCCCTCTCACCGTCACCCATCTATCTTCATTCTTCGGAGTAACTACATCCCTGAAGCTTCTATCTATGACCACCTCTGCCTCCCGAATAATCCGAAGTTCATCCAACTCCAGCTCCAGTTCCCTAACACGGTTTCTGAGGAGCTGGAGATGGGTGCACTTGCCACAGGTGAAATCAGCAGGGACACTGACGGCATCCCTCACCTCAAACATTCTGCAGGAGGAACATTGCACTGCCTTCCCTGCCATCCCCTCTAGATAAAACAAGAAAAAGAAAGGAAGAGCTTACCTGATATTCACGCAACCCCTTAGGTTAGAGAAGGCGGAAGGGTGGGGGACACTACAAGTTTAGTGTCTCGGGTTTAGCAACCGCCCAACTTATATACAAGTACTACAGATCTTCCCAGAAATCCCCACAGCCGACAGTTCTTAAGTTCTTCTGGGCCACCACCCATTAGAACATTCCTTTTAGAAGACATTAAAAATGCAAACAGATCTATCCTGTGGAGTTAACACCTACTTATCCAGAAACCTACAGAAACTGTTGCACAAGTACCTCACGGACTCAGCGGCTACAACACAAAATTCTACAGAATGGGTATGAGGAAGAAACTATTCAATCACAAGGAGATGGAAGTGACTGAGATTCAATCCCCCCTTGTGTGTCAATGCTCACATCGTCAGAGACCATTTGTGTAGACAATATGAAAACAGATTATGGAAACGTGACAGAGACCAGCTGGTGAGAAGAAATATTTGTTAACACAGCATTTTATGAGCAGCCTCGGTGAAAAAGTTGGTCTGTCTGGGAGACATGAACACAGAGGGAAGAGATCCAGTTCAGCAAAGGAAGGACCCTGCCTGTAGTGCTTTAGCAGGGCTAGCCATTTCCTCACCAACATGAGGAGCCAAGCCAGATCTTCGCTACAAGGGCTCAGCTACACTCCACCCGGATCAAAATCAGAAACCTGCATTTGCATGTAGTAAGCCATGACCAAATACTGCCAGAAATTTTCAACTTCCATTTCTTCAGTGAATCAAAAGGGAATTGTCAGTCTGTGAATTTTCAGCTACCATCTTGCAAGACACACGAGTAATAGTGACTTTAAGTGCCATGCTACCTTTTTTACAGTCATCCTTATTTGTGTGTGCTTGTCTTGTGTGTGTGTGTGGGTGCTGTTGCGACTACATTCGAGTGTTAGAAAATAAACAGTTATTTTTCTATTTTACATCTTGATGTGGCGAGCCAAGCGATGGAAAAAGAGGGGAACCATCCTTCCATCTCTCCCGTCCATAACAATTACAACAAACCTTTCAAGAACTCCCCATGATGCAACTACAATCCACGTCATATAGCTGAAATGTTGAGAGTGATGATCTTGGCTGATTCATCAACAATGACCACTGCCAAATTATGAAAGGATCTCAACCCCACACACCCCAAACCCCTGTACCAGCAGGACTAATGGCCCAGGTCTTTCATTCAACCACAGAGCAGGTGCACCCTCCGCTGACTGCAATTTGAACTGCCCTCTTCCTATTTTATGCAAGAAACTTTGCACCCCCCAGTCCGACCTCCCAGTCCGACCTCCAGTTTGAATTCAGTGACAAACAAGAGTCTGGAGGCCAAACGGTGGGTGTAATTCCATTGAAGCCACATCTCCTGTTCCACCATAAATGCTGGAAATGCCCCTTAATGTCTGTGTTTAATCGAGACACTTAAGAGGGAATTGGATGATTATTTAGACAGAAACAACGTACAGAGGATGGGGAAAAGGCAGGAGAATGTCACTAAGTCATGATGCTCATATGGAAAGTCACGGATGGGCCGAATACCCTCCTTGCGTGCTGTTCCAATTCTGTGATGTGATATGGTACGGATGCTGCTATTTTTCTTCAGGTTAGGTTCAGGCACACTAGCTGAAAGACCTTTAATAAAAACCCATCATAAATTAGAGACTGCAATGTTTCATTAGGAAAATAGCATTATAACAAAGACATACACAAGTGTATTATTCTGCTAGTAAGCTTCAGCAGTGCCCCTTTAAGGGCACAAGGTCTATTGAATGAAATATTCAAGTCACTCACTGGTCAATTCCACTCAGGCACATCCTAAGGTCATTGAAAGGGTATTATTTCTTCATAGACTAACAGGTGGCAGTAAATTCCTGGCTTCGCCCAAATGTCAGAGGAATCAGTGTGAATAAAATAGATTATTCTGCATCTGTTCCTGATTGAAGTGTGACATCCGAAGTATGACATTTGGATTGTGATAGGTTCAAATCCAGAGGCAAGAGTGTACATTGCATGTCATTGCTCAAGAGTCAATCAGAAAACACATTATTATAGAAGGATAAAAGCTTTTCAACATATAACGCATAATACATTACTTGGCAAAGAACGAGCTCTGTTCCTTGAAGGCCACACGATCTAATTGTTACTACTTCTTGCAGAACCTCAATTTAATTTGAGTTTGAAGACTAGCTGAGGTGTGGGGCTGTGCTGGAGGGACGTGGGAGGAAGTGTTGAGGTGTCAGGGATGCAAGGTCTCATGGGGTGTGTGAAACAGGATTGTTTACAGGAGATTTTGCCCACACCCCTTCCCCTATCTCCCAGAACCACAATAGGGTTTTGCTTGTCCTCATTTCCCACCCAACAACCTCTGCATTCAAAGGATCACCCTCTGCCGTTTCCATCAACTCCAGCATATTGCCACCACCAAACACATCTTAATCTCACCTTCCCTGTCAGCATTCCATGGGGACCATTCTCTCCATGGCACCCTGATCCACTCTTATATCACCCCAACTCCTCACCTCCTTCCCACAGCACATCCTCGTGCAATCACAGAAGGTGTAACACCTGCCCCTTTATCTCCTCCCTCTTCACCGACCAAACCCCCAGACACTCCTTTCAGGTTAATCAGTGTTTCACTTGCATTTCCTTCAATTCGCTCGACTGTATTCGCTGCTCCCATTGTGGTCTCCTCTCCATTCGGCAGACTCGGCGATCACTTTGCGGTGCACCTTCGCTCAGTCTGCAGGTATGACTCAAGCCTTCCAGTCGCTTGCCATCTTGCTTTCTTGTCCACATGCCCGTTCTTGTCCTGCCGCAATGTTCCAGTGAAGCCCAACGCAAATTGGAGGAACAGCACCTCATCTTCTGAATAGACAGTTCACAGCCCTCTGGAATTAACACCGAGTCCAACAATTTCAGTCCATGAACTCTGTCTGCCATTTTGATGATTTTCCCAACCCCCTCCCCAACAGAGCTAGTCCGTAACTTGCTCTCATGTTTTGCTTTCACAGAGCGCTGACCCTTGTCCCGCTATTAACATATTCTGCTATCTGACCTTTATGCCACTATTACATAGAAACATAGAAAATAGAAGCAGGAGGAGGCCATTTGGCCCTTCGAGCATGCTCCGCCACTCATTATGATCATAGAATTTACAGTGCAGAAGGAGGCCATTCAGCCCATCGAGTCTGCACTGGCCCTTCGAAAGAGCACCCAACTCAAGCCCATGTCTCCACCCTATCCCCGCAACCCAGTAACCCCACTTAACCTTTTTTTTTGGACACAAAGGGCAATTTAGCACGGTCAATCATGGTTGATAATCAAGTTCATTACCCTGATCCAGTCTTCCCCCAATATCCCTTGATCCCTTTAGCCCCAAGAGCGATATCTACTTCCTTCTTGAAATGACACAACTATTAGCACCTACCTGTTACAACCTCAAAAAGCCTTAAAAGCCAATGTTCGTGGCTCAATTTTCTCAGTGGATAGAGTGGGGGCTCAAATCTTGAGATTTGATTAGGGTTTGCAGTGTGGGTGTTGGGAAGAATGGACTCAGCTTGGAGGCGGGAAGCTTTCCGTTCGGAGGAGTGTGGCACTAAGACCAACTTGCAGATGACAAGCGAAGCGGGTCAGAATTACGCGAAAAACTAGCACATCCACCTTGGAAACTGCCCTTGTGGGACAAAATCAGGGGCAAGTAATATTAAAAGGTCAGTTCAATCATATTTCCAGTGACAGAAAAAGCACAACAGCAACAAGTGTGAAAGGAGAGTGTTAACCTGCACATGCTGGCGTGTATTCCATACAGGGGGATCGGCAAATTTAAAAAAAATGTCCAACCAATTGCTGAGCTATACTTCAGTGAGTTTTCGCAAGGAACTATTTCACTGCCATATCTGACCTGGCCGTGCACGCCGCTGACAATGGGGTGGACCAAGTAGGAAGTGTTTCTTTCCTCCACTGTTCAACTTGTTGAAAGCAAAACTGAACCGAGAATACAAATTTGCGAAAATAAAAGGGACAGCAAACCAAAATAGAAGAATGGATCAAGGAAATTTAGGTTTAATTCCACATTTTCAGGGAGAACGTGTTTGTACCGTTTTGCATTTTTTTCTTTCTTGTGCCATTTGTTGGGACTGGTAGTGCTCCCTAACACATTGCAATATTTTTCTCAGGTACACAGCCAGGCGGAGAAATAAGAGAAGCAGTCTCAAAACTATTTTTTTGGGGTGCATTGGCTGCTCTTTAACTTAAAAACTGCTTTTATTTGACAGTTGTAGATCCTTTTGTTATTTAAATTTTGCACAGCTGTTTGCTTGAACAAACACTGCAAATTCCACTAAACTTCAGCCTGAAACTTCGCCAAGAAAGCAACTCAATCCCAAGACTGTTCCTGAAACATTGGGTTAAGAAACGCAGACACAGAAAACATGCTAGATAATTTTGACAGCTTTTACAAGTAGCTTGATAAATTCTATTAGGGATTAAGATAATTCGGCGGGTACTGTTGTCCATTAATAAAATAATTCCCTTCACTGCATCTTCCACTTTCACTCGTCCATGGACACAGTGCAGGCAGCAACAACTGTTTAACTGGATTAAATAATCAAGAATATTTTAATAATTCATACTGCATATTCAATGCCAAGAAGATCCAGAATATGCTTAATTCTGCTAGGACAGTGGCGATGATAGTAATTATCCCAGAGACCTGTGTCAGAAATTCTTCAACTTTATTGACTCTGCAGATAATTATGGAACACGGCTAAACAGAAATGACTCACTTGGCAGAATTCCCCGGATATTCTTGGACGGATACTTTTTCAGGATTTGTAAAATGGATTTTAATGAAGGAACTTCTGACATTCTAACCAAGTGATTCAATTACTTGCTATTCAAATGCTGTTATTCTTTAGAATGCAATCATGTAGTTGCATTTGGCCCTTTGAACGTTGATGTTACAACGGAAATAAATATCTCAATCTGCGCAAGAATCCATTTTAAGGGAATATTTAAATTTTTACAGATTATATTTGATTGGTAAAACTAAATTTGCCTGATTATATTTATGTCTGAGCAAGCAATGTCATTTTTTAAAAATTCATTCATGTGATGTAAGTGTTGCTACCAAAGCCAGAATGTGTTGTTCAATTACTCTTGTGGAGGCTGGGGTGAGCTGCCTTCTTAAATTATTGCAGTACATCTGCAATGTTCAAAGTAAGGTTTTTTTCTAATGCACAGCATTACAGTTTTTCAATTTCACTCCGTATGGGGAAGGGGTGATCCAAGAATGGTAGAATTAAAATGAATAGGGAGGTAGTCCTTTTTCTTCTTAGGCAGCTCGTGGGATGGAGCGTGGCTAGCTTCCATTCCGGTTCAATGGGTTCTGAGATGGCCGATGCACAATCAGCAGACTCTGTCACATGCAGGTTAGGTGGTGCTTGACGGATCGGTTAGACAAATTGTTTGGAGGTTTGTGGCGTCTCTCCAATGCTCAGCTTTGCCTCTGCATGTTCCCGATGGAGTTTCTTGATGTATTTGGTGCGGTTCAGATAAGACTTCTCCAGTTTGGTCAGTCAGGGACTCCCACAAGTTTATGGGGACACTTGATCTCCTCAGAGTCGCCTGGCGGTCATGCTTAAATTACTAACAGATATATATTGTGACAAGCATTGAGATTTGGGACCTGGGAGCTTACCTACACTCTCAAGATAAAAGTATTTAATGTTAAAAAAAACCCAAGCAGATGGCAAACATAAACTATTTTTAAAATGTACACATTACAGAAGATTTTTAAAAAAACAAGGAAAAGCAATCTGTGGCTGCAAGTTACATCTTAACTTCGTAACAGAATTCTAGTACAACTAATTGACATTTTTTTGAAAACATCTGGGTACAAAAACATGAGTGTTAAAATAGTTGGCAACTTATTTTGGACACTCGGTAAAATGGCCTTTGGTTGTTTCAGGATCTCACAGGAAAGAGTCAGGAAAGAGAATAAAAAATGTATTGCCAAGGATGCAGCCAAGTGCCAATGGCATCAGCTTTTAATTAGGAGTGTTTTGCCGAAAACCTATCCAAGATGTGCTAAGATTCTGAAACTACACAGTCATATGTTCAGACGTTTTATTCAGTGTCAGTCAGTTGCATTATTTATTATCCACTATGATGTACTCTGAAATATTTAACTCATCAAATTATATATATATGCCTGTTATATGTCTTTGAAGTTTACTGTGCAATTAACTTGAAAATATCGATCGCAAAAATCACAAAAGAAGCATTGAAGAAAAAGACAAATCTGCTCTATAAAATGTGAATCGGAAGGAAACCGATGCCCCAATTAAATTATCGGCTCATATTTGGTCTTTTAAAAAGAAATAGAAGTCCAAATGTAAAATGAAAGATTTTTTTCAAGTGCTCAGATACGCTATGAAAAGAATATTCATTCTTCACACCAATGCTAAAGTTGCAGTCTAACTCAGGAGATATGAATTTGGAGGGAGTACGACTTCAGTCCCGAGGGAAGAAAATGCCACACTACACAATATCATTCACAAAATTATTGAGGCTCCTGCTTGTAATAACCTGCATGGAACACATGGGGCAGGGTTGATTGTTTTCCCTGTCTGGCTCGAGTAGTATTAGCTCCCCCGCTATCTACAGGACTGATGCCGTGTTGTATGTAAGGTTGGCCAGATAGGAACCGAACGACAGAGAGAGAGGACCCAGTGAGGTCCCACCAGGCCCCTTTGTTAACAGTACATATTATAAATAAATGTCTTCTTAGTGTTACTCGTCTGACTCCATTAGCCTTTATTAAACTGCTCACTTCGTAAATGTACATACGGCTTATATAAAGTGCGCAAACTCTCCCACCAATGATTTTGGTCCATGCTAGCACACATTTTCCTCGGTCCAACAATTCCAACTGCAGCCAACCAGTCCAAACAAGGGCATGACCTAACAGGAAAAAGAGAGTCCCATTTTGGGCATGTTTAGCCAGGTGTTTCTCAGCACCTGCAGCACTGAGAACGACCCCATTATCAAACAGGACTCTGTTTTTCTTTCTGGCCTCGGCAAAGAAGATCCTGCTGAGGCTGCACTTGCCTTCATGCCTGCTGATCTCGTCAGTACGGGAAGAGATCAGGGCCCATTTTTAAATGCTGTCCCGATCCCTCAACCCTCCACTATAGCCTCCAGACCCAACCAACACCTCAACTTATTTGTTAGGAGGTCTTCGAGCCCCCCTCACCCCACCTCATAAGGGCAACCTGCCACCTGGAAACCTTGGCATGCCAGTCTGCCAACCTGGCAGTGCCCCTGCTGACCTGGCAGTGCCAAGGTGCCAGGGTATCATCCTGCCCAGAGCCTGACCACCCAGAAGCCTCTGATAGGCTGGGAGACCCCCCCCCCTTTCAGGTGACAATACACCTGGTCCACGTTTGTGTGGACCAGTGCTACAAGGTGCCACGGCGTTCGATTCAGGGCCTTGGGAGAGTCCGCCGCTGAAATATTTAAGTGAGACTAACTGCTCACATAAATCTGCAAATCTTGATCCCGCCCAGATTGCGGCGTCTCACAAGATATAATTAGATCTTAATGTGTCCTGAGCGTTGCAAATCTTGCAAGAGGCCTCTCGCAAGGTTTGACAGCATCGTCGCATCCCGAATCGGGTGCGACTAGGCCATACGATCACGCTTAAGGTTAATTCGAGATTGGTGGCAGCAGCTATAAATGCATCTTAAGTTGAACTGCCTCTCTTTGTGTGATGTGTCCCAGAAATCAGTATATAATTTGCTGGCTTGAGAAAGAGAGGCAAGGGAAATAAAAGAAAGTCAAGAAAAGTACATTTATGATAAAAGGCCTAAATATTTATTGTTTGAGTCTTATTTCTAAATTAAGTTCCTTTCAGTATTAAGAATACACAGCGGAAGGAACCCACATTTTTTTCAGTTTATCTCCTTGTCAAACAATAGAGGCTTATCAATGTATCAAGTAATTTAATGGTGCCATTTATCATTTATTCCCATTTACTTGAGAATGCACTCTACTTCCTAAGAGTTTATCACACTGCACGGCAATGTTATATATGGCAAACAGGAAACTAGCCATCATTTTCACTTTTACTCTTCCCTCCTGGAAACAGTAATTGCTATTCCAATTACGTTACACATGTACTGTTTGCCCTAGGGTTCCTTGCCCAGGATTGAACCCCAGAACATCTTGGTCGCTGTGGCTCAGCAATTCACTGGGAAGGTCACGGAGCCATCAGGGGGCCCACAGTAATTTTACCGGTTGAGTAAAACATAACACTGAGGTTTTCTGCTGTAACTGAATTTGCAGAAGACTGATGGCAGTGTACTGGCACTCCTTGTGGCCTCTCCTTTCTTTACCCAGCCCATTCCTACCCCTTCCCCATACTCGTGCCCTTCATTTACATTGCTACAATAGCAGAATTGAGAAGTTCACATTCTAATGGGTCCATTAAGGTGTCAGGATAATGCCATCGTTGACACTACCGAGTGCAGCCATTTGAGGGAAACAGATTCCCAAGGTAGCCAGCCGCATTAAAATTCTGTAACCGCCAGACATAAAATGTGCAGAATAGTTTTGCAATGAAGTCTCCTGAACTAGCTGATGAAGAGGAGGTAATCTCAGGCAGACTGGACTTCAATAGTGTCCACACTATAACTGGAGCCACGTCTTAAAAATTGCCACACCGTCTACTGGACCATCCAGAAACCTCATTGGAAACTAAATGTTTAATGTTTTTCATGATAGATGGGAAGAGATTGTACCAAGTCTATTGTGCATTCAGCAATCCAATATAATGTATTATTCGTACAGCTGCAGGCCGATAGCAAAACTGTATTGATTATGGATGGAGAGCCACAGAGTAGAGAACAGTTTAACTTGCATCTGCCAACCTGTGCTGGGAGATATCGTACTGGAAGCACAGACATATGTTGCGGGCCAAGGCTTAGAAACTCCAAAGTGTATTATGAAGCTCACCTGACCTATAACTTTTATGTTAATTTGGCTAGGACGAGCACAAGAGCCTTCACTTCAGGTGGGATTCAACAGACTTCCTAGGCGCTTTTATCAAAACAAAGTTTATTAGAAGAATGTAGTTAACATATGTAAAACAAGAGTTTGGTATCAATTACAAACATGAAGAAAACACAACAGCGACAGTAATCTTTGTATATACCTCTTAATGAATCACCCTTGGTAGCTGTTCCAATTCAATACAAAATCCAATAAACCAAAACCCCTTTCGAGGACATGGCCCAGCACACCGTAATCTCACTTGAATGGGACTGGTCCTTTCCCTGAGATTCTGATCCAGTTTCAACCAGCAGATTCAAAACTCCTTCCGGAAAGCAACTCTATCTTTAAAGTTACCAAGGCAGTTTGCCACACACAATGTGCTTTCAGTTCTCTGGAACAGCTTTAAAATGAAAACAGGGAGCCACTGCTTCTCTTCTGCAGTCCAAAGCAACAAACAGAAACTGAAACCCAAACATTAAAAACCCCTCTCACCTGACAGCCACAGCCCAGCTCCACCCACAAATGACATCACTGAAGCTGTGCTACAAGTCATGTGGGAAGACCAAACCTTTCTTAAAGGGGCACTCACAAGACACCCAATGCAACATTCTTAATCTGCAAATATATCGGTCATGGATAAATGTTAAACATTGTCAGCACAAAATTATAAAATTCATACTTCAAACATTAAATCTGCGCACCTCAGCCAGCCGGGTTGGCCAAGCACCTTTCAAACCAGAACACTCCCTGACCAAACACTTAAATGCCAAGCAACTAGAGCCTGCACTCACAGTTTAAAGAAATTGCATTTGTATCTTTAAAGGGATATAATGACCTCAACTTAAGTATGCATTAAAATGACAGAATACACTCATCCTGAGAAAACAGCACAAGATCCACTTTAGTGTGGGCAATGTCACATTTGAGCTGAGAGAATTGCAGTAAAGTTAATCAAACGGAAGGTTATGTGCTGGTCATCTGTTAATGGTCGTCAAAAGTTCTCTTTTAAAATGTTTTGTGAGCTTTAACAGTTGCATTTTATCCACAGCAGATTTGGGAAAATTCTCAGCTGCAAGTTCTTTATAACGGTTATGCAGCTGTCTCACTTGGTTTATGCAGCCCCGATTGCATGAGAGCAAATGCCTCCCTGACATCCGTAAACCTCTTACCCACAATTTCCTGGTAATCAGTGGAAATAATAGATTTGTCCATCTGATTTACCATTAAAGTAGATGGAGAAGAATTTGACAAATAAAAACGTTGCCACTTATTTCTGGGATATTAACTATTTCATGCATTTTAATGGATTATTTTACTTACTCTTCTACAGAATCATTTTTTTCCCCAATATCCATAATTACTTGGGAAATACTTTACATGTTTCGGGATCAATACCTTAACATAAGTTTGTAAAGGGAAATTGCAGACGGTCTAAATCATACAAATACAAAACAAAATCTAACTTGAATCAAAAAAAATCACTTTGAACATTCAGGAGACCTTACCAGAGTAAATAAATGGTCTCTCTTGAGATCAGTGAAACTCACATTAACGGCAGCAGCATGTAGCCAGACCCTTGTTGAAAGGACAAATTACACAATCACTGGGCCACCCCAAATATTGCCAAGGCTGAAAAACACAGACACTAATATTCTTGAACTACTGCTGCCTCCAGCAACTTAAATATATACTCTACATGACTTGTATTTTCATTCATTAGTGTTGCACAATAATTACAGCAGGCTCACTTCTCAATATCCTAAACACTTAGATTAAACGTATCTAATGGGTGTAGAAAGGGCATGTTATGAAATGCTTTCATTCCTCTGAAAGCATCACTACTTTCTTTTCCTAATTGGCCAGCAATTCAAAAAGAAATTAGGACTAAAATGTTTTTGGCATTCTCTGCCTGAGTGCTTTGGAAGAACTTGAAGCTGACAAGATTCCCTCATAGAAGCTGTACAATTCCTCGCTCAAAACCTTGCACCTCTGTTGTGCACTTTGTATATTCATTCAAGGGATGTTGGCTTCACTGACCAGGCCAGTGTTCAATGCCTATCCCCAATTGCCTTTGAGAAGGTGGAGGTGAGCTGCCTTCTTGCGCTACAGTCCCTGAGTTGTAGGTACACCCACAGTGCTGTTAGGGAGGGTATTCCAGGATTTTGACCCAGCAGTAGTGAAGGAACAGTGATATATTTTCAAGTCAGGATGGTGAGTGACTTGGATGGGAGCCTCCAGGTGGTGCTGTCCACCTGGTATCTGCTGCCCTTGTCCTTCTAGATGGTAGTGGCCATGGGTTTCGAAGGTACTGCCTAAGGAGGCTGGTTGCGCTTCTGAAGTGCATCTTGTAGATGGTACACACTGCCGCCACTGTTCGTCGGTGGTGGAGGGATTGAAGGTTTGTGGTTGGGATAGCAATACAGCAGGCTGCTTTGTCCTGAAAGGTGTCGAGCTTCTTGAATGTTGTTGGAGCTGCACTCATCAAGGCAAGTGGAGAACATTCCATCACACTCCTGAACTTCTGTCTTGTAGATGGTGGACAGGCTCTGGGGAGTCTGGAGGCAAGTTACTTGCCACAAGATTCCGAGCCTTTGACCTGATCTTGTAGCCACAGTATTTATATTGCTAGTCCAGATCATTTTCTGGTCAGTACTAATCCCCAGAGTATTGATAGTGGGCGTTTCAGTGATGGTAATGCCACTGAATGTCATTGGGTGATGGCTAGATCCTCTCTTGTTGGAGATGGCTTTGCCTGGCACTTGCGTGGCATGAATGTTACTTGCTACTTGTCAGCCCAACGCTGGATATTATCCATGTCTTGATGCATTTGGACATGGATTGCTCCAGTATCTGAGGATTTGTGAATGTTGCTGAACATTGTCCTATCATCAGTAAATATCCCTACTTATGTCCATTTGATGGAAGGAAGCTCATTGATGAAGCAGCTGAAGATGGCTGTGCCTAGAACACTATCTGAAGGAACTGCTTCATGATGTCCTGAGACTGAGCTGATTGATGTTCAACAACTACAGACAACCTATTTGTGCCATATATGACTCCAAACAGCAAAGAGTTTCCCATTGACTCCAGTTTCTCCACACTCCATGATGCCACACTCGGTAAATTGCTGCCTTCATGTCAAGGCCAGCCACTCTCACCTCATCTGAATTTCAGCTCTGTTGTCCATGTTTCTCATTGAACACACCCCTCACCACTGTGAAAACCCCCGTAGCAGGGTGTGGCATCAGCAGGACCATAAGATCCTGCCAATATGAGCAGCCAGAAAATACCCCCCCCCCTCTATATAAATATCCGAAACAACTCTGAAGGGGGTGCAGGGTCATAGGAATCTAGGTGCATACATCATTGGAGGTAGCAGGACAGGTTGACAGCAGTTAATAAAGCATACAGTATCCTGGGCTGTAATAAGGCGACCCTGGTAGAACACAAAGTGAGGTCAGTGAACTTCTAGAAACAATAATTTGGGACATAATTATGGGTTAATTAAGAAAAACCAGCATGGATTCCTTAAGGGAAAACAAGGTTTATCTAACTTCCTAGAATTTTTGAAGAGGTAACAGAGAGGGTTGATGAGGGTAATGCTGCTGATGTGACGTACATGGACTTCCAAAAAGCATTCGATACAGTGCCACACAACATGCCTGTGAGCAGAGTTACAGCTCATGGAATAAAAGGGGCCGCAGTAACATGGATATGGAATTAGCTAAATCACAGGAAACAGAGCGCAGTGGTTAATGGAGGTTTTACATGCTGGAGTAACGTTTACTGGAGTTTGCCAAGAGTCAGTGCTGGGACCCTTGCTTTAAGACCATCAGAAATAGGAACTGGAGTAGACCGTTCAGCCCCTCAAGCCTGATTCACCACTCAATAGGATCATGGCTGGTCTTTCCCTGAAGGATATTCATGACCGAGGCCTTGGTGTACAGGGCACAATTTCTGAGTTTGCAGATTATACGAAACTTAGACGTTTAATGGACTGTGAGGAGGATAGTGTAGAGCTTCAAAGGGACATTGACAAATTGGTGGAGTGGGCGGACAAGTGGCAGACAAATGTGAAGTGATTCATTTTAGTAGGGAGAACATGGGAGAGACAATGAGTGGGATTTTTGTCCTCGCCACGCCGTGTTCTGCAGCAGCGGAGGGTGACTCGCCAGTGCCTGGCAGTGGGATTTTCTGTTGTCAACAGGGTTTCCCATTGAATGCACCCCTCATCACTGCAAAACCCGCGGTGGGGGCGTGCCATCGGTGGAGCCGTAAGATATCGTCAGCATGAACGGTCAGAAAATCCTGCCCAATATAAAACAATTTTAAACACCTCTAAAGAGGGTGCAGGGGGCAATGGGATCTTGATGCATAAATCATTGAAGGTGGCAAGACAGGTGAGGGCAGTTAATAATGCATACAATATCCTGGGCTTTATTAATAGGGGCACAGAATACAACAGCAAGGAGATTATGTTAAATTTGTGTAAGTCACTAGTTCAGCCTCAGTTGCAGTATTGTGTTCAGTTCTTGCTGCCTCACTGTAGGAAAGATATGAAGGCACTGGAGAGGATGCAGTAAAGATTCACAAGAATGGTTCCAGGATGAGGAACTTCTATTATGAAGATAGAATGGTGAAAATAGGACGGTTTCCCTTGGAGAAGAGAAGGTTGAGAGGCGATCTGACAGAGGTATTCAAAATCATGAGGAATCTGGACAGAGTAGTTCGGGAAAAACTGCTCCCACTCCTGAAAGGATCAAGAATGAGGAGGCACAGATTTAAAGGAAATAGTAGAAGAGGGGAAGATGAGAGGAAGAGAAAGTTTTTCATAGCACGTGGGTTAGATCAGGGATACATTGTGTGAGAGTTAGGTGGAGACAGGTTCAATTGAAGGATGTTCTTGCTTATAGAGGGAGTGAAACGAAGGTTTACCAGATTGATTCCTGGGATGACAGGGCTGACGTATGAGGTGAAATCCAGTCAGTTAGGATTATATTCGCTGGAGTTTAGAAGAATGGGGAGGGAATCTCATAGAAACCTATAAATTTGAACAGAACGAGACAAGGTACAGGTTTTTTTGCAGGGGAGTCTACAACCAGGTGTCACAGTCTGAGGATAGAGGGTAGACCATTTAGGACTAGAATGAGGAGAAAGTTCTTCACTCAGAAAGTGGTGAGCCTATGGAATTCGTTAGCACAGAAAACAGTTCAGGCCAAAAGATTGTATGTTTTCAAACAGGAGTTAGATATAACCCCTGGGCCTAAAGGGATCAAAGATATGGGAGAAAATGGGAACAGGTTACTGAGTTGGAAGAGCAGCCATGGCCATAATGAATGACGGCTGTGATTGAGAGTTTCATGCCCACCATTACGAACCCGCTCCCGGTCGGGAAAGCAGGGATAGGACATTTCTCGTTCCAGGAACCCAACACTGTTAAAAGAAGCCCGAAAGTTAGAATTGTTGCTCTGGAGTGAGGCAGACTGCATGAGAAGTCAGACCCACTGCCTCCTGAATGATTACAGAGGCTGCCAGGCATGGGTGTGGGCTGGGCAGAAGGCCTACCTCTGCTCACGTGCACTTTGTTGAATTTATTTTTAAATATTAACAAAACTAAAAACATCCCTCCAACCCACACCCCCCAGCCCCCAGACCCCACCCACTTTGCATGCCATTTCCATTCCAACCCATTCCACCTCATCCGCATTGCCTTTCAATTCCCAATGACATCCTATGCTCCTCTAATCGTCTCCTCTGGCCCCTCATACCTTGTCACCCTATACCTCTCTATCTGCCCCATGGCACCTTAAAATACTTATACCAACTTTGTGCCAACTTATGGCAATCCTTGCTCCCATTCACCATCTTTACCTTTACCTCCTACTTGCCAATTCTTGCAGTTTCCACCATGGGCAAACCTCAGAAGCTATTCTGACCGAAAATGTGTGCATTGATGATGTCACTATTTCATAAAAACTCTCCCAATGATGACAAAATTCAAAACATTGAAATTCCTTCAATTAATCTCGTGAAAATAAACATTTCCTTGCTATAATCTCTTGGATCTGTCAATAAATTCAAACAAGCAACACATTGTGATAAGGTTTGGTTGTAAAGGTTGGTTGTAAAATCAGTCATGTGGCAGACATCCTATGATGGTAATCCCCAATCTTCTGTCAACAGATAGAGTGAAATATTAAACAGTTAGCTTTTTATACTGCACACTCCCTTCCATTTAAAGCTCAGCAGAGTTAATTTCCTTCATAGCTTTGATGAGTTTAATATGTTTTGACAGTTCTTTGACAGCCTTGACAGTTCTTTGACAGCTTCAAACACTTTTGCCAGCTTGGACAGTTCCAATGAGTTTCTCTACTTTTTACACACTATCATGTCTACGTTTAATAATCCAAAAAGGGTGCCTTACTTCTCCCAAAGTTGTTCCAGGGTCATATCGAAAGGGTAACTTAATTCTCCAAAAAGATACGCTTGCTATCCAAATGAATCCACATGGTTTAGCTCTACTCCAACCAGGTCCAATCTGCACACTTTGGGTATCAGACATCTACTACCACCAAAAACACATAGATGGAGTCAGCTGTTGACTTATATGGACAGTTGACTCTGTGAACTATGAATGTAGTATAATCTATCATCTGTGTCTTTTCATTTGTGTGAAAATTCAGTCCTAGTTTTCAATTCCTGATGGTTTTGTAAAATTATTTTTATTTGGATTTTAACATTTTATACATAAAGCAAAAACAAAACAATGCAAAACAACAAGAACAACAACCCCCCCCCCCCCCCCCCCCCACTCCACCCAGGCTGGCATCCATCCCAACAGGATCTGCCTGCGCCCAATCAGTGAGGTGAAAGCTAAAACATTTGCCACTGCCCCCATCTACAGCTCTGGCCCAACCAGCTCACCAAGTATGGCCCCAGAGGAACAGGGTCCAAATCCAAGTGCAAGATCGGCGACATGGTGCTGAGAAAAACCTCCAAAATTTCTCCAACTTCGGGCAGGACCAGAACATATGTACACGATGAGCCAGACCTCACCCACACTGCTTGCAAGTGTCCTCCATCCCCTCAAACAACCAGCTCATCCTTATCAGGTACACCCTGTGCACCACCACTGTATTAACCCAGCCTCACACAAGAGGTTGAGGCATTCACCTCCCGCGACACCTCACACCATAACCCTTCCTCCAATGCCATCCCCAGATCCTCATCCCACTTGGCCTAACCCGCTCCAGAGACACCATATGCTCCTCCAAAATCATCCCATAAATCACCAAGATGACCTGCCCCCTTCTAACTCCATCACCGACAACAGCCTCTCCAACAACGAGGAGAGATGTGTCACTGGAAACCGTGGGAAATTCCTTGCAAAGTCCCGTACCTGTTTATACCTAAAACCCTCCCCCCACGGAATCCCAAACTTCTCCGTCAACTCCTCCAAACTCGCATACCGCCCTTCTAAACATAAATCCTTAATTTCCACCATTCTTGTGGTATGGTGGTCAAAATGTGTTCCTCATCTATCGCTACCAAAACCAAATAATCTGGCCATGAACATGTTTGTTGATCTTGGGATTCAGCTATCCACATTCTGACACATCTACCAATTACCATTACGTAACGGTGATTATACTACAGTAATACATTCATTCGCTGTCAAGCTCTATAGGATAGCTTGAGAAATAAAGGACAGGTTTTACCAGGCAACCCACCGCATGCCTTTGTCAACCGGGGTTTCCAGTTGAATGCACCGCTGTGCATCCCGCTGTGGGGACGCTCCATTGTGGGACCGGAAGATCCCGCTGGCGTGAATGACTGGGATGCTCCAGTCAAAGTTCTTTAACAAAAGGAATCAACTTTAATTTAACTCATTTGCTCGCACTGTCACCCGTGGTTGAGAAGGTTTGAGCACAGAATCTATATTGCTCCACAACAATCCCTATATCGATCTGTTGCTTTTAAAGTGCAAAAGGAGCATCTGTTGCTTTTAAAGTGCAAAAGGTGGCTTGCTTTAGAAAAGTGAGATTAACCAGTGACATTTATGATTTTAAGGTAAACTGGAAGCACGTTAATCCTTTGAGCAGAGTCCAAATTAATTCCACTAATTCAAGTGGTTTGTTTTCCCAACATTTCATGCTCATTTTTATAGCCAAGGTTAACTCTGTTCTACTGTAAAAACGAAGAACATTATTTTCTCTTTCTCATTTATAAGGTCCCAACAAATGTCCACTACAGGACACAAGGAGGTTTTAAAGTTAAGCGAGGGTTAATATTTTAATGAACTGAAGTTTTAAGATTCCTTCAAATACTATATTTACACCCGAAGAATAATAAGAGTCCGGATTTTGACAACAGCCAAAGCAGGATTGCCTCCACAGAACATCCAGTTCAAGTGCATAGGTTTACAGTGTCATTTTGCTTTAGCCTCTGTCCAATACCTGGAATTGACACAGCCAAGCATCTCACATACGTTATAAATTCAAAACGCAGTTTAAGCCATGGGTGCAAATTAGCTCCAATTCTGCCGGAAATGTTATTCTGTGTCAGCGCACATCGGGTAATAATGATAATATTTGATTGTCACAAGTAGGCTTACATTAAAGCCTACTCGTGACAATAAGCGATTTTCATTTTCATTTCATTTTCATTAACACTGCAATGAAGTTACTGTGAAAAGCCCCCAGTCGTCACATTCCGGCGCCTGTTCGGGTACACAGAGGAAGAATTCAGAGTGTCCAAATTACCTAACAGCATATCTTTCGGGACTTGTGGGAGGAAACTGGAGCACCCGGAGGAAACCCACGCAGACACAGGGAGAACGTGTAGACTCCGCACAGACAGTGATCGAGTCATGGTGATGCTCCCAAGGTGGGGGCTTGGGTGAGCACTCCACCTGTTCATACCAAAACAATACACTTCATTGTTTAACTAAGTCAACACTATTCAATGTGTTTCACTGTGCTACGTGAGTTACAACAAAAGCTTTAGTTGATCTGTGTTCCTGGCAACAATCCATCAGATGAAATGGGTTTAGCCAGAAGCTATTTTCTGCTGCTCCAGGTATTCTGAGGCATATTGCAACCTGTGCAATAGAAACACATCTAACTTTGAACTATAGCGGTGGAGGGAATGCAATCAAGTTCAAGTATTTTAAACAAATATAGCCTGAGAATTACGCTGATCATAGAAATACTTGACACTTTCATGATCAAATCCATCTCTATGATACTTGAATAAAGGGTTCAATAGATTAATTATACCTTTGTTGAAATAGGGGAGAAATTTAAATTATAGAATCATAGAATTTACAATGCAGAAGGAGACCATTCGGCCCATTGAGTCTGCACCAGCCCGATTTAAACCCACACCTCCACCCTATCCCCATAACCCAGTAACCCTTCCTAACCTTTTTGGACACTAAGGACAATTTAGCAAGGCCAATCCACCTAATCTTTGGACTGTGTGAGGAAACTAGAGCACCCGGAGGAAACCAACGCAGACAGGAGAGAACGTGCAGACTCCACACAGATAGTGACCCATGCCAGGGATCAAACATGGGACCCAGAAGCTGTGAAGCAATAGTGCTAACCACTGTGCTACCAGGCCACCTAATATTTGCATAATGGTGGCACAGTGGTTAGCACTGCTGCTTCACAGCGCCAGGGACTCAAGTTTAATTCCGGCCTTGGGTAACTGTCTGCGCGGGGTCTGCACATTCTCCCTGTGTCTGCGTGGGTTCCCTCCGGAGGCTCTGGTTTCTTCCCGCAGTCCAAAGGTGTGCAGATGAGGTGGATGGGGCATGCTAAAATTGCCCCTTAGTGTCTAGGGATGCACAGGTTAGGTGGGGTTATGGAGATAGGACGGGGGAGTGGGCCTAGATAAGTACTCTTTCAGAAGGTCAGCGCAGACTCGATTGGCCGGATGGCCTCCTTCTGCACTGCAGTGATTCTGTGATTCTATAACTTGCTGATTGATCTCCTGTTCATTGGTAGTCAGCCTTTAGCTCAAAGTGGCCTGACCCTTTGAGAGAACATCTTGGTTACTTGCTACGGGGAAGAGGTAGGTATTATTTTTGTCTTAATTAAAAATAAAGTACCGTAACTAGAAGTTTCTCCACATTGGGAGCTGCTTTGTTCCTCTCCTTGTTACCGCAATAACATCTCCAGGTTATCGCAAGGTCAGAAAAACATCAGGAAATGAAGTAGAGTAAAGCCCCTTAAAATTATCCTGCCGTACTACATTGTTAGACAACGTATGATATCCAGAATGAAATATAGAGATGTTAAACATTAGCCAGTTCCAAATCCATTTGGTTATTTATATCGTAATGATTGCATATCTATCATAAAATAATTCAGATTTCCAGTATCGGCGGTATTTTGCTTTTGCATTGGGGCATCTATCATATGGTTTTCGTCAACACATGGTGGCCAGAATTTAATGTATAAAGTTTGGGCGTGTACCCAACCCCGAAGCGCGTGAAATCATGCGGGAAGACGTCAGGCGTGGGACCCGTCAGCTTTAACACGACTATTTATTTTTCACGGGTCTGCAGCTCCCAGAGACTCCTCCGCAATAGCTGGCCCCCTGAGGAAGCACATCAGAAACGCCTCCCATTTCCTGCTGCTTGGCCTCCCCGACTGTGCTTAATATTTTGATCGGCGGTCGTGTGAATAGAAAGTATGCCCGCCAACAACCAAGAAGCCAATTTAAATGAATTAGACATCAATTGACTGGGATTTTAGGCTGCCTACCTGCCTATCTTTACGGTTCGCAAGCGGGCCAGAGGACAAGGCAGCCTTTACAACCTCGATCCAGGGTGGGGTGAGAGGTCAGGGTTGGGGTTGCTGGGTTACGGGGATAGGGTAGAGGCATGGGCTTAGGTAGGGTTCTCTTTCCAAGGGCCGGTGCAGATTTGATGGGCCGAATGGCCCCCATCTGCACTGTAAACTCTATGAAATGAAATAAAATGAACAAATGTGCCTGGGGACTGAGGTCTGCGTGCGATTGTGCTGCCTGGGCACTCATGCCAGAGCTTTAACACGACTATTTATTTTTCACGGGTCTGCAGCTCCCAGAGACTCCTCCGCAATGGCTGGCCCCCTGAGGAAGCACATCAGAAACGCCTCCGGTTTCCTGCGGCTCGGCCTCCCCGACTGTGCTCAGCATTTCACAGAGCACGTTTCACACTTGATGGCCACTATTTGGCCAGCCAGCCATGAAATTGTGCTCCAGAGCGAACCGCAGCTGGGAACACGTCTCATGTCTCTTCCTGGGCCCACCGAGTGGGCCCGTACGTCACATCGCAGCATCAGAGCAGTTTCCACCTCAGCACCACATTTTTATAATCATCCCATTTTTCTGGCCGATCATGGTTGGTATTGAAATTTATTCCAGCTCAATTCAATTTGTTTCAAATTGGTTGGCATTCATCGATTGTGATTTTTATTATGGCGAATCGGGGCAAAGAATGTAAATTGTTTAAAAACAACCTCTTTACAATGTCTTTTTTAAAAAAAAACTCCTAAACCAATGGTCTCAGCTATAAAAATAAGGGGCTGGATTCTCCACTGGCGGGATCCACTGTTTTGCCAGCAGTGCACTTACGCCAGCGGATTTCCCGATGGCGCAGGGGTGCCCACAATGGGAAACCCCATTGGCCGGCTGGTGGGACGGAGGATCCCTCTGCCGGCAGGGTGCACCGCACCAGAAAATGGGTGTGGCGGGACGGAGAATCCCGTCCAAGGTTTCCAGGATTCCTTTTTGAATTCACAATTTCACGATTCAAGTTCAGATTCAAGTTGAGCTTTGCTGAGGATCTTCTTCAAGAACACCTCCCTCAGCAAACTCAATTTTGACGTCGCTGCTTTTGTTGAGTGGCATCAATCTGTTTGCAACACAGTCACACATCCAGAGTTTGTCCCATGCGGGTATATTCCAGGCTGAATCAGCTGGATCTTGCTTCTTTAACATTTCCAAGAATTGTGAAGAATACAGATTTGCAACACTTTAATCAAAACAAGGAATACAGAGGATTGGCTAAGAGAAACACAAGCAGATAGAGATCAAATATGACAGGCCCCACACAACTCGGCTTTCTTTCCTTTTGAATTCCAAAACAATTAACTTTTTCCACAGAAAAGAACAATCGTGGCTTTGTATATAGAAATATCTTTGTTTCTATTTTGAAAGTGATTTTGAGTACAACTCAAACATGAACTAAAACCTTTCCTTATTCCTCTTCATTAGCCAGTAGTTCAAGCTGAAAAAGGCAGAGGAAGAGACAGAGAGATAGGCAGGGAAACAAAGAGAGATGGAGTGAAAAAGAGGGAGACATGAGAAGAAGAAAGGAGAGAGAAAATGGAAGATATGGAGAGAAAGGGAGAGGGAGGAAGAGGGAGATGGGGAGAGAGAGAGAGAGAGAGAGAGAAACACATACTGTAATAGTACAAGGTATCACTGAGGAGGTTCCTTGTATAACAAAGAGGTTTATTGGAAACAACAATGAGGTTTAACTATATTAGGCACAGAGGTATCTCATACAGGTCTTCACTCCTTGACTCCCGGGTCCACATTGCCCGGGTCCTTGATACCAGGGCCTCATGCCTTTTCCCCATTGGGTAGGGTTTGTGCACTCCAATGTGATAAGCTCTGAGTGGATCACATGGCCCATGAAAGACCGCCCCTTAAAGGGGCCACACTACCATTCCTCATCCCAAAGACCCGCAACACATATATATAATACAGGTTATTTACAGTGAGAGCAGAAACACCATGGGGCAATATAGTCCAGTCCTTCACAAAGTGAATCTGTAAGGAGACTTCTTAGGCCTGGTGGAATGTCTCAGTTCCCTGACAGGTTCCTACACCAGTGAGGCAATGCCTTCATCAACAAGAGGTTGCTTCGATTTCTCGATAGGTGTGTTAGATGTGAACCCCTCTCCAATTCCTTCAGGAGCAGTGGAAGTGTCCTATTCTGAACTCTCTGGTTCCCTAGCTTCAAGCTCCACTGAAAGGGCATTGGTTCCAACCAAAACCATCTGTTCAGTCATTGGGGTTGCAACATCTCGGCTCACTGTATGGTCTACGTGCTTCTGCACTCATCTCCCTTGCAAGTCCATCAGATATGAGACAGGACAAGATTTGGTCAGAATTGTCTGTAGTACCTGGAATTGTCCGGTTGCAAGTTTCCTTGCAAAAACTGGAAGAAAGAGAGAGCCAGAGCAAAAGACAGACAGAGAGAAAAAGGGAGAGGGAGGAATACAGTGAAATAACGAGAGAGAGTTGTAGAGAAAGACGGAGAGAGTGATAGACAAAAGGAGAGAGAGAGATGTAGGGGAGAGACAGAGAGGAATGAAGAGAGATAGATAAAGGGAGGGAGAGAGACGGAGAGATATAGAGAGAAGCAGGCAGAGAGAGGGAGGAATGAGGAGAGCTGAGAAAGTGAGCAAGGACAATGGAAGAAAATGAGAGGGACATGTTTTCCATTGAGTTTGTGGTCCAGATGGGATTTCTTTAGCATTGAATGCTACCATAGACTATTATTCGTAAAGCCCATTCTTATTTATTTACAGATCTACGTACATCTCAGTACTCTACACAAGGTTCTACTCCTCCATCTCACCAGATCTTAGTCTCTTAGTCATGTGACAGGCGTATAGTCAGTTTTCCCTGTGAATTGTGGAAACGTTAGTTGAATTTGGTTTCTGCAGGAACACCTCCATTCCTCCGAATTTCCACCCATTATGGCACTTCCATAATTGATAGCTAAAGTTAAAATCAATGTGATTGAAATATCTGTTCCAAGTTTCCACATTCATTATAGTGGCTCACATCAGTGTCTACAATCTAGAGGAAATCGTTATTGCCCAGTGTCTAGTTTAAAGATAGTGTGACATAGGGATGACAATATAGACCACTTGCTGTGCGCACTGGATCCTGTCATCTCTCATTTACACACATTTGTGAAAATAGATTCTTGCAAGCAATCAAATGAGATTAGCCTGACTCTAATCCAACAGATCAGTTTTCACCACTGGAATTTTACACCCACCGGGGGAAGGGCTGGCACTCAACAAGAAGCAAGATTGGTTAAAATGGTGGGGCCAGGAGGTGGCCATGCCCGTCTCACTCATCGATCAGATTGGCCAGCAGCTCTCAAGGGTTGGGTTTTATCACACTGAAGGGCAGAATTCCCACCCTTAGCTTGCTTACCCTGTGACCAGCACTTCATTGATACAGGGCAGGCTTTGCTTTAAGATCCGTCAGCTGCTGGACAACTGGTGTGAGGAGTGTCAAGCCCAGCTCATTGAGTCATAGAGCCATTTACAGCACAAATGGAGACCATTCAGCCCCTCAAGGTCTATGCCACATTGGCCTACTCACTAGGGGAAATCATTTTTCTCTACCTTTTATCTCAAAATCACTCATCACCTTGACAACCTCAAGTGGACCACCTTATACCCTTTTCTGTTCCAAGAGGGAGTGACATTTTAACATCTTCTCATAGTTGAACTCCTTCATCCCTGGCAACATCGTGGTAAATGTACTTTATATCTTTTCAAATGTCTTTACATCTTTCCTGAAGTGTGGACTCCAGACCTTTCTACAATACTCCAGCTGAGCATTACTAGTCATTTATAAAGTTAGAGTATGGTCTCTTTGCCTTTATATTCTATGCCTCTATATGTAAACGGGAGCAACCCTCATGCTTTTCGAGCAGGGAGGAAAGCGGGTGGT
The DNA here is from genome assembly GCF_902713615.1 of Scyliorhinus canicula. Classification (NCBI taxonomy): domain Eukaryota; kingdom Metazoa; phylum Chordata; class Chondrichthyes; order Carcharhiniformes; family Scyliorhinidae; genus Scyliorhinus; species Scyliorhinus canicula. The sequence continues at coordinate 43,687,655 of NC_052157.1, read as the reverse complement.
GAAGACCAAGGAGAAATGAGAAGTGGAGCTGGGGGGAGATCATTTGGGGAGCATGGAGTGAGGCACTGCGTAGGGTAAACGGGACCTCCTCATGTGCAAGGATGAGCCTGATACAGTTTAAGGTGGTGCACAGGATGCATATGGCTCGGATGAGAATGGGTGGGGGATGGGTGTGAGAGGTGTGGGCGGGGGCCAGCGAATCACATGCACAAGTTTTGGGGTTGCGAAAAATTGGGGGAATTCTGGGCGGGAGTGTTCACGGTCTTAGCAAGGATGGTGGAGGAGGAGGTGAACCCGGACCCTTTGGTGGCGACATTTGAGGTCTCAGAGAAACCGGACCTCATGGAGAGGAGGAAGGCCGATGTCTTGGCCTTTGCCTCTCTGATTCCACGGCGGCGAATTTTGCTGGAGTCATTGCCACCGGGGGGAGTGGATGACCTGTACGACTTCCTGCGATTAGGGGGGATAAAGTATGAGTTACTTCAGCGGGGTTTGAGGAAAGGTGGGAGATATTTGTGACTGTGTTTGAGGGGCTGTTCGTTGCGGGAGAGGGCATAGTGAAAAAGGGGAAAAATCTGTACAGACTGTATAGTTGATTGTTGGGAAGCATGTTTCCTGGGGTGTTTGTTCACTGTAACCTGTTTTGATACATGTTTGTGATGAAATACATTGAAAAAAAACCCTCATGCTTTTCAATCACCTTGCCAACTTGCACTGCCAAGTTTGAGGGTTTGTTACATGGACACCAAAGTTTCTCTGCTCACTCGCTATTTTCAAAATGCTGCCATTTATAGGATTCTGTCTTCCCATATTAATCTTCCCAAAGGTGGGACCACTCACACTCCTCCGCATTCCATAAAAATTGAAAAGAGAAATGGACTCAAACTGACCTTTAAGGATCACCACTGTCAACCATCTCCCAGTGTGAAATCCAACCCATCAATCACTACCTCTTGCTTTATCTCACTGAGCCAACTCTGTATCCACACTGTCATTTTTCCATAATTCCTGCATTCCACCTTCCTAACAAGACTCCTGTGAGGCACGACATTGCATTTCATCCAAATCTCCAAAGACACATCAACTGCACTACCTTAATCAACATTCTCTGTTACTTCTATTAGCAAGAAACCAGTTACGTTATTCCAGATTCAGCATTAACAAATCAATGTTGGCCCTCCTTGATTAACCCATTCCTCTCCAAATGGAAGTTTATGTTATTGTTAATAATGGTTAGTCCAAAGGTGTGCAGGTCAGCGAGGGTTACGGAGCTAGGGTGGGGAATGGGCCTAAGTTGGGTGCTCTTTCCGAGGGTCGGTGCTGACTCGATGGGCCAAACGGCCTCCTCCACGCTGTAGGAATTCTAATTTCTATGATTCTTTGATAGTGACCAAAGTCACCTTGTTTTTACCCCTGCTTTTTTCATTAATGTAGGATATATTCCATCCAGGTCAGATGACTTATCAACTTCCAGTCATGCTAATCTTGCAGTACAACTTCTCTGCCTATCATTATTCTGTTCATTATTTTCCCTTTTCTTTTAATATAAACTTATTGTTACACCCCTTCCTCATCTTTAAAGCCATGATGTGGAGATGCCGGCGTTGGACTGGGGTGAGCACAGTAAGAAGTCTTACAACACCAGGTTAAAGTCCAACAGGTCTGTTTCAAACACGAGCTTTCGGAGCACTGCTCCTTCCCCAGATGAATGGAGAGGTATGTTCCAGAAACATTTATATAGACAAAGTCAGAGATGCCAGACAATGCTTGGAATGCGAGCATTTGCGGGTAATCAAATCATTACAGATCCAGAGATAGGGGGTAATCCTAGGTTAAAGAGATGTGAATTGTCTCAAGCCAGGACAGTTGGTTTTGCAAGTCCAGGCCAGATAGTGGGGGGGGGGGGGTGAATGTAATGCGACATGAATCCAAGATCCCGTTTGAGGCCGCACTTATGCGTGCGGAACTTAGCTATAATTTTTTGCTCGGCAATTCTGCGTTGTCGCGTGTCCTGAAGGACGACTTGGAGAACGCTTACCCGCAGATCAGAGGCTGAATGCCCTTGACTGCTGAAGTGCTCCCCGACTGGAAGGGAACATTCCTGCCTGGTGATTGTTGCACGATGCCCATTCATTCGTTGTCGCAGCGTCTGCATGGTCTCGCCAATGTACCGCGCTTCGGGACATCCTTTCCTGCAGCGTAAGAGGTAGACTACATTGGTTGAGTCGCACGAGTATGTGCCGCGTACCTGGTGGGTGGTGTTTCCACGTGTAATGGTGGTATCCATGTCGATGATCTGGCATGTCTTGCAGAGATTGCCCTGGCAGGGTTGTGTGGTGTCGTGGTCACTGTTCTGAAGGCTGGGTAATTTTCTGCAAACAATGGTTTGTTTGAGGTTGCGCGGTTGTTTGAAGGCAAGTAGTGGGGGTGTGGGGATGACCTTGGCAAGATGTTCATCTTCATTGATGATGTGTTGAAGGCTGCGAAGAAGATGTCGTAGTTTCTCCGTCCCAGGAAAGTACTGGATGACAAAGGGTACTCTGTCAGTTGTGTCCCGTGTTTGTCTTCTGAGGAGGTCGGTGCAGTTTTTTGCTGTGGCGCGTTGGAACTGTCGATCGATGAGTCGAGCGCCATATCCCGTTCGTACGAGGACATCTTTCAGCATCTGTAGGTGTCTGCTACGTTCCTTCCAGCCGGGGAACACTTCAGCAGTCAAGGGCATTCAGCCTCTGATCTCCGGGTAAGCGTTCTCCAAGGCGGTCTTCAGGACACGCGACAACGCAGAATTGCCGAGCAGAAACTTATAGCTAGGTTCCGCACGCATAAGTGCGGCCTCAACCGGGATCTTGGATTCATGTTGCATTACCTTCGCCCCCCCTCCACCACCTGGCCTGGACTTGCAAAACCAACTGTCCTGTCTTGAGACAATTCACACCTCTTTAACCTGGGATTACCCCCTATCTCTGGATCTGTAATGATTTGATTACCCGCAAATGCTCACATTCCAAGCATTATCTGGGATCTCTGACTTTGTCTACATAAATGTTTCTGGAACATACCTCTCCATTCACCTGAGGAAGGAGCAGTGCTCCGAAAGCTCGTGTTTGAAACAAACCTGTTGGACTTTAACCTGGTGTTGTAAGACTTCTTACTGTCATCTTTAAAGGTTACGTAAAACCTACTTTCCTTCAGTCATCTCCCCTAATTCTTTTCCTGCAAGGACTGGATTTTCACTCCTGGGGCAACTGCATAGAGTCAGAAGCTTTCCCAGCTCGCCACAGCCACTTCAGAAAAAAGTGTTCTGAATGGTGAGATCTTCATTCCTGAGGGGGAATGGGCTGCCTGCTGCAGTTGGGCCTGCTACACATCCCCATATACGGTTTAGTGTCGAGGCGAGCTGTTTGAAAGGCCATCCTCGGCTCTTGGGACTTCACTCAGCTGTGTTGTTAAATATTGAGTCCTCTAATCTTCACCCCTCACATCACCACCACACACTTCCAAAGCAATATCTATGTCTTCTCATACTCCAAACTAATCCCAATGGCCCCTTGTACTGTTATTAACCCCACTCATGACTACCACACTTCCCTCTCCCCCAGTAATCCTCTGGTCTGTTAAAGCCTATATTCCAACTTAGTGCCAACACTGTTAACCTATGCTCCCCACCCACCACATTTTGGTTTTACACCCTCTATGCCAACTCACTCAGTGTCCATCTCAGGAACCATACGGAGACAAAATGAAATTCTAAGTATTCATTCCAGATTTCATGATCAACAAAACAATCACATTCATAAGAGCACAATCAATGCATTTAAATCCTCGAAAGTACTTAATCTCCTAGAAAACATTCAGAATCCCAGATCAAAGACAACTAATCCTTTAATAACATGTTAATCAAAGTGTGGGACCTATCACCCCTACTGTGATAATGGCAGGCCGTGGGAGCAGTCGAGCAGTAATAATGCTACAATAAAAGCCTCAGGGTTAGGTCAATAAATATCTATCAAAACTGCAAGCATAGATTTTTTTTCAACTCCCTGGCAGGCTTTTTTTCCACAATTTAAAAGACTGGTCATTTAAATAATTTGACAGCTCCACAGGTCCACAGTTCTTACCCACTCTTTATGAATATGTTTTTTAAAATAAATTTGGAGTACCCAATTATTTATTTTTTCCAATTAAGGGGCAATTTAGCATGGCCAATCCACCTAACCTGCACATCTTTGGGCTGTGGGGGTGAAACCCATGCAGACACGGGGAGAATGTGCAAACTCCACACGGACAGTGACCCAGGGCTGGGATTCGAAGCCGGGTCCTCAGAGCCGTAGTCCCAGTGCTAACCACTGTGCTACGTGCCGCCCTCCTTTATGAGTTTAAAAAAAATAAATTTTGTGTACCCAATTAATTTTTTTCCAATTAAGGGGCAATTTAGCGTGTTCAATCCACCTACCTTGCACATCTTTGGGTTGTGGGGGTGAAACCCACGCAAACATGGGGAGAATGTGCAAAATCCACATGGACAGTCTTTATGAGTATTTAAGGCTGCTTCAAAAAAGTAGCTCGCTCACTGTAGGATAGTGAAATGGGCTATATTCAATCTCAGCAAGAGCTCCAGGAGTACTCCCTTGTGAGTTATGTCCTGCCACTGACAGCAATGGAAAATAGCCATGAGAACTCTGGATCTGGATTTCCGCTAACAGTTAAAAAAAGTTGTGAAGTCTCCATGACATTGCAAAAATCTAGGCCCCAGTGTATGAACATTTCCCCCTCTTGCAAAGAAGCTTGGAACATTTCACAGCAGTGAAAGAAAGTGTAAACTGTTGACCTTTCTGTAAATGACTAATCAGGCTAACTAATCTAAATTATGAAACAACTACAAAATAATTTCTTTTTAAATAAAGCTTAATTTTTATTAACATTACTTCTGGTTTTTCGCTTGGGTTTGAACTCGGATCTGGTTGCTCTAGTGATCAATATTTAAACAGACATCACTAACAATCAATTGTGAAAGTTGCTCTTTAAAATTTGACTTAAGTGGTATTTGTAGTTATTGCATGATATTCTGTGATGCATCATTGAATTATATATATAGTAGTGACGGTTACCTGAAGTGTTGTATTATGAGATTGACGGCGGATAAATCCCCAGGGCCTGAGAATCTGCATCCCAGAGTGTTTAAGGAGGTGGCTCTGGAAATAGTGGATGCGTTGGTGGTCATCTTCCGGGATTCTATAGACTCTGGAACTGTCCCTGCAGATTGGAAAGTAGCTCACGCCACTCCAATATTCAAAAAGGTAGGTAGAGAGAATGCAGGGAATTATAGACCAGGAAGCCTAACATCGGTAGTGGGGAAAATGCTTGAATCCATTATCAAGGACTTTATAACAGAACATTCCAAAAGCAGTGGCAGGATCACTCAGAGTCAGCATGGATTTATGAAGGGAAAATCATGCTTGACAAATCTGTTGGAATTCTTTGAAGAGGTAACCAGTACAATCGACAAGGCGGAGCCAGTCGATGTTGTAGATTTGGACTTTCAAAAGGCATTTAGCAAAGTCCCGCATAAGAGATTATTGTGCAAAATTAAAGCGCATGGATCGGGGGAAATGTCTTAAGGTGGATAGAAAACTGGTTGGCAGAGAGGAAACAAAGAATAGGGATTAATGGGTCCTTTTCAAATTGGCAGGCAGTAACCTGCAGTTCAGAAGAATGAGGGGGATCTCATAGAGACTTATAAAATTCTGACAGGACTAGACAGGGTAGATGCAGGGAAGATGTTACCAATGATGGGTGTGTTCAGAAACAGGGGTCACAGCCTGAGGATTAATTTCGGACAGAGATAAAGAGACATTTCTTCACACAAAGAGTGGTGAGCCTGTGGAATTCATTACCACAGGAAGTAGTTGGTGCTAAGGCTTTGATTATATTTTACATTTCATTTCATATTCAAGAGGCGGCTGGATATAGCACTTGGGGAGAATGGGATCAAAGGCTATGGGGAGAAAGCAGGTTTAGGCTATTGAGTTGGATGATCAGCCATGATCGTGATGAATGGCGGAGCAGGCTCCAAGGGCCAAAAGGCCTCCTCTTGCTCCTATCTTCTATGTATCTATGTATGACAAGTGATGACGTGCTACAAGATGTAATTATTATTTTACACTAGGTGTTCCTGTCTAACTGCTTTTTTTCATAGGTACACAGCTTACAAATGTATAAAATCAATCATGCTATTTGCTGAATCATGCCTGTATTTAATTGAAACATATAAAATTTTAAAGGGACTCGAGAGGGTAGATGCTAAGAAAATGTTTTGCTTCAACGGGGATTCTCGGAGACAGGATCACAGCCTGAGAATAAGAGGGCAACTATTTAGGACTGAGATCCATAGAATACTTACAGTGCAGAAGGAAGCCATTCAACAAATCGAGTCCGCACCAACCCTCTGAAAGAGCACCCTACCGTGTCCCATTCCTTCACCCTAGCCCCGTAACCATGTGCATTATCCTCAGCCAATCCACCTAACCAGCACATCATTGGACTGTGGGAGGAAGCCCGAGCACCTGGAGGTAACCCACGTAGATATGGGGAGAACATGCAAACTCCACACAGTCATCCATGCCAGAATCAAACCCGGGTCCATGGTGCTGTGAGGTAGCAGTGCTAACCACTGAAGATGAGCAGAAGCAGAATTTTTTCACTCAAAGGGTTGTGAAGCTTTAGAATTTTCTAACCTTGGGAGCTGTGGGTTTTAAAGTTGTTCAGTATATTCAAGCAAAAGAGCGATAATCTCAGGTGCTAAAGGAAATAAGATATTTGGGAATTGCTTGAGAATGTGGTGATTACTAGAAGAATAATCAGGATCTTGTTGAATGGTGGCCTACTTCTATGTTACATTGTGGAGATGGTTTAAAAATATCATCCTCTGCCTCTGTCTCCCAGTTAACTGCCTACACATCATGCATTTCTAAACTATTTAGGATTCAATTTAATATAGCCTGCTCACCTTTCTTCCTCCACTCACTATGCCCCCATATTAACTTTTCTAATTCTCTTCTGTACTTTACTTAGGGCGGAATTTTCTGTTCCCCCCCCCCCTTCCCCTCGCCTTCCTGGCATAACGGTGGGGGTGGTCCGCCATTCGCCAGTGGTGGGATCTTCTGGTCCCGCCGATGCCTACAGGGTTTGGCATGCCCTGTGCCCTCACATCAGGAAACACGTCACTGGGGGTTGCCATTAATAAGACTGGAAGATCCTCTGCCAGTGCAAAGGACCGTAAAACATCGACCTAAATCTTCCTGATTTTCAACTGAATCTTGCCCCTGGCATTTATCATAAGCCTCCTTTTATCAGTCCTCTTTTATTTCCAGGTTGCATTAGCTTTGAATGCCACACCTTTTCCCTTTAAAGGAATGTGTCCAGTTGGCAACCCAAATCTCTCGTCTCTGCATGCTCTCTTTGCTCCATTACTGCTTTACTCTGCAATCACTTTTCTCACCCCAATTTACCTGCGCTGAGTCTCGTCTTAAATCACTGAAATGAGCTCTTCCCCAGTGTAACATTTTAATCTTCAAGTATTTTCCGGTGTCTTTCCACAGTCTTCTTAATGAAATTATGATGGGATTCCTGTCGCCGGGCACTTTCCCACTGCAACGCATTTAATTTTCCTTCACCAGATCCAACGCTGCTACATTCTTTGCTACACTGGAGAATACTGTTTGAGACACTCTCCTGTACTCATCAGAAAATGCTCTTACTCCCTTCCTTAAGCGCTCACCAGCACGCCCCCCCCCCCCCCCTCCCCCACCCCCTTCCCCAGGTCTTTATATTTGTTACGTTTTCCAATGGCTAAATGAGTGAGCAGAGTAATGTTCCAGTTGGATACTTCAAACTCCTACCGCTCCCAATACTGTAAAATAATAAACTGTTGGCTATAGTCTGGATGGAAATTCACTTACAAATTCACTTGCAAGATGACTGTATTGAATTACCTTGTGTAGAGAAAGACTATTAAGAGATAATCTAATTTTGATATTTAGGATGATTAAAGAATTTGATAGGGCAAATAGAGAGAAACGTTTTCGATGGTGAGGAGCCCAGAGCAAGGGGGGCAAATCTGAAAATGAAGCTTGGGTGTTTAAGGGCTACATTAGGAAACACTTCTTCATGCAAAGGGTAGTGGAAATTTGAAACCTCTCCCCCCAACAAGCTGCTGAGGCTGAGGATCAATTGAAATATTCCAAACTAATGTAGCTAAGTGCATTAAGCAGTGTGAAGGCAGGTAGGCGGAGCTGACGGACGGTCAGCCATAATAATGCGTAACGGCAGCACGGATCCAAGGAGTTGAATGGTCTACTCCTGCACCTGTACTTATAACTGGCACTAGGTATAGGTTCGGAGAATTAACAGCGCAATTTGTAAGCCTGTGTGTCTGTGGTTTTCTCAAGCTGTCTTTGACTCAGCGTCCCCAGACAGAGAAATATCTGGATGTCAAGGATTTTGTAGCCCACAAAGGAGTCCGCACCGAGCTGTTAATAGGAAATAAAGTTTTATTATAATAACTATTATTTACACAGCACGAAAGATCCCAGCCGGTCTCTCCTGTCGACACCCAAACTGGTCGACTTTAAAAAGAAGATAACAACTACACGTGGTTTAGGGTTCCTTGCCCCCTTTAAGAGGGGAGCTCGTATTCGGAGAGGCTCATGGGGATTTTAATCACCTCGTAAGTCCCGTGCGGGTTTTGAGATCCACGGATCAGCCAACCACCGTCAAACATGCAATTGCCTGTCATTCTTAACAAATCTGTCCCACTTGAATTCAAACTTCCTGCACGAGTGCTGGACACACAAACATAAGAAGAATAATTCAAATTTACTAATTATAATTTGGTCATGTGAAAATGTTTTCAAAAAGGCCAACAAAATCAGCAGAGTGGAACTTTTTCGAACTAACTGCAAGTTCAAACTATAGTTTATTACCTCCTTGCAAATCTTTCTAGAGCTTTCGCATTTTTTTATAGTACTGAAATCATATTTCATTTCTTTCTATCTGAACTTGCCGACTTATTCTTGTCATTCCTTGAACTTCTTTGGTGAATACTGAAGCAGAATATCTGTTTACTACCCCTGCCCTTTCAGGAACATCCTGTTGGTTTATCTTGTTCTGCATTCATAGTCGCGATAAGAATTGGCCAGGACACAGAGAGAAATGCTCTGCTCCTCAGATAATATTACCGCAACATATTTTACCCCCAACTGAACAAGCCGACTTGGTTGTCTGCTCTCCTTCATTCAGTCTTGCTCTCTCAGTGACTGTCATTTTTCCCTTTTTCTCAGTGTATAAATGTAAATGTTGCCACAGTCCCAGAGAACCACAGGCTGCTCTGCCCCTTTGAGAGCAGACTGGTGGTAATTTAACCCAATGGCCAACACACCTCAGGCAACAGGGGCACATACACACGCACGCAGACCCAAACACGTGCGTGCCCAATGAAACGTGCATCCAACAAACGGGTACCCCAAACACATGCACACACATACAGATACACACACAAATACAGACACAAAGAGGCACAAATGCACACACCACACATATATAAACACATGGGCACACAAACAAATGTGTACACAAACACGCACAATGCATACAAGCTAAAACACAAAAACCCTCATGTGAGAAATATTTTAAATTAATTTCTGATGCAATATTTTACTGCATTGCACAGTGACCCAGGTTTTGCAGGGATAACAACAGTGAAACTGGCAGCACTTGTGTCCTCCTTTGAAACTGACAGCAACATCTCAAGTCTGCACATGAGCAGTTAGATGAGGAAATCAAGAATACTGCCAATGGCTCTACCCTTCAGCATAACGTGAGCTGCTGAAGTCCCCCCCCCCCCACCCCCCGAGATTGGAATTAAATAGAAATCACTCGACTGATAAGAACTTTCCCTTTTATGCTGTAAAAGTGCTGGTAAAACCTACTGAAAAAAGTACAGCTTTTTATTTAGGTGTATTAAAAGCCATAATTAGTGTTGAAGAATATTTCCAGCTCTGGGAAACTAATATATTTGTTCAACATCACCGCTTTCCAAGTTTTTTACTAATTGTTTTTAATGCTTGCTTATGATATTTCAGGTTCAAATGTACAAATCATAATTTGACATTTCACTCCATATAAAAAATTAAAAAGTGATAGTCAGTGCATTTTACTTCCTGGTGTGCTGACTGTTGGAATATTTCAATGTGATTGGCTACGTACCCTGTTTGGCAGCATCACTGTTGCCTTGCACCTGGAGATTCCTTTAATTTGCTGCCAGACTCGAATCAACAGTGAGCAAGGTGAAATGCACACCAGAGATCATTAGATCTTTCCGGGCAATATTCTTCAAGGTCAGAGGCAAGGTGTCGTGGTTATCCTTCTGACTGCGAAATCTGGTCCTATGAGTCTTCAATGTACAAAAAACAGAATAAAAAATCTTTCACTGCAGTGAGGCGGAATGAAGAGAAAAAGAGCTTTCCATTAAGAGGAAAATTAATTGCTCGACTTTCTAAGTAAATGCGACAGAATGGACAGCCACTGACTGACGCACACTTCTTTCTCTCTCTCACCCGGATATTTTAAAAGTAAAGTTTTGGTTGTTTAATTCAGCAGCTGTTAGGAGTTAAAATGTAAATATTGCATAAAGAAAGATATTGAAAATTTGCTTCCCAGTGAGTTTTTTGGGATAATTTGGAAGAAGATTAATCAGAACTCCAGTCACAGGACACGCAGCTGCTGTGCTGCAATGTGAAAGTGATGATATATGGTGGGAAACTTTGTGTCTCATAGATTGAGGATGAAATATCTCACCCAAGCTCGGAATGACTGCTATGGATCAAAAAAACAGGGGCTGGATTCTCCGCCACCCGCTGCCCGCAGTAGAGAATACTGCATGGGGGAAACCGTCGATCCCTTCGTGATGCTCCGGTCCCCCACTGATGGCAGCATCAATGTTTGCACCCCGCACCAGCAGGAGGCTAGAAATGATTCAAAATGACCCGTTTGCATCCTATCGGGCTGGGTACCGGATCCTCCACGCCTCCATGATGCCCTGGCCCTCTGGGCCAAGCGTCACGCAGGCCTGGATTGGTGCAAAGTATTTGTCAGCATGGCCCTGATGTGGTGGACACTACAGTCGGTGAAGGGGGTAAGTATTTATGGTACGGTGCCACAAAGTCAATCAGAGAGCCCCCTCCTCCACACAATTAAAAACCTATACATCTCAATTAGCCTGCTTTGTAGCCGCAATGTTTATAAACATCGTGTTTTCTCATCAGAAAACACTTAACTGTGTTTGATGTGGTGGTGACCTGTCAATTATAGCTAGATATTTATAAACATAGTGGTTAGGTTCAAAGCAGGCTACTTGAAATACATTAAAGCATGAAGAGAGATGAAAATAAACAATCTAGATATGTGGCTGTCTGGAAGCTGTCAATTACAGCCTACTAAAAGCTATTTCTCTTTAAAGTGATTAGAAGTCTTACAAGTCAAGGGATCTGATGGGGTTTAAAGACGTCTGCTGTGGCTTTCTATTCAGTTACAGCTGATGCTTTCTAGACAGCTATCTGAGGCAGCAGGTGTAAGGCACAGGTGAGTGAAAAGCAGTGATTTTTCACTGTTTCTGACGGACTGTTCTTTAGCTTCCAGGCAAGAGTGACTGATGAGGGGTGGGGGGGGGAGGGGATGGTTCCCTGTTATGTGGAGGGGTTCTCTGTTATGGGGAGGGGTCTCTGGTGGGCAAACAACAGGACCTCGCTATCGGCCGCCCACTGAAAATGGCGGCCCTAAAGTGTGATCCGCAATGGAGTCCCATGCATGACTCGGAAGAGTTAATCGCTTCTGTGCGCCGCTCGCAGCACGGAGAACATCTTCTTCTGAAATGAGAATCCAGTCCCAGATTTTGGAAATAACTGAATGCTAAAATTGAAATATGAATGAAGCTACTCACATACTCAAAGATAACTTGAGAGACAGCTATTTTGAAATTTGTGATGTTTTCATGTTTTATCATCTTAGGTTCAATGACTGTGATAGAAAGTAGGCACATAAAAACAGACTGGAATTTTTTTCCTAAAGTAATTTGATTGGCTTGCAAAGCAAAGCGCCTGCTTCATCTTTGTCATCATTATCAAATTGCTGCTTTTTGGACTTTCCCATGCGCAAATCAGCTTCCGTGTTCCCTACATTGAAATACTGCCCATAGCTCAAAGTGATTGGCTGGCTGTAAAGTGCCTTGGGATTTTCCTGAGGTCATGAAAGGTGCAATAGAAATCAAAGGGCGGAATTCTCCGCAATGGCCGACGGCGTCGTGTAACCCGGAGTGTTTCACGATGGCGTCGGAGGCCGCTCCTCGCCCCCTATTCTCCCCCCCTGGGGGGGCTAGGAGCGGCGTTGCGGAGAATTCGGCTGCTGGGCCTTGACGCTGGGGCATGCGCGGTTGCCGTCTTCCCCTCCGCTGTCCCGCAAGACGTGGCGGCTTGATCTTGCGGGGCGGCGGAGGGGAAAGAGTGCGTCTCTTGGAGACGCTGGCCCGACGATCGGTGGCCACCGATCACGGGCCAGTCCCCTCCCGAGCACGGCCGTAGTGCTCGATCCCCTCTCTGCCCCCCACAGGCCCCAACCTCACCTTTTGCGATATGTTCACGCCGGCAGTGACCAGGTGTGGTTGCCGCCAGCGTGAACAGGTCGGGAACGGCAGGCAGCTCGGTCCCATCCGGGCCGGAGAATCGCGGGTTGCAGTGAAAAACGGCGACCCGCGATTCTCCGCGCGGCGTGTCGCAAAACGCGACACACCATTTTGGGGGGAGGTGGGAGAATCGCAGGGGGTGCCAGAGCAGTCCCTCCCACGATTCTCCCACCTGGCCTGGGGAGCGGAGAATCGCGCCCAAAGTCTTTTGTGTTTCTTTTAATGCATCCTGGTAAATTTGGTGTAGCCAGCAGAAGGAAAGGGATTTTCAGTTGAATAAACTTATATGTCATTGAATCATTCTAAGTACGGACACATTTCTGAAAACTAAACACTACATTTGGTTGCGAATCTTGGGCATGTATTACTGGGAGCATGAAGCAGTGTAACCTAAAAACAACAAATGTAAAATTGTGCACAGTCCACTTGCTATTTCCCGATATATTTTATCCAACATTAGCTCTAACAATGTACTGACAGAAATGTTCCATCTCATTGAAAATTTACCAATCACGCAGACACACAAATTAAGAACAGTCAAAGGCCACTCAGCCCCTCAAACCTGCTCCGCCACTCAACAGAATCATGACTGATCTGGTTGTAACCTCAACTCCACTTTCCTGCCCACACTCGATAACCTTTTACCCCCTTGTTTATCAAGAATCTATCTAGCGCTGCCTTAAAAATAGTCAAAGACTCTGTTTCCACTGTCTTTTGAGGAGGAGTTGCAAATTTCCAAAGGGAACATCCTCTCCACATCCACCCTGTCAGTACCCCTCAGGACCTTGTATGTTTAAATCAAACACAAGATTGACGTTCCACTAGCTGCCTTGGTGGGACTTTGATTCATGCCCCCGGAATATTAGCTTGGACGTCCCTGCTACTAATCCAGTAACATCACCATTCATAGAATCATAGGATTTTGCAGTGCGGAAGGAGGGCATTCAGCTCATCGAGCATACCACCGAGGCCCACTCCCCCACCCTATCCCTGTAACCCCACCTAACCTGTACATCCCTGGACATTAAGGGGAAATGTTATCATGGCCAATCCACCTAACCGGCTCATCTTCAGACTGTGGGAGGAAACTGCAGCACTCGGATGAAACCCACGCAGACACAGGTTAATGTGCAAACTCCACACAGGCAGTCAGCCAAGGCCGGAATCGAACCCGGCTCCATGGGCACTGTGAGGCAGTAGTGACAACCACTATGCCACCGTACTTCTCCACTCCCCTATTATGCCACAACCTCTACTGCAGTACATAGGACCCAACACACTCAAACACCCTCAGTAGAAAAACTTCTTTGAATGCCCGAGACAACGTGCGAGTGATTAAAAGCTTATATTTGGCAATGCGTGTGAATAAATTATCAACATATGTTCCATCTGAGTAACTACTGTCCAGGATTGCCTTCCTCGAACACACGGTCAGCTACTTCACCAGCTACAGGTGCATGAGGTATAACTCTTAGCAGCTATGCGCTGGATCCATTTCGTATAGATTAAAAGCCTGGATCGCGTATAAATCTATTTGTCCGCATCTCCATACCTAATAGTCCCCTTTCTGCTCCAGTAGAAAGAATCTCCCCCCAGGAGAACGCAAGCCCTGAAGGTTAGTTTGATAAAATGAGATACCAAAACTGCCCGCAGTGTCATCAAATCACCAGTTCTAAACTTTCCTAGCAGTTTCCACTCTCCTGACAAGAGCAGGCAAGCCAAGAACAGAACTGTCCTCTCCAAACTGAGTCTACTCACCAAGTAAAGTGTCATTTCACTTGCACCATTACTGTGCCCCAGGCTCAAATACTGAATTGTTAATATGTGCAGCTCCGGACAGATCCAACTGCATTTCAGATACCAGATGTTGCATTAACTAACGCTGTGGCTAGCCCAGAGGCTGATCTCCAGTCACTTTGTATGACACGGAGGCACATGCCCAAAATTGATGAAAGCATTTAAAAAACAGATGTCAGGGCACATTTAAGTCCAGCACTGAGCACTGACAATCAATTTCACATGCATACTTCAAGTAGAGTCAATACAAATTTTTTAACAATGCTCACAAAAGAAACTGCTTTTATGTACTACTATCTGACAATGTAGTGGTTCAAATGAATATTATTTCCCAGAATGATCATTAATAACAGTATAATAACATTAGCATTTTAACCTTCGAACTGAAAGTGTATTTATTCAGACTAATTTGAAGGTTAATATTGGATGGAATGGAAAAGGAATGATCAAGCCACACAAGATTATGCAATAATTCAAGTGCCCAAACGCAACAAATTAAACACTTCTCTACTCCCCCCCACCTCCCCCCACACACACACCCGCAGACACGCACATAAAGTACAAAATTTAATGCCCTGACCTATGGTGAGTTTGATGGCGGTGAGGGCATTTAATTAGTTGGGTGGGTAGCGGGTGGGCGTCCCGATTAAATCCCTGACATTAGGGCCCGTGGACAGCCTTCCTGCCCTGCCACCAATTGAGGCCCTTAAATGGGTAATTAATGCCAAGTTAAGGGTCCCTTCATGCCACCACTACCATCAGCAGAAGGCCTGGCCTACCATCATGCGGGGAGTATTACAAGTTAATCTGTGCTGGTTGTTTGTGTCCCCTCATTCAAAAGTACTTAGTGCCTGATCCAGGGACCTGGCATCGAGAAGGGTAGATGAGGGTGGAGAGGTGTGTGTGTATATGCAGGGGGGTCAGTTGAGAGCCACAGCTGCTGAATGCTCCACACATCCTTCAGCATGACCCTCATACCTCATAACTACTACTGCCATCATTTACCCCTGGCTTGGGTCACGATGGAATCCTGGACCTTCAGTGTCATTCCAACAACAGCCACCAACTCCCCAGTGGCGCTTCAGAGCAAAAGAGCTGCTAGCCTCTGATTGGTCAGCAGTTCTAGGCAGGCAGGACTTCTCATCCGCAGGGCCCTGAACCCATGGAAGGTGGCCTGCGAATTGCCTGATCGGCTCACAATACTCACGGGCCTTCCTGTTGGAAGCAATGCAGATGCATCACTGGCTCTTCAGTCGATGGCCGAGACCCATATCACCTCCATAAAATTCTCCCCAAAGAGATTCCAGAAGTGAGAATCCAACTGCTCCACAGATGCAAGCTTCCTTTTATGTTGAACAAAAAAGCAAAACCCCCAGAAATGAGGTCCTCAAACACATAAAAATAAAAATCCATTTGCTCATTGCAGTCTTGTTCTTCAGCAGAGCCAAAAACATTGGAACCCGTCAACTTGTCCGTTCCTGGGTCTGGTTGTCACGGTGCAGACAACAGCTCCCAATCTTCTCAGCCTTGCAACGTCAAACAATTGTGTGGAAATTGGAAATGGAAGCAGGCAGTTTGAGCAGAATGGTTCGTTTCGAAGTTTAATCTCCACACAAGCAGCATGATGACCCTACGTGCCCATTCTGTTACCAAATTCCATTATTCCATTTCCCACGCACTCATAAGGAAAAGCAATCGGAGGAACATTTATGGTGAGGTCCTGTTTACTAAAATCAACAATGGAAAATCACGCACTATGTCCTCTTTCAAGCACAGCGCCGCAGCAGAAGTGCAGCATCAGAATTTTGGGACTGATCTATTTTCACTATCATTACTGGGAATGCAAGATTACTCGATATCCTGGTCTCTGAACAAATGTACAAAAATAAACCATAGAATAATAAATATTAAACAATTACTTAACACACTTGCTCCAGCAGGGATAGAATTTGATGTTAGTATTTGAGGCAATGTTACAAGCAACTGAGTTACCTTGGAGGTCCCATTATGACCTGCTGATTCAGTAATATCTACAAATCTTGCACCCCTCATCATGTGTGGTAAACACCACTAATTATATATTGTATGTATTACGGCACTGCCCGTATATTACAAGTACGGCGGTAAATCCCTGCCTGCTGTCTCTGCCCAGCAGGTGGCGTATAAAAGTGTATGCTCTCCTGCGCTGCTTCCATTGAGGAGGTCAGGACCGTCACCAGAGACTGCCAAGTCTGCACAGAGTGCAAGCCGCACTTCTACCAGCCAGATAGAGCGTCTTGCGCAATAAATTGATGTACCGTCAATTACCACGAGATGAGAATGGTGAAACAATCGAGGCTTTATTGCACAAGATGTTGTGCCTCCTGCAGCTGGAACCAGAATGGAAGCTGCGCAGGAGACCATACACTTTTATACGCTGCCTGCTGGGCGGAGCCAGCAGGCAGGGATTTAACGTTGTACGTGTAATATACGGGCAGTGCACCAATACATACAATATATCACTAGTGGTGTTTACCACATCATGCAGCTGGAATATAGCTAGGGGGTAAACCAAGCAATGAGTGGGCAACTCATGGGATCAGGTGGTACCACCCATTTTACTTCCAATGGATTTAATGGGAAGTAAAATGGAGTAGGGTGCAAAACCAGCATCATGCCCATTCGATAATTTGGCTTAAAACCGCCCTCCATGTTGCTACCCCTAACAAATTGCATTGATGTGATCCGTCATTTCACCAGTTCCTTTTTGATTATCAACTTATTCTCTGCCACAGGGCACACGTTTGTGGTGTACTTAAACGTGCACTTGAACAAAAAACATCAACAGTCGCCACATCATTCATGAATGTATAGATAAACGACATGCAAGGAAAGACCATCCAGTCCAGCCAGAAGTCAGGTAAATTTCCTGGGAGGCTCAGAAAAACAATAAAACAAGGCCCAACTGATCCAGTTTTGCGAGGGGTATGGGGGCAGGGGGAGGAAGAGTGGGTAGGCAAAGGAATCTGGAAAAATGTTCTCTGATCTCTATAAACTGACAGAATCAAATCCATATTCGGCACTGACCATGTTTATATTACTTAGTATTTCACCTTTAATAAAGATTCTTACGATCTTTATTTCAGCCTTTACGTTGATATTCTAGTACAGGGCAGCAGCAGAACTTAATGTTAGCTGTGTTGGGCCTATCCACCAGCTGCAGAGTGGGGTGGGGGGGGGGGGTGCAAACCCGCCACAATCATTTTTCAGAGCATCATTGGGATTTAGTAACAATCAGGCAGCCCGTTTTCTGCCATCTGGTTGGCCAGTAACACAAAGGAGCTTACCAGAAGGATTGACCATGCAGCCCCCAGACCAAGGCGTGTGCGGTGGGATCGAATGATTCAGTCTGGCAGGTCCTGATGAGAGGGGTGGGGTGGAGATGGGGGAGGATGGGGTAAGATGGGGGAAGAATGGGGAGGAGGTTGGGAGGGGAAGATGGAGTGGGAATGGGGAGGTTAAGTGTGGGAGGGGGGAGTGTTGTCATAGGTAGAGGGGTGGCATCCTGCAGGTCGCTCCATTTCTGATGGCCCCTTCCTCTCTTTAGCTCAAGATGCTGGAGAATAAGAGATCCCCCTCGCACAGGCATACCCACCAGGGCTGACTACCCATGTCAGAATTAGATCCTCAGTTTGCCACTTAAGGTGGCCACTGGGCAGTGAGGTCCCTTCCACTCTGGATCTAATTGGGCAAGGCGGGGGGCTCCTCCCAACAATTATTGAAACATTTCAATAGAAATCGAAGAAGGCAGCACAGAAAACTGAAGCTGTTTACAGCACAGGTTAGGGGCCGCACAATGGCACAGTATTTGGCACTGCTGCCTCACAGCGCCAAGGACCCAGGTTCGATTCCGACCTTGGGTGACTGTCTGTATGGAGTTTGCACATTCTCTCCATTACTGCATGGGATTCTTCCGGGTATTCCTGTTTCCTCCCACTGTCCAAAGATGTGCCTCTAAAGAGGTTAGGTGAATTGGCTACGCTAAACTTGCCCCAAAGTATTCAAGGGTTCAGTGGGATTACAGGAATAGTGCAAGGGTTGGGCTTGTGTAGGGAGGTTTTTCGAGTGGTTGGTGCAGACTCGATAGACTAAATGGCCTCCTCTGCAATGTATGGATTCTATGATTCTCCTTCTACCTCAAAAAGGATCTCAAACTTTGACGGCAGAGTTCGTGAACAGTAGCTAATTAATGTAGGTCACCACATTTAAACACGTCTTAAAGTAGGCTGAGCACGTATTGTAAAATAACACCAATGCTAACAAAAGATCTATTCAAATAAGAAATCCTGCAGTGACAGCAGGATATATACATGTAAACATTTCTCAAGTTTGAAAAGTTTCATCAGATCAACCATCCTGTATTAAAATCAACAGAATGACAACTGGAAGCAGTCAGAGAATCATGGAGATTTGGTAATTTCATATAAAGTTCTTTTCAAGTGCTAACCTTGTGACTTACAAAGCCAACAAAAACTCTTAATCATGTTACAACATCTTAACACACTCCCTGTGAGCTACCATTTATTCAGTTTTCCTGTTATTCTATCCACTTTCAGAACTTTCTTCAGTCTCACGTTATAATGTTTTTACCAGATTTCTGTTTCCATCTATAATGCAGTGCAACATTGCATAGTTGGAGACAACTGCATAGATCTGTAACAGACCTGATTCTCTCTGTTCTTAGCATCATAAAAAGAATGTCGATATTCAGGTCTATCTCAAACCTTAGTGCTCAATTTTAACCCTCAGATTGCTGAGAGATCAACAGATGACCTCTTGTCTCCCTCAGGGGACTAGTTATTTGTGAGATTTTAGTGAGCTGGCTGATAAAACAGTAATTACAGTACAAAACTCACAAAAATCCTGCGTAACTTTGTTCCTGTCCATTAGGGGCAATTTTCATATGTCTATCAGACGAGCAGTGAGCAAAGTGGATGTTCCATCTGCCCTAAGGAACCCATCTTATTTCAGTCCAGTCGCATGAAGTGGGCTTCCTGTACATGGCTGGCAGATCAGGAGGGTGAGTTACTCAGCTGGGCAGCTACTACTTAAAAGGCAGCCTTCAAAAGAAGGTGCACACTCCAATTTCATACTGTGAGATTGTGCAACAGCAGGCATGGTGACGTATCGAGACTCCCAGGTTCACAGACGCAGTGGTGGATATGGTAATTGAAGAAGCAAAATGAAGGAAGGACATCCTCTTCCCTTGGCGGGAGATGGACACCAAAACAAATTAGTCAGCAGGCATGGAGAAAGTTGGCAAAGTAAAGGCACATCCATTGTTTGCTTATTTAGGAAAAAAGGGATGTGGAAATAAAAACCATAATAGTGTACTGAACTTGCAAGTGAGAATATTTTGTTGAATTGCCAATTTCAAGCTTGCATTTGCAAATTTGCTGGTTATGGGCATTTGAAGGAGATTAAACTAAAATGGAGCATTTTCAGCATCATTCTCACACCCTGGTGAATCAACCAAGTGGTTGGGATGGAGGAAGAGAGGAGTGGGGGTGGTAGTGGAGAGCGTGGAAGAGGAGAGAGGAGAGTAAAAGAGAGAAGGGACAGAGTGAAGAGATAGATGAGAGAGGAGGGGAGGGAGAGTTAGGAGGTAGAGGAGACAGAGAGAGAGAGCAGAGACAGAGTGGAGAGAGAAAGAGGAGGCAAGTGAGAGGAGACAGATTGGAGGGAGAGAGAAAGACAGAATGGAGAGAGACAGGTGAAGAGGAGCAGAAGAGAGAACGTGAGGAGAGAGAAGAGTAAAGAAAGAGGAAAGAGAAAGGAAGAGGCGAGGAGAGGAAAGAGAGCGAGAAGAGAGATACAGGAAATTTCATGCTTCTCACCCCAAATCAAGCAATAATTCTCAATCAGTTCTCCTGCCAAGGAAATACTGGAAAGCAACATATTCAGACAAGGTGTAGAATACAATAACGAAACAATGATTATCAATTTGAACTGCATGATGCACATTTTCCCATATTGTTAGGAAAACAAAGGTAGTTTTAAGGGATTTATATTTGTATTGGTAAACATTAGAAATAAGGTATAGTTTTAGATAAGTTTAATTTACTGTTTCTATGACTGGAAGGGTAAAACCAATAGTTAGATTCATGCTGGACAAAGGTGTTCGTATGTGTGGGGGTTGGTTAAGTTCTAACTGTGTTTCTATTGTGTTTAGAAAGGGCTACAACATGAATAATAAATAAACCAGCAGTGGTTCCTTAGCAATTGGGGCCTTTTCAGGTAGAAAAGCTTTTAAGTATTAGTTTAGCGAATTTGATTGCAGCTAAAGATAGGTAGTAAGAGAGAAGGAAGCTCTCACAGCTCTGCTGTAAGCAACTGATTTAGAATGCTAGAGAGAGAGCATATGTCTCAGCTTTGCCAGGAGAAAAGACATATCATGGAATAATGGTTAAAAAAAACAATTGCAGAGATCTGAAGAGCAGCATGTAAGGAAACTAGAGAAAATGAAGAGAAGTTTCCAAGATGTCTTCGGTTAAAGATATGAGAACAGAGCACTGAACAGAGAGAGCTAAGAAGAAAATTGGATGCCAAAAAGATATCTGAAGTGATTTTCAGGTTTGTGAGATTTAATTCAAACCTACGGAACGTGAATTGAAATGGAAATTGGTGGTTGGATGCCAGAGTTTGTGTAAATGAAGTTCAGACAAACCAAATCAAAAATGGAATGGTGTAACATCCTGGACTGCATTTTCTGTATAAGTGAAATGAAAATTGGTTAAAATAGTAATCTGTAAAATGTGGACTGGATTTTGTGCGGCAAATTGCACATGGGAAAGCGTTATTATAAGAGAAGATTTAAAAGCATGCTGTTGGAGTGGAGTTTGGAAACTTTCATGGGATCATCATCTGGGATTATTCTGAGGGGGAAATCCACATACACTAGCTTGGGTTCAGAGTGCAGTGCAGGTATTTGATCACAGTCACCTTGTGTGCTTTAAAGGGACCTTGTGTTAATTTGACCATTGTAGATTAAGATGTACTTTGCAATCCGTGTTAACCTAAAATCCGTGTGGGGGGAGGTGGGGAAAGTAAAGGTATATTGTATCATAATCCAATTTTTTCATGTTGTCAAAACTAATTCGCAGTCCTGTGACTCTGCTGCCCCACGTTTCATAAAAAAAAGTAAAAGTTACATTTTTTTGAGTCAGGGTTCCATTCTGGGATCTTCCTGTCCAGTTATATCAACTGGGATCATAACAATATGACTAAAGTAGACTGAGTCAAAACTAATAGGTTTGCAGTGTTTCTCCTCAACTCCAGCCAACAATAAGGTCTCACAGCATTAGTGACAAGTGCATCAAGTTCTGCATGCCAGAGACGTTTAGCAATAAATCCTGAAGAGCTCTCATTGTGCTGATTCCAATCCCAAACTATCCAATGTAAACAAAGTGATACACACCCTCGGAACACGATTGAGACAAGTGTGGCTATCAAATTCCTGCAGTGCAGGAAAAATGGTTTTGTCCAGAGTTTGGAACTCAAGACAGAAATCCAAGGAAACTACAAAAAGCAATTTAGAATAGAAAAGGTCAAATGTTCTGAGTAAAGAAAAAAAAATCACTATACTAACAGACCTCTTTCAGAACTATAATGCACAAAGGTAACCTAACCCGTATTAGCAATAACTTTAACAATGATGAAAGTGGGCAAGTTTTTATTTTGAGGGTGGAAAAGGTCAAAATATCATTCACTTTTCTTTGTGTAGCTGCCAAAGGTTTTGGGCATATTTGCAATGAGTCTTTCTACTGCATCAATGATCTCATTTAATAATGAGACTACAGTTTAGAAATGCTACAATCAGATTAGCAACCAATATTACAGTGATTCAAACCTTCTAACTAATGAGTGAAAGTTAACTAATTAAAGCCCTGGGGTTTCAAATGACATTAGAGTGGGAAGCGCAATGTGACTTCACCCAATGTGATGCAACAATCAAAATTTCTTTCCCTTTGGGAAATATTTAACATGGGATCTGACCGATTACATCAATCACACTGGTCCAACTGTTGAAGTTCAAATCTAATGAAAGGGTTGTGAATCTGTGGAAGTCCCTGCCCAGTGAAGCAGTTGAGGCGACCTCGTTGAATATCTTTAAGGCAACGGTAGATAGATTTTTGAATAGTAAAGGAATCAAGGGTTATGTCCATAAAAATATCAGCCATTACCTTATTGAATGGCGGAGCAGCCCGAGGAGCCGATTCCTGCTCCTAGTTCTTATGCTCACATGTTCTAAATGGTTCTACTCTTTGGTGGGACATCTCCCATATTCCCTCACTGCCACTGAAGGGGTGAATGGCTTAGAGTTTTCCAGCAGATGGTGCACAGTATGAATTGCACCAAGATTGCTGCTCATCTGTTTTCCAATGGCCTTCAGTACACATTGCGAATGAAGGAACCACTGTTGCACAGCCATGCAGATGCACGTGAACTTCAAGAAGGTAGAAAATAATTCAACAACAACTGAAATTGAGAAGACGGAGAGAACAGGCGGAGGGAAGGGAGTTGGTGAGGGAGAGAAAGTGGGTGGGGAGGGGGAAGGCATTCAACACGAATAACAGGCACAAGTCAGAAGAAGTCAAAATGGTTCTTTTAAAGTCGCTCAGCATTTATACAACCCAAAGTTTAGAGCAGATTGTCATAATATCCACTCATGTATATAATGAGATGCAGACAGGCAGTGATTAACACATAGGATGACCAGTAAGTATACAACACAGTACAGCCAATCACCAGACAGGACACTACCACTATAAAGCCAGAGGGCACTAGGTTTCCCGCTCTCTCAGGACCCAGCTACTGAGACAGTCAGAGTCCACGAGCTAGCAAGTGCAAACACCATGTGGTAGATAGTACGTCTGGTAAAGCTACTACAAGGTCACCAATCAGATCAGTATAGTGTCGACCCACAGCTGAATATGTATAGCACTTCTATAGTTGAATAAAACAGTGTTGGATCTTCTCCAGTGTTCGACGTCTGTTTCTAACTTCCCTGCATCGAGTGCAGCCCACATCGAACCAACCTGCCTAACACATCACAGATATGCACCAACAACCCTTGAGTGACCAAATCTTGATCAATTTGAATTTTTAAAATGCAATGTACATCAGTGGGTAAAACCTGATCATTTAATATAGAAAGCACTGATACAAATCTAAGAATGATTGTGCGTTAGAAAGACCCACCCATGTAGTTTATATGCAAATTAAGAGGGCCTTGCATCTATGCTCCAGGTACCTCCTCAAGATCTTCCCTGAAAAGCCATAGCCAGTTCCATAACAAGGTGGAGAGAGTCGGGAGGAAAGTTCTGACAACATGAAAACCTCCCGCACAGAAGGGTACACTGATCCAAAACACCGCTCTGCGGAGCTCCAGAAAACAAGCTCCTAAATTACTCCAATTTTTCATATTTGCCCTCAGTCTCACCTAGCCCTCTGGCTACTGTTTAATTCATGCGCTCAAACTGATTACGAGGCAACATAGCTCGCACAGTTCAAATAAAGTCTACAGCACTTGATCAAACTGATCTATGCCCAGATTTATAATCCACACAAGCCTCGCCCCATTCTTATTAATTCTAATTACCCTTCACACTTTGCCCTCATATTACACATGCATCCATCAAGCCTCTCGCCTCTCCTTCATTGCACCAGAGCTATGTGCTTCAACCACTCCATGGGGCAGCAGGGTACCACATTCTCACCATTCCATGTCAAGAAAGTACTCCTAAATTCTTCTCTTAGCGGCTACCTTATATTTATGCTCCCTTGTTCTGGACTCACCCACACATGGAAACAATTTTTCTGCACAGCCACTTTATCAAGCACACATATCGTACAAACTTCTAAACTTTCCAAATCCTTTATTCTGCCTCCTCTTTCATGCGTCTTCCTGTACACATAGCTGGCCTTTCTGATTAGCTGAGAACGAATAAATAATACGCGAGAATGTCACTCACTTTTAGAAACAGTCATATTAGCCTTAACTTTTTGCAACAGGCTTATAAATGAACAGTTACATCTGTCAAATACCTGCACCATGACCACCATTTTCTGACTCTGGAAAAAACTTGCTTAAAGTCAGGATTCAGCCACGGTATCCAGAGAGCTCCGTGCCAATTTGTTAGGCTGGAAAGAAATACTGAACTTGAAGTTGTCGTATTTATCCGGTACCTAAAAATTCTTCTTTTTAAAAAAAATTATTTCATGGGATGTTGGTGTCTCTGGCTGGGCCAAACTGTCCTTGAATTGTGTGGCTGCTAGGCCATTTCTGAGGGCAGTTAAGAGTCAGCCACTTTACAGTGGGTTTGGAGTCCCAGGTAAGGACGGCAGATTTCCTTCCCTAAAAGACATTAGTGAGCCACATGGGTTTTTTTTCCAACAAATCAATGGTGACTTCATGGACACAATTACTGATGGTTAAAAAAAGCTTCTTTTCAAGATTTATTTACTGAATTTAAACTCAACCAGCAACCGTGGTGGGATTTAAACCCAAATCCCCAGAGCATTAGGCTGGGCGTCGGAATTACTAAACCTGTGACACTACCACGACACCATCATCTCCCATGGGTGCATTGCATCCATTGTATTGTTTCATTCTCCACCAGCAGAAGAAGTTAATTCTCAAATGAGCCTCTTTCAATTTCCCTTACCTTTAATGAAAGAAATTTCAATGAAGAACCCCCAACCAGCTCTCTCAATTCACCCCACAGAGAACATACTCAAGGGAAAAAGAAGTTATATCTTTGGGCTGAGGCAAGACAAAAGTCTTTGGATGGGATCTTCAACCTCCACCCTCCCCGCGGCGTGTTTTCTAGCAGTGGAGGTAGCTTGCCATTTCCCGCCGATGTCAATGTGTTTTATACTGTTTGCCAGTTGCACCAACGGGGAGTCTGACGTGGGGATCAGGAGAGGGGTCACCGTCGGTGGGGTTGGAATGTGCTGCCAACGGGAAGCACCAGAATTTTCAGCCCTTTGCTTTTCTGCATATCTGAGATTTCACTTACATCTTCGCGCAACTATCGGAGACTTTGCAGAGCCATTAAAGGATGGAGACGGCAGGGTAGCATAATGGTTAGCACTGTTGGTTCACAGCACCTTGACCCGGGTTCGATTCCCGGCTGGGGTCACTGTCTGTGCGAAGTCTGAGCGTTCTCCCTGTGTCTGCGAGGGCTTCCTCCGTGTGGTCCGGTTTCCTCCCACAAGTCCCGAAAGACGTGCTGTTAGATGAATTGGACATTCTGAATTCTCCCTCTGTGCACCCGAACAGGGGTCGAAATGTGGTGACTTGGGGATTTTCTCAGTAACTTCATTGCAGTGTTAATGTAAGCCTACTTGTGACAATAATAAAGATTACTATTAGTATTATCTAAAAAAGAGAAAGACTTGCATTTATCCAGCACTATTCACAACCAGCGGATGCTTCAAAGCACTTTATGTTGTTTTAAAGTAGGAAATGCGGATGCAAATGTGGGCATTGCAAACATCCGTGAACAGGTGCGACAATGATCGTATCATCTGTTTTTATTGTGATGATGACTAAGAGGCTTAGGGCACTGCCTGTACCTCCACTACTCTTCTTCAAATTATTCCATGGGATCTTTTACAGGGAGGCAAATGAGAGTATAACATCTCACTTAAAAGTGCAGCACTCCCTCGGTACAGCAGTAGACCGTCAGTCTTTTTTATTATTATTCAATGGTTGTGCTGGGCCAGCATTTGTTACTTATCCCTAAATTGCCAGCTAAGCCATTTCTGAGGGCAGTTAAGAGCCAACCACAATGCTGTGGGGCCTGGAGTCACACCTATGTCAGACCAGGGAAGGACGGCAAATTTTATTCTAAAGGACATCCCATGAACCGGTTGGGTTTTTATGGCAATCGCCAGAGTCATTATTCGACTTTTAAGTCCAGATTTTTATTGAATTCAAATTTCAATTTGGTGGGACTTGAAGTCGGGACCCCACCTCATTACCCTGGGTCATGGGATTATTATTCTACTGATAATAATACCACTACACCATTGCTTCCCCCACACTGCTTTCCCCTTGATTTTTGTGCTCAAGCCCTGGAGTGGGAGGCAAGAGCGTGACCAAGTGAGCCATAGCTGATTCAAAGTAAAATATGTGTAAATTATTTACAGAAAGTAATGAATGTTTAGACAGAAATGTAACCGTAAACTTAAGAAATACTACTGAATCTAATCAACACCATCATATTCCTCCTCCCATAGAAAGTTCAGTACCTGGCCAGCCACAACAGCTTTCTTTACTAGAATTCTCCTGTGTTGTGGAGGTAATCAGTCAACAATAATCTATCAAATACCACCCTAAATCTTCAATACTGTGAAGCCACATGGAGAAAAGGGATTCATTGATATTCTTTGCCCACAAGTCATTCATTTTCTCCTTTTTAATATTTGTTGGTATTTAAAAGCAGGCTGAATTGAGATACGTGTGGTGAGCATTTTTGTAGATACCACACTCAGTTTGGAGTGATAAAGTCAGTCTTCGTCAGGATTAAATAAATTCTATCGTTTAAACCAGAGCAAATGTTAAGAGTCCTTCCTGTTTATTTCCTTTGCTCTCATTTATTCTATTTTATTATTTTCGTCCATGGACCATAATTGAGCTGTGTCATTAAGCAAAAGACTCAAAGTTGAAAACAGCCTGCTTGCCACGGCACTGTGTTCCCAGGTTTTGTATTTTGTAAAGGAGAAGCCAGACTCTTTGGCGCTGAGCGGACCTTCGGAACCAGTGTTTGAGGAAATCAGTACGATTGGTTAACTGGCAACCAGAGGGTTGGCCAAGGACAGTATTCAGCCTGGCAACGATCAGTGATTGGTTCCTGTGTGGTGCATTCTGAGAGAACTGAGCAGAAGTGCTTAGACCTTGGAAGTGAAAGCAACTCTCTCTCTCTCTTTCCTGCTTGCTGAAGTGAAAGAACTGCCCTATTGTTCTGCAAACAGTGAGTGTCTGGTACATATTTTGCTGTAAACCTGAAATGATGCTGAGTCTGTGGAGAAAGTAGTCAACCTTGCCAGAAAAAAAGTTTCAAGACTAGAAGGAAGAAGTACCAAAAAAAAAGCCTGAACATCAGAAAGACAATGACTGAAAGTCATCCCAGTGCAAAAAAAGCCTCATCCTTTTATTTTTATCTCTACTTTCTTTTCCTTTCCATCACACTTTTCCTTCTGTGTTGTTTGTCTGTGTGTGTGTGTGTGTGTGTGTGTGTGTGTGTTTAGTGAGTGGGGTGAGTTAGGATGGGGTGTTGGAAAAGGGGTAGTAGATAGTCAGTTACATTTTATTTCCATTTAATTATAATCCCCTGCACAGTAAAAGGTTGTTTGTTTTTTAAAGTTACAAACCTGGTGACTTTGGGCTCAACCAAGAACCTTGGGTATTTTAAATAAAATCTAATTTTACCTGTGTTGTGATTCCAGGTTAAGTGGGGTTGGATTGACCACACACTAGTCCAGGGTGTCATGACACAAAGTATCAAATACCCAAACTCACTGGGAGCTGAAGCCAACCAGGTATATCACATAACACTTATGACGTATTGTCATTCACCAGAATGAATAATTCCATTGTTGGCACAGAATCAGAATAATACGGCTCTACTTATTTTGGATCAACTCACAAATTCATCCAGTCAAATATCACTTTCCACTAAAGTAAGCAGAGTTTTTTAGGCCTTGCTCTCAATGGCAGTCTGACACCAATTGGCAATGGGAGCACTGGACATCCACATCATTCCATTCTACCGGGCAAAGACTGATCTGGTCAAGGAATCACTTGATTGTCTTGACAACATACAAGGATCACAAAATCTGATTTTGTTCACCAATAATGATCTTTCCACAAAACTATGGGTGGAAATCACCCAAGCCCCCATCGGCAGACTCAATGGCGGACAGGCAGGAAGAATTCAGCAGGAGACCCAAAATCGGTTTTACGCCGGCGTGAATTTCCTGTGGAATCTCCTGAAGATGTATCAGGAACTCACTGGAGGCTGGCATGGAACTCATTTGAATCCCGCTCTTGAGATGCAGATGAAAGTCTGACCATCTGCGCCCAATTCTCAATTCTCCATGGTGCCTGCCTGTGGGAAACACGTTTGTGGAACAATGTGACTTGTAGATACCTGGGACACACCTGAATCATACCTGGGGCTGCCTCCAGAGTTCAGGATGAAGGCTGCCGGTGGCCCGATGGGTTGGGGGGGGGGGGGGGGGGGGGGGGAGGGGGTGATATTATTGGAGATCCGTCTTCTTTCTCTGGAGGTCCATGTTCCCCCCTCAGGGTGTGCCTGATGATCCATCTGCATTTACAGGAGGTCCACCTTCTTTCTTCAATCAGGAGTCATTGATGGTGGCTGCCTTTACAAGATGGCACTCAGATAAGACATTGGACTATGCGCCATCAGGCATACCCTGTCATGAAATGCGACGTGTAACACCGGTTGCATAATAAATTAGGTCGGGCCCGAAAGATTTGCCGTGCTTTCTCGCCGGTCTCCGCATGGAGAAACCCTCCTTGTTCCCACCCCTGCCACAGGACCTAGACCCCAGATGGGAGAATTATGCCCCATTGTTTTCTTTTCCGCTTTCTTTAAACAATGAACGATCAAAACCGCTAAATATACATATCCTGGATCTAGGTGAAATGGTCAAAAATTAATTGCTGAAAGTCGTTAATGTTCGACGAGAAAAAGCACCAACTATAAATTTCAGAAATACTTTGTGATTTGATTCAATTCCCTCACTCCCACGGTCGGATCTGAAGCCATAATAGGCACATGTTGTTCATTAAATAAATCACAGATGTGAATTGTACTCTTTTCAGGTTGCTGCTCCACAATTCCTCAGAAGGTTTCTGAAGGCGAACAGTCATTAAAACACAGAAAACCTTATAATAATCATAGCCTAGCACTCTCCAGAATGGTGAAGCACTCCAGAATCATTTTAAGCATACCAACGGCACTTTCATCTCCAGTCCCGGTAAGCTGACAAGCCCCATTCTGCTGCTCTCCAACAAGCAGGACTGTGCATGTTCAGAACACTAGTCATTAACAACCTCGATTTGATCCAACAGATTGTAACCTTGCTTATTCATAACATTCGAGACCGAAGAAATGAATCACCTTCCGACACATAAATCGACAATTCCGTCATGCAGATTTTTCCCACTGAGGTGTCACAAATCTGCTATTATGTTTTGGGATTACTGCTGATAAAAGTTAAGTGATTAAAATTCCTTCAGGATTACCTTGTTTCCTCATTCATTCATGAGGGCAAATGTTTGACCCATCGGCAGCAACTGGCATTTGTGTCAAATCTTCAGTGTGGAAAACAAAAGAGTCCCGAGATGCTTTAGGAATGGAAATAGAAAAAGAAACCTCAAGGCATGGAAAATCAAGAGCCATGATCAAGAAAGCCTGGCCAAAACTGATGGATTTAAGAAGACTTTGAATTATATTAACTGTACAACAAGTAAATAATAACCCAATTTATAGCATTAAAAAGAAAACTGCATGGTTGATGGCAGACAACAAAGATTTCTTGTTGTAGAATAACTAACCAGGCTACAAGTAATGCTGTTGAAATTGAAGAACTGGAATGGGTTGAACTGGACCATTGATTTCAACAGAAATAGAGTACACAATTTTCGACATGCAGGACAATAACCTTATTGTTGGGAACAATTCAATTATCAAAGAAACAAACAGCAACACTCTGAATAAAAAACAAAATACTGCCAGGCCCTAGCATTGTCTGAAACCTGCCCTGGTTCTTTCCCAGGCATATTTTCCTTAGATGTGGAAAGCAGGTACGAAATAAAAACCTACCTGTTATTAAAAGATATATGTTTACTTTTTTTTAAAAAGGTGATTCCGAAAATGATGCAACAGGATGAAAGGGGCAGTTTGTGAATTCTCAAGGCCTTAGTTCAGTGCTGCATCCTAACTTTGTGTCCCATGGCTTTTGAATGCTTCAAAATGGTCACTCGTACGATCGCTTAGCCGAATCTACAGAAGTGGATTTGACGTTCTGTGCACAATCATTCAGAACCTTAGGAAATAAGCCAGGTCAACAGGAAGTAACTTTGACTTCATTAAGATATATAGCTCCACAGTACAAGTCTTCAGAGAGTTTTACTCTTGAAATAAATCAGAGATTTAATACAAGTGCTTTATTCTACACGCACATCCAACACGTCTAAACAATCGGATCAATCAGACGTGCTTTCTATCTCTCAGCTGAAAGCAAGTCTGTGAATATTTCAAATGGAAATTAGAGACTACAGCAAAGCAATGATGTCTATACATCGAATATACATGACAGAAACAGCCCATTTATTAGCAGGAAAGCTCTAAAAATGTGACATTCCTTTGTCCATTATTTTAGTAGTGTCAGAAGTAGTACCGTTTCAGAACAAAAAGGTTAATGGCGCTATTAAAATAAATGGAAGAATATCATAAGAATACTGTTAAACAAACATCCAGTAATAACATCAAGGGTATTTACTGTGCTTTAGCTGGTCGACAGTGGGCCAGAACTTTCCACTCTGGGATCTTTAAGACCCGCCGATGTGAACGGAGATTTCAATGGCTCGCCAGTCCCACTATGGGTTTGGGGGGCCTGGAGAATTTCGACCATGGTGCGTTACAGTTCACTCAGAGTCCAAGTGGCCATGACAACATGTGCTTGTCTGGAGCTATGGATAGTGATGCTGAGATTCTGTGTTCTTTCCATCACATGGCTGACCAGGCATCTCTCCCGCTCTAATTACCTGCCATTGGAGTGTGTTGGAAGGTTTTGCAGATTGATAATCAACCTGTTTGGTCACGTTATGAACAGACCTTCCTTGGCCATCAAATCCTGGAGCCTCTTGAGCCTGGAGCTCCTGGCTCAGAGGCAAGGACATTCATTACACACTGCACTACAGGAATGTTAAACACAGAAGTTTATGTTTCAACCACGAAATGTATTGCGCACCTGGGTGAAGAAATACATTTGAATCCATTCATTCTGAGATATTGTATTTGGAAAAAACTGTAGATTTCGCCGTGGGAACCTATTGTTTAATAAAAGTTTGAAAACTTATTCGTGCATGAGAAGCATCAGGAAATCACTAAACCTGGGCTATGCAGTGAACACTCCAACTACATAACTCAAACAATGGGCGGGATTTTCCGCGCAGAGAGAGGTTGCCCGCCATTGGTTAGCAGCTTGTAACACCACACATAGTTGATTTGTGGATTTTCAATCAGCCAGTTCCGCTATTGTCAATGGGGTTTCCCGTTGACTGCATCCCTCGATGCCGGGATTCCTGTGGCAGCGACGCACCGTCAGCGGGACCGGAAGATCTCACTGGCGTGAACCACAGGAAAATTCTGGCCAATGTAATTGTGAGTGAATGCAAGGCTGCTCACAAATTTAAACATTTCAAATATTTATGCTACCAGTCTTATTTTGGCGAGCATAAGAATGGGGGTTTTGATTACTCTTTCTCACAAAAATCTTTTGTGGTGCGACAATTAAATCGTTTTTTGCCCAAAGATGTAGATGAACACTTCATACCTGATGGAAAAGGTCACTATCTGAAAGATTGACTTGATTTATTTCTCTGCGCAGTTGCTGCCTGGGCTGCAGAGTATTTCCAGAATTTTCGGCTTTTATCTACTGGCGACTGATGTTCTGAGGTGATGTGGGTTGATACATTTAAGGACGGTGAAGTAAAATTGCTCAAGTTCACCGTGCAGCTAAGAAAGGCCATTCAGCCCTTCTAACATATCTTCACACAAAGCAGAGTGTAGATCTGCACATAGTAAGGATCACTTCTCATCCGCATGTGATCATTTCAATCACCCCATCAGCACCAAGACGACACAAGACATGTACCAACCTGTCCATGTGCTGACAAGTGTGACAGGTAATGGTCAAAAGTTTGAAGCAGTTGACAAAGTTATCTCCCTGAGCATCGCCCTCCCTTGAGCAGTTCACATTGACAATGAAGTCAATGCCAGAATTATTAAAGCCTGCACTGCCTTTGACGAGCTCCAGAAAACTGTCTGCGAGCAAAGCGTCTTTCCACAGACATGAAGACGCACAGAGTGGTTTGTTCTTCCCACACTTCTCGTGCACACTTGGGGGGGGTGTGGGCAATTGCTCCAGACAGCCTAAGCCATTTTCACGTGACCTGACACTACGCAAGATCTGGTGGCAGGGAAAAACTCCGAATACTGAGATTCTCTCCCTGACTGACATGCCCAGCAACCACACTCTGCTGCACACTCTGCTGCAAAGAGCTCAGATAAGATGGGCAGGACACATCGCCAGAATACCTGACGTGTGCTTGCCAATAAATGCTCATCTGCGATGAAGCATTAAAAGAGAGAAATACAGAAAATAGGAGCAGGAGGAGGCCATTCGGCCCTTTGAGCCTGCTCTGCCATTCATTCATGGCTGATCATCCAGCTCAATAGACTGATCCTGCCTTCCCCCCGATATCCTTTGATCCCCTTTGCCCCAAGTGCCATATCTAACTGCTTCTTGAAAGCATACAATGTTTTGGCCTCAATTACTTTCTGTGGTACTGAATTCAACAGGCTGACCACTCTCTCGGTGAAGAAATATCTCCTTATCTCTGTCCTAGGCTGACTACCCCGTATCCTCAGGCTGTTACCCCTGGTTCAGGTCACCCCCCGCCCCCCCCCCCCCCCCCCACCATCGGGAACATCTTGTGTTAACTGAAGGGACACAGATGCCAGAAAACGCATTTCAAGAACACCCTGAAGGTCCCACTGAAGCGTTTCAACATTGCTCTTCAGATACAGAACCTAGCACAGGATTGCTCAATATAACACAGTTTCATCAGCAAGGTGCCAGCTTCTACGAACAGAACCGAGTCCCACCGTCCAACAGGAAATGTGAACTTTGCCAGCCCTGAGCTGCAAGCACCTCCATCACAGCAATGATACTTGTGCTGCAATGTGCGGCAAACGTGCATTAAATATTTTAGTGCTGCAATTGGACTGATAAGTCATTTCCAAACACCATGGGCAGAATGTTCCGATATTTCTTTCAAAGTGTACGTCCCACCGGGAAAACGTGTTGAGGGTTCTCACATTTGCCTGGTGCCCCCACCGCACAAGTACGGTCCTGCTCCTCGCCGGCCAGCTCAAGGGCTCTCTCCCAAAAGGGCTTTAGGGTTCTCGGTTCAGGTATGACTGCGAAGGCTGTGCCCGCTTGGCTGGTTGTGCTTGAGGTTGTCCTGCAATGAGACAGCTGGGGAGGGTGTAGGCGGGGGTTGCGACAGGTCTGATGCACTGTCATCTCGCTTCCCTTACAGGTCAATCAGTCAACTAGCCCGGACCATCCTTGCACCCTCCGGAGACCACAGACCTCAGCAGCTACACGGGAGACGTCTCAGAGACAAGCAATGAGGAGGCGTCACAGTTGTCACTCGCACTCTCCACCAGTACAGAAATACACACCACGGTGGCAATAACGCAGTGGTCACTTACTGATGAGCACCTCACAGCTGAAGATCCACAGCAGGTGGAGGAAGGAACGTCCCAGGGATCTGATTCTCGGAGTGATACCAGAGCCCAGGCTCTGCTGAGTGTCAGGCCGATGACATGCCCCTGGGTATGGTAGTCCCAGAGCTGATGGAGCTACAAAGACTGAGTTGCGAGCATCGGAAAGGGATGATACCATCCCTCCTTGACAGGAAGACTGACTGGAGGAGTCCCATCACTTTCTGTTCGAGGAGATGATGCCGTCACTCCTATGCCATGAGGCCAACACTCTGAGGGTGGTGTCCGTAGTGGAGACCTTGGGGCAGGATGTATACTCCATTGTGCTGGATGTGTACTCCATGGCAGGGGTATTTCCTCTCAGTGCTTCAGCTCGTGACCTCCACGGCTGAAGGCATGAGCTCCATGGGACAGGGCTTCAACTGCATGGTGAAGGCATTGGTGGGAATCCGTGAGTGTTGATGCCAGAGGACAGCAGGGCTTCCAGATCTCACTCCAGCCGCCTCTCTGTCGCGTGGAGGAGCACAGGGGCCCACGGGCACCTGAAGAAAAGAGGATCGGCATGAGCACAGCGCAAGCCCTTCTGCCCAAGGGACCCTGGGGCTCTTCAGACCATCTGACGCCTCCCTCCTGAGAGCGACACACCTCCACCCCAGTCCAATGGGGACCTTGGTCATCGTCCAAGGTTCTTCCTCTGCCTCCTCCACAGATTACCCCTCCTGGACATCCTCCTCAGCAGAGGAGACGTAGCGTTCTTCCATATCCACCTGGTCAGGCTGCGCATCGCATGGTCACAAACGATCTGGGTATTGAGGGAGTAGTATTCCTTGTAGTTCACAAATGGCACCCCATACCATTAATGGTAGAGAGGTACCACATTAGGGTTGAAGCCCATGGCCAGGGCCTCCTGGCTCACTTAACCCAGGTCCAAATTGATGGGCAGTGGGCCCTTGCAAATAGCAAATCTGTGACCTCTCTTGTACACTTGTGCGCTGCTGACTGGGAAATGCCACACAGGTCACCCGTGCAGCCCTGCAACGAGCCACTGGCATAGAGGACCAGAGCAGCAATGACTTTCAGGGCCTAAGGCAATGGGTGACCTCCCAGTCTATGTGGTGCTAACTCTTGCATCACCTGGCACAGTGGTCCACCATGCCCCAAGGCAGACACAGTCTTCTCCAACACTGTAAAAGTAAGAAGTTCGATAGCAGTATACGCATGGCTGGAAGTTTCTTCTCCAAGACTCCGCCATCTGTGGCCCTGCTCCCAGATTAACAATTGGCCCTACTGCCTGTTCCTCTGCAGGGCGCTGGTCCTGGTCACGTGCAGAAGAATGTCAATATCGCTGCTACTGCTCGATCACAATCAAAAGAATTGCCAGCTCGACCGGCTCCATGTTTCTCCCGAATCAAAAACTGAAAGGAAGAGAACATCAAAGTGAGTGATGACGAGTTCTGATACTCTGACCCACAGCACGAGAAGGATCTGGGACATCCACCATTCCACTGAGCCTCACCTCCCTGTCACACAATAGACACTTCCGCAAAGTTGTCCTTCTCCATTCCACCTGAATGAAGAGCTTCGACTCTTGAGAATCTCCGAGTGCTGTGTGACTCCCCAAAAGGTGAAGATTGAGGGAAGTTGTGTGCATTGTAACCTCACGGGGGAACGGGATGCTGCCACCCATCATCTCCTCAACGGTTTGATTGATGAGTGTCTTCAACCACAACGCCTTGCATTGAGGCCACATCGGTGTCACCTCTCTGTTATGGAGACATGAGTATTTGCCTTGCAGTTCAATGCTTGGGTGGGGGGGTTAACAATTGGGAACCAATCAGTGGCACACTCATGCATTCCAATGCTGACTAGATTGGCACAATTGACTCATCAAGGAAGCATCAGGAAGCTGGTTGGGATTCCCGTTGTGACAAGCAAGGCACATCTGATGCATGTGAAGACTGAAAATAGCATGTCAACTTCATCCTCAGATGACACCCTCTTCCCCATCTTTCATCGATATCAGATTAAATTAGCCATCCATGCAATACTCCCTGAAAGCCTGGCCTCCATAACCAGTGGCTTTGAGCTTCCATACAGCTCATGCGCTCTGGCATCAAAGTGCAGCCTGAGGGTGGAGCTCATTCTGACTGCACTCATCCTCATCCCTGTGAGAGGGTCTTCAGCCCTCCCCCATGAGGTTGGGAACTACCACTTTTTAGACTCCCCCACTTTACCCATGCGGCTTGGCATCTCACGGGACCCCATCCAGGGACCTTACGGTCACCCCCTGTGCTGACTTTGTGGATTCACCTGCTCCCATCCACCCTAGGAGGGTATTCCCGTACCAGCCTCCCCGGACAGGCGCCGGAATGTGGCGACTAGGGGCTTTTCACAGTAACTTCATTGAAGCCTACTCGTGACAATAAGCGATTTTCATTTCATTTATTTCATTTCATTTCATGATATTGTCACAAGCCCAGCAAGGAGGACATGGGAAGTGCTGCTTGCAAACTAGCTGCCAGACTCCTTAAAACCTAAAGGCTCGCAGACATGAAGGGCAGCTAAGGCTTGCGAGCAACCCCTCCCTCTGAGATGCTGAGATTGAACCCCCCCACCCCGCCGTCCTCTCCAATACGCCCTTTGGAATTGGCTCCCGGAGGGTAATGGTGAGCTGTGTTCAGCTCCGATATCCCCTTGGGAGGTAAGGTCGCCAGGTTCTCGTGTTTTATAGAGCTGTGGTAAATCACGCCGGCATGACATCACACCAGTGCCCGATGCATATTCAGTGAAAGGGGAAGTCCCAGCAGGAGGGCAGGCAAATAACATGCTAATGTATTTAAATGAGGTTCCCAGTATTCCATGGCCTTATTCTCGTTACATCACCGGTGAGGAACTTGGAAAATCAGAAAATGTGAACACGCCAGCAAGAATCATGTTTCCCACTTCTCGCCGTGCTTCGCGCCTGTGTCACTATTCTTATTGATGGCTAACGTGGGTTGAAAGTCGCCTCAATTGCATCCAAAACTTAACTCAATGAATTTTAGCTGATGTCTTGGTCATCTTCGACTATAAAGGAGGAATACAGTGTAGACCTGCACTTCTCCCATCACCCCACCCCTGGTAAAAGGCTGCGGATACTGAAACAATTTAAACCTTCAAGACTAAGATAGATAAATTCTTGTTAGCTAAGAAAATCAAAGTTATGGATTGAAGGTGGATAAACAGCGTTGAGGTACAGATCTGCTATTGTCTAACTGAATTGTGGGACATTCGTGAGAAACTGAATGGCCTCCCCCTGCACCCATCTTTCTATTTCCACATTCTCATCTTGTGTGTGCATTTTCAAGATGAAGAGAGTCCAATCTGTCCAATTATTTCCCCATCTCAGTCAGTCCACTGACTCTAGGGCACTAAGGTCCTCTTTTCCATGCAATGTTTCCAGGTCTTAAATGTTTCCAAGATACTACGCGGGATTCTCCGGCCCCCCCGCCGGGTTGGAGAATCGCCCGAGGCTGGTGTCAATCCCGCCCCCGCCATGTCCCGAATTCTCCGCCACCCAAGATTCGGCGGGGGCGGGAATGACGCTGCGCCGGTCGGCAGGCCCCCCGCAGCGATTCTCCAGCCCGCGATGGGCCGAAGTCCCGTCGCTGACAAGCCTCTCCCGCTGACAGGAATCAAAACATCTACCTGTCCGGCGGGATTCGCGGCGCGTGCGGGCGCCGGGGTCCTGGGCGGGGGGACGTGGGGGCGCGGTGGGAACTGACCCCGGGGGGTGCCCCCACAGTGGCCTGGCCCACGATCAGGGCCCACCAATCGGCGGACGAGCCTGTGCCGTGAGGGCACTCTTTTTCTTCCGCCTTCGCCATGGTCTTCACCATGATGGAGGCGGAAGAGACCCCCTCCCCTGCGCATGCAGCAGGATGACGTCAGCAGCCGCTGACGCTCCGGCGCAGGTGCGGACTTACGCCGGCCGGCGAAGTCCTTTCGGCCCAGGCTGGCATTGCGCCAAAGGCCGTTCACGCCAGCCGGCCGAGCGGGAACCACTCCGGCGCGGAGCCTAGCCCCTCAATGTGAGGGCTTGGCCCCTGAAGGTGCGGAGACTTCCGCACCTTTGGGGCGGCCCAACACCGGAGTGGTTTACGCCACTCCAACACGCCAGGACCCCCCGCCCCACCGGGTAGGGGAGAATCTCGGCCCCTGTGTTCAATTTCTGAAGTTTAAATCAAGGAATGCTTTTCACAAAATCAGTGCACATCTTTAAAATAAGTACCATGAAGTAATCCTGAGATTCCGGTTTACAAATGATTAATGCATTCATTTGAAATATGTTTTGTATTGGCCATACTAAATTACCCCTTAGTGTCCAAAGATGTGCAGGTTAGATGGGCTGTCAGGGGTGGGATGGCGGAGTGGGCCTGGATTCTATGGATTCTACAGATAGCTAATTTTAGCAGAGGGATTGAAAATATAAGAATAAAAGTAATAGGGAGAGAAAGTTCAACCACCTTGTCAAGCTTTCATATATAACAACTTGCAATTACATAACTCCTTTAACAGTGTAAAATATCCCAAGGCACTTCTCACTAGTAATTACATTGGGCAATTTCAATATAAACAATGATATTTCCATTTGAATCTCTACCAGGCAAGTAACTTCTTGTGTTCCCAAAACATAGGCCAGGATTCTCCAATCCTGCAGTCAAGTTCTGACGCCGGCGTGAAAAGCGGCGCCAATCACTCCGGCGTCAACGGTCCTTGATCATCCGGTATGCTTCCCTTCCTAGGGGGCTAGGTCGGCGCCGGAGTGGTCCCCACAGCTCCAGCCGGCGCAGAACGACCGGTGCGAGTTCGCGCCTGCGCGGAACGGCCAGCACATATTCGCGCCTGCACGCTACGGCCGCGTGTTTCCACGCATGCGCGGTACGCCCGGCGTGATTCCTCGCATGCCCGTGGGTTCCCGTCTCTGCGCCGGCCCCCGGACAATATGGCGGAGCCCTACAGGGCCCGGCGCGGAGGGGCATAGGCCCCCATGGAACCTGCCCGCCTGCCGATCGGTAGGCCCTGATCGCGGGCGAGGCCACCGTGGAGCCCCCCACAACCCCCCACGGGGTCAGATCCCCCCCCCCCACCAGGACGGCCCCCGCAACCAGAAGTTCCAGGTCCCACCGTGTGGGACCTGAGTAACTCGTGCCGGCGGGACTCGGCCGAACCCCGGCCATAATTATTGTTGCTATTCGTATACCAAAGAAGTGCCGGTTTTACTCAGCATTATTCTGTACTGTCCACAGCAGGCATTTTCAAAGTGGGGGGTGCGACCCGCGGGTGGGTCGTGGGCAGGTGTCGGGAGGGTCGCGGAGCCAGCTATCGCGGCGTTCCCGATTGCAAGAATTCACGTGAAGCAGCCGGCTTTTAACAATGCCAGCTGCGAGCGGTTTTAAAATGGTGGCCGCGACCAGCTAAAAAAAATGTGGGCACACTGCGCAGGCGTGTCTGCTTTTTAGTGCGCATGCGGCTCAAGAGTGTAGAGACCTGAACCCAGGGTCAAAGTGCTATCGCGGCATAGCGACGGCTGACTGCGTGGTTATCAACGATGATGAACAAGGCTATAACCTCGATCTGTTTTGCATCCCTAAACATTACTCAGATGATCTGGAGTAAGTATATATTCCTCATGGTTCAATCATGGACAGAACTGAACGTTTGGCAAGGGATATAATGAAAGCCACATGAAATCATCACATTGTCGCCCTCTGTGAACTGAAGGGTGGCTATAAGTTTTTTGCTGACCTTAATTTAGACTACATTAAAGCTTTGAATCAAAACAGTGACCAGTGAATCCCAATGACAGTGGACTTCATCCACTTGAAGAGTTATTATAATGATCAGTCAACACGGGAGCTACTCAGGGTTTACGAACTGAGGTCCGAAATCCACACTTTCTTCCTCAAGAAATTGTCCCCTCTGGCTGATTCATTTGCTGATAAAACTTGGCTGCTAACTATGTCTTACCTTGCAGACATCTTTTCAGTTCTAAATGACCTGAACCTCATATGCAAGGGAAGGATGATGATTGCTTTCGGCACCGTGAAGAAATCGCAACTTTCCAAAATTCGTTGAAAGTTTAGCAATTGCGAATGCAAATTCAAAATTACTACATGTTCCCCACACTGCTGCGATACATCAAAGAAAACAGCAATAGTAAGGAAACTGGAAATGGACTAGCAAGCCTGACTCCAAATGAAACTGACTGAACTTCTGCGCCTCAGCTTTGACAGCACATTAAAAACACGGCAGACGTCAATGAAACTGTCAGCATTCTGGAGTAGCGTCTCAGAGAAGTATCCAGAGCTGAGTAAAACACGCATTTTGTTGCTTTTGTCCTTCACAACGACAGTCATGTGCGAGGTTGGATTTTCCATCTTCACAAGATGAAGACGGCACAAAGGAACGGGCTGAATCCTGCACCCGATATGTGCATAGCCCTCTCCTCCTGTGAACCTGCTTGGAGTGAGATCATGAAGACCAAGTAGGCTCACCTCTCACATTAAAGGTAAGAGAAAATGGTGGGTCGCGAATGTCGGCCTGCGTGGGTCACGAAGGTTGGCCAGCATGGTCGCGAAGGTCGATGGCATGAGTCGTGAAGATTGGCCAGTTGGTAAAAATGGGACACCAGAAAAAAAGTTTGAAAAACACTAGTCTGCAGCGTGGAGTTACGAAACTCCACTTTCAATTGCCTGATATTTACTATGTTTAGTAAGCGCCAATACAGACTGACACATACAGGCATGGAGCCTGATGCTAATGAATCAGTTCAACTCCCTGCAGCGAGCTGCAGCAGCCTCAAACCTTGAAGTTGGTTTACAAAGCCCGGGTGACCGACAGTATAGATTTGAGAAGAGCAACAGGATTGTGCTTTTTTGCTGAGTACAGCTTTATTCCCAAACAATATCATTAGTGTTCACTTCTGTAACTTTTTAAACACAATTCACTTTGGTTAGAATTTGCCTAAAGGGCAGCGAAATATAAAAATGGCTTGGAGGCTGCATTACAAGCACAAAAAAAGTGGCGCTTTCAAACAGTGCTTAATCTTTTTCAAAACAAGTAACAATCAATACAAAATATCCCAAGAATCTGCATCAATGAGGGAAAGAGATTTATGGGTGCAGATTTAATGCGCACTCTGACAACCCTGAATAGCCCAAGCAGGAAATGTAACATCACCCATGGACTTGACATCATGTCCACAGGGCTGTACAGTAAATACTTCAACTCTTTCAGCACTTGTCACTTTCCATTTCTAACAGAAACTTATCAATGTCACCACTGTAGCCTTTCACAATGGCACACTGTCTGCGGCACCATGCAAGCAGAACAAACCGCGTGCAACATGCAAGATTTGAATTC
Source organism: Scyliorhinus canicula (assembly GCF_902713615.1). NCBI lineage: Eukaryota > Metazoa > Chordata > Chondrichthyes > Carcharhiniformes > Scyliorhinidae > Scyliorhinus > Scyliorhinus canicula. The sequence goes on along the minus strand of NC_052157.1, from coordinate 43,646,126 downwards.
TTTTCACTTACAATAAAATATTAAGTGTCAACTTCTGCCCTTTTTTTCTGACAATCCATTTGTGCGTGCACTTCAACATGCAAGCGCACAGCCATGAAATTTCTCCTTTTTTCTTTCGAAAATGTTTAGCGTGCTATCACTCCTTGGATTCTGTTCTCAAATTAAATCTCAAGTGGTTACACCTTCAACTGAAATGAACCTGAAAGGATCTTTTATAGTGCAAACTGACTCGCCGCACACAATCCAGACGACGCTCAATGGATTGTATTCTTTCGTTTTCTGGAGCGGGCTGGCTTCTGCAATGTCGGCAGTGAATGGGAAGGATATGGGAAAGCTATGAAGAGAGGTTAAATAGATTAGGATTATTTTCATCAGAAAGACGGAGGTTGAGGGGGGACCTCATTGAGATCTACAAAATCATGAGAGGTTTAGACAGGGTGGATAGCAAGAAGCTTTTTCCCCAGAGTGGGGGACTCAATTACTAGGGGTCACTAGTTCAAGGTGGGAGGGGAAAAGTTTCAGGGAGATATACGTGGAAAGTTCTTTACCCAGAGGGTGGTGGGTGCCTGGAACGCATTGCCGGTGAAGGTGGTAGAGGCGAGCACGATAGCGTCATTTATGATGTATCTAGACAGATACATGAATGGGCAGGGAGCAGAGGGATACCAATCCTTAGAAAATAAGCGATAGTTTAAGATAGAGGATCTGGATCGGCGCAGGCTTGGAGGGCCGAAGGGCCTGTTCCTGTGCTGTAATTTTTCTTTGTTCTTTGTTCTAATACAGATTTGGTTTTGCTCGGAAATGAAATGGTGTCGCTGTGAGCCGCAAATGTAGAATACAAAGGGTAGAACACAACATTGCTCAGTTTATTCCATGTAGTAAGACAATGGGTAGGGTATTCTGCTGCTGGAATATGTAGACAATTAGCAGATCTCCAGCATCATAGATGTCTTCAGCCAATTCGATTCACTACTTGTGATATCAAGAAACGGCTGAAGGCACTGGATACTGAAAAAGCTATGGGCCCTGACAAGTAATAGAACTAAAGACGTGCTCCTGAACTGGTCGTGCCCTGAGCCAAGCTGTTCCAGTACAGCTACAACACTGGCATCCACTGGCATTGCACAATGATCAGTCCCATTCGCAATTCTTAAGATACCGAAGTGGTCTATGTTCCCATATAGTCGGACTTGGACAACATTAACCCTAATGTCGATAAGTGACAAGTAATGTTTACATCACATAAGTGCCAGGCAATGACCATGCTGTTATGCCCTGGTGTATTCTGAACTTCAAACGAATATTTATCTTTCAAAAACCCAACAGAAGGCTGCAACAGATGGCTGTCCGAGTGACACAAGGTTTATTTTGTGAGCTGAAAACACTTCACTGCCTCGAGGAAACAAAAAGAACTTTCCAGATACTGTTGTCTCAATGCCCTATCCTGAAACTTATTTAAAAGGGTTTTATACCCTGAGGACCTGGGTTCGAATCCCGGCCCTGGGTCACTGACTGTGTGGAGTTTGCACATTCTTCCCGTGTCTACGTGGGTTTCACCTCCACAACCCAAAGATGTGCAGGTTAGGGTGATTGGATGCTAAATTGCCCCTTAATTGGGAAAAAAAGTGTTCTCAGTTGACTGGGTCATTCAAACACAAAGACATTGATGGATCAAACTCTCAAGGTGTCAAATGACAATACAGAATGTGTAATCAATGCACTGCCCTTTGTTTGGTGACTCATATGATGAGTAGGCCATGTTGGCGGTTCACTTTAAATCAGCAAAAGCAGTTTGCAGACAGAAAGAATTCTAGCAAAAGCAAACAGACGAGCTGTGAGACATCCAAGCAGTTTTTGCTTCCATGTCCTGAGGAACAGCTTCCATGTCCTGGGGAAGCCCTCTTTTGATCCAAGGATGGCGAATCTTATTTTCTCCAGCCTGAGAAATTCTGCCAGGTCAGACAGCATACCTGCAGCCTTGGGTGATGCTGCCGATCACCAGCCTAGCAGGGTTCTCCGCTCGGTAATAAACAGCAATACCTTGAAAGTGTTAGAAAGCCTGTTTTCAACCTCTTCAAACTTCAAGTTTACCTGAGAGCCAACCTCCTAGACATTCAACCTAAAGAAACCTCGTCGCTTACTGTGGTTCAATTCAACTTTAAAGCATCATCTCCAACAAGGAAACAACAGGCCCAAAATGAAGGGGACTGAGATGATTACAAGTTGCAACTGTATTACTTTACCTTAATCTGGGCAGAGGATCATTAGACGATAAAGTGAAGAGCAGAAGGAGGCCTTTGGTCCATCAAGCCTGCTCTGCTATCTGATATCATTCTCAACTCCACTTTCCCGCTTTACCCCATAACCCTGCATTCCATTCCTGATTAAAAATCTGAATATCTCAGCCTGGAACATACTTAGCGACCCAACCTTTACAGCTGCCTGTGGTAAAGAATATCACAGATTCATTACTCTCTGAGAGAAGAAATTCCTCCTATTCACTGGTTTAAATGGGCGACCCCTTACTCTGAGATTATGTCCTCTGGTCCTAGACTCTCCCACAAGCGAAAACATCCTCTCAGCCCCTGTCAAGCTCCCTGAGAATCCTCTGTCTCAATAAGATCGTCCCTCATTCTTCTTTTTGTTTTTGAAAATATTTTTATTGAGTTTTCATATTTTGCATCCAACAATTTACAACACAACACAAACCTACACATAGACTCACATAGAAGAGCACCCAACAACAGCAGTGCCTGTGACCACCCCCCCTCCCCCCCCCCCCCTCTCCCCCCCCCCCGCTTTACCAGCTGTACTTTTCTTACATATTTGACATTCTCGAACATGGTCAAGGCATGTATTTACAGACATTATGTACAGTTTGGCTCGGTCCTTAACTTGCCTACGAGCCGACTTCTGTCCTTCTTGCTTGTCCCTCATGTTCCACTTCATGCATTCGTTCCCCCCCCCCACCCCCACCTTTCTTTCCCCTTTCTGTTCCACGGCTAGTCCCGCGTCTCTCCCACCCCTACTACCCTCCCCGCTACTTTCTTGGTTGCTGGCCAAGAACAGGTCTTTAAACAAGTTGGTGAATGGCTTCCATGTCCTGAGGAAGCCCTCTTTTGATCCGAGGGTGGAGAATTTTATTTTCTTCAGCCTGAGAAATACCGCCAGGTCAGACAACATGCCTGCAGCCTTGGCTGGATCTGCTAATCACCAGCGGTGCAGGATTCTCCGCTCGGCGATCAGAGAGGCAAAGGCTAGCATGACGGGTCGGGCCTCCTCCCCATGAAGTTCTCTGACTGATACGAGACCCCAAAGATCGCCACTCTTGGGCACAGCTCCACGCTCACCCCCACAACCCTGAACGTGGCCTCAAAGAAGGGTGTCCAGTACCTGACAACAACATTTGGGTGTGGTTGGCTGGGCCTCCCTGGCACCATTTGCATTTGTCCTCCAGCTCTCGGGAGAACCTGCTTATTCAAGTCGTGGTTAGGTGTACTCTGTGTACCACCTTTTGCTACGTGAGGCTAAGCCCTGCGCACGTGGAGGTGATGTTTGCCCTGTTCAGCGCTCCGATCCAGAGTCCTCCCCCTATCTCCATGCCTAGTTCCTCCTCCCAATTTTCCTTGTCTCGTCCCGGGGGTGGGGGGGGGGGGGGGGGGGGGGGGGGGGGGCGCATTTCTTTGCGCAGGACATTTATGACCGAAATGTACCTCAGGTTATTTCCTCTCGGGAGCTGAAACTTCTCCATGAGTTCCTCCAGGGTCATTATTCTACCATCTGTGTACATGGCCCTAACCATCAAAGAGCCTCGTCTTGTCTCCACCTTTTGAAGAAGGAGTCATTGGTGCAGGAGTAAACCTGTAATTGTTGAAGATGTGGGCCATGGTAAACATTAGTTAGACCAAAGTGCTGCCTTATTTGGAACCACATTCGGAGCATGGCTACCACCACTAGGCTATTCGAGTATCTGGCCAAGGAAGATGGGAATGCAATGGCTAGTGCTCGGAGGGACATCCCTGCACAGGAACTCGCCTCCATCCTCACCCACTCCGCTCCCACCTGTGAAGGTCCATTTTTAACTTCTTCCACCAGACTCGACAGGTTCCATTTGTGGGCCCTTGTCCAGTCATGGGCTATTTGGATCCCCGGGTAGCGGAATTTAGTCTGGGCCCATTTGAATGACAGTGCCCCCAGCGCCGTCCCTCTGCCTTGTGGGTTCACAGGGAAAATCTTGTTCTTGCTCAGGTTAAGCTTGTAACCTGAGAAGACTCCGAACTCCTTTAGGAGTTTCATTATCCCTTCCATGCTGGCGCAGGCGTTCAAGATATGTAGAGGAGCAGGTCATCCGCATAGAGTTAAACTCTATGCTCTCTCTTTCCCCTCCAGCTATCTCTTCACCCCTTCATTGCTTTGAGGGTGATCGATTGCCAGTAGCTTGATTTCTAGGGCAAACAGTAGTGGGGATAAAGGGCATCCCTGTCTCGTTCCTCTGTGCAGTTGAAGGTATCTAGAGCTGGTGGCAGGGAAGGTATCTAGAGCTGGTAGCGTGTGTCCTTACGCTCGTCACGGAAAAATTGTACAGTAGTTTCACCCAGGAGGTGAACCCTGGCCTGAACCCAAACCGTTCGAGTACCTCTAGCAGGTGGTTCCATTGAACTCTGTCGAACGTCATTTCTGCATCCAGAGAGATGATCACTTCTGGTGTTCTCTCCCCGGATGGGGTCATTATCACATTCAGCAGATGCCTGATGTCTGCTGTTAGCTGCCTGCACTTGACAAAGCCCATCTGGTCCTCCACGACCACCTCTGGTACACAGCTCTCCAGCCAACTCGCCAGGGCCTGGAGTGAGATGGGTCTGTAAGACTTCCATTCAAACGGGTCTTTGTCTTTTTTGGGTATCAGCAATATTGAAGCTTGGGCCAGTATTGGTGGCAGGGTACCCCTTGCTAGCGAGCCTGCGAACATCTCCCGCAGATGCGAGGCTAGCCGCATATTATTTGTAGAAGTTTGCCAGGAATCCATCTGGCCCCAGCGCCTTCCCTGACTCCATGGAGTTAATACTTCCCTCAATTCTAATGGAGCTTCCAGGCCTCGTCTCTTATCTTACCCCACGACCGCCATGTCCAGTCCGTCAAGCAACTGTTTCATCTTTGAGTACCCCTCCGGTGGCTCATAGGTGTACAGCCCTCAGTAGAAAGTTGCTGAGGCTTCATTCATCTGTTCTGGCCCTGCGACACTTGTCTTTGGCCTGAGCTATTTCCCCTGTGGCTGCCTGCTTCTGCAGCAGGTGGCTGGCTTTTTCTCCATGCTCATAAAAAGGTTCCTTGTGTCTGGCAGAGCAGGTGCCTTCCCGGTGAAGAGCAGGTCAAAGTCCATTTGTTTTAATTGTATCTCCGCCAGTAGTTCCACAGTTGGGGCCGCTGGTCCACCTCCAATACCAAGTCAACCAGCTGTTGCAAGGCTGCCCTCTCCTTCTTGCCTTTGCGCAACTTAAATGCAATAATTTCCACCCCTGATCCCCGCCTTCAGCACCTCCCAGAATGCGGACGGTGAGACCTCTCTGTTCTGGTTGTTGGTAATATGCACGTCTATGGCCTGTGATATCGCATCGCAAAATGCTTTCTCAGCAAGGAGCACTGTGTCCAGCCTCCACTGGGAGGACCCCTTCCAGGGCACCACCAACCAAGAAATACCATCCCCCCTGGGTCTGTAATGGTCTTTCTCGCCGTGAAGGCTGTCCTCTTGTTTGGTAGCATGGCTACCCCCCTCGCCCTCGATCCCGTAACACGATTGGTATGTCTGACCCACCCAGCTTCTTTCCCCCCACAGTTGGTCATTCTCCCTCAGGTGTGTCTGCTGGAGGATGATAACATCGGCCCTCAGACTTCTCAGGTGGGTGAAGACTCTGGATTTTTTCACTGGGCCTTTAAGTCCCCTGACGGTCCAGGTGATGGGATGGTTTCTGTCCCCCTCCTCTTGCTGGGTCAACCATTCATCCTTGCACTCTGGGGTTTCCCTTTGTTTGGGGGCCATGCAAGATGGCCGAGGACACCGTGCTCACCATGTGGCTGCGGCCCTGCACTCCGGGGTTTCATTTTGTCGAGGGAGCAGCTATGATGGCCACCATTACCATTTCCTCAATGTGGCTGTGCCCCTACACTCCGAGCTTTCCCTTTGTTTGGGGGTCCGCCAAGATGGTCGTTTCTGTCATTGTTGTTTTCACTGCCATCATGTGTGACCTGTCACAGCCATCATTCTACCCAGCCTTCCTTCCTAACCCCTAATTCTCCCTCTTGGGTCTGTCTCCCACTTCTGTCTCCTCTCCGCGCTAACCCCCACGTATCCCTGTGGCTGCCCCCTCACTCTCCCCCCCCCCTTCATGCCCTTCCCCCCTCGTTTCACATCCCCCCCTTCTGCCAGGCATTCCCTCCCTATCAGGAGCTGTGCCGCAGCCCACCCCCTTGCCCATACTTCCCTATGCTGGATGGCCCACTAGTGCAATGGCACTCCCCTGGGAGCGATCCTTATCCTCCCGCACCCTTTGTCTTTTTCCCACCCCCTCCCTCACCTGATTCTGCACCTTATCGCTCTCACCTCCACCTTCCTGGGACTCAAAGTTAGGTTGAAAGCGAGGCAGGTCTGTCCCGCGCAACTGTGCTTTTCTTTTCTTTGCACAGAGTTTGTTTCTACTTTTGCAGCTGTTGCTGCCTTCCTAACCCACGTCTGCGTTCGGCTGGTGTGGTGAAGTAGCACTCCTTCACATGGAAGGTTACCCACAGTTTGGCCGGGTACAGCATTCCCAACCACACCCCACTCTTGTATAGGGCTGCCTTGGCTGCATTAAATGCAGTACGATGCTTGGCCAGGTCTACCTCAGTGTGCTGGTACATTCGATCTAGTGGCCTTCCACAGGGAAGACCGTGTGTGCCTTGCCCAGTTCAGAATCTTCTTCCGATCTTGTTCCCAGTGAAGTTTTGCTATGGTGACCCTTATTTGTCCGCCCGCTTTAGGCTTTGTTTTGATTATTTTCCCTCCTACTTTTTTCCTGGTGATTGTCATGTTAGTTGATTTCCCCCTCCCCTTTTTCCACTTGATTATTCAGTATGTTTGGAATGTTATTAGTGCCTTTCACCATGAAGACTCGGGATGCAAAGCATTTGTTTAACTCCTCTGGCATTTCCTGGTTCCGATTATTATTTACCCAATCTCATTCTCTAAGGGGTCTATGTTTATTTCGGGCACGCTGTAACGTTTTACATACTTAAAGAAGCTCTTACTGTCCGTTTTTATATTACTTACTAGTTTACCCTCACAGTTTATCCTTTCCCTCTTTTTTGTGTCATCTTTTGTTGGTTTTTAAAACTTTCCCAATCTTCTCGCTTTTTACTAATCTTTGCAACACTGTATGTTTTTTATTTCAGTTTAATACTATCCTTCACTTCCTTGGTTATTCATGGCCGATTTATCCCCTTCCTGGAATCCTTCGTCCTCACTGGAATGTATCTTTTGTTGTGAGTCACTATTTTCAGAAACATCTGTGGGCAGCACGGTAGCATGGTGGTTAGCATAAATGCTTCACAGCTCCAGGGTCCCAGGTTCGGTTCCCGGCTGGGTCACTGTCTGTGCGGAGTCTGCACGTCCTCCCCGTGTGTGCGTGGGTTTCCTCCGGGTGCTCCGGTTTCCTCCCACAGTCCAAAGATGTGCGGGTTAGGTACACTCTGTGCTTTCTTGTCACACTCCAGGTATCATTACCTAAATAGCTGCCTTGTAATGCTGCCATATCCTTTTGATTTGTAAGCCTATAATCCCCTCTACAGAAACACCACAACCCCTGCC